>NC_139510.1:6640061-7020878 GCF_008360975.1 Lichenostomus cassidix
TAACATTGGGTTAAAATGTTAGTTAAACATAGGCTTTAGGAACAGGATAGGTAAGCACTGCATGTATGGGGCTCAGCGACATGATCACGAAGATTGCTTAGAGAATGGGGATTGTTTTAGTGAAATCATGCGGATTAGCACCTGTGAAATAAATCAGAAATACTATGGGAGATAAGGGGGCTTAAAGTCATGCTTGGGGGGAAACAATGGAACAATGATAAGTTGATGATTAACATATGATTACATCACTGTTCTGTAAGAAAAGGTATAAAATTGTACTTGTTTCAAACCTATGGCGAAGCCAGATTTGGGTAGATGCTACACCCTGGCTTCCCGAGCTCGAATAAAGGCACCTGCATATAATCATTCAGTGATTATGTGTTTTCCATGCTAACATTTTGGCGACCCAGATGGGACCCTGTGAGCGCTGCTGAGGACCCCGCGACCTGATCACGCTCCAGCCGGCACCGAGGGATTCTCGGGGAGCCCATCGCGCCGCGACCCTCCGCCGCTCACAACGTCCCCTGGAGAAGGTAAGGTGCCTTTTAATGGTGGTTTGGTTGCCTGCCAGTAAGACGCAGCGAAAGCTACGCTTGGTTGGGCTAAGGAATTCCTAGTGGTATGCCCGGGCGCCGTCCGTAAGACAATTGCGAAAGCATTGCAGGGTCGGCAAGTGGAAATGGAGAAGCTTAAAGGGATTGTGGGTGGCTATGCTCCCATATCTTGTAATTCTCCTTTGGGGTGCTTGTTAGCACATTGGAAGCAAGGTAATTTTGGCCAAGAATTGCGTAAGGATACGCTGATCGAGTGGCCAACATATATTTTCCAGGCTGGAAGGAGGTGGCCTGAAAAAGGTTCTTTGCAATCTGACCTGATATCTCATTTGTTGTTGTTTTGTAAGCATAAGGGAAAATTAGATGAAGTTCTGTATGTTGATTTATTTTTCTGTTTGCAAGAAAACCCAGAGTGGCTGCGGGAAGGTGGTTTGGTTACTGTGGTGGTTTGCGATGATAAATGTCTAGCTTGCGTTGAAGGGAACTATTGTTTGGAGTGCTTGGCATTGAATGAGAGTTTACATCGGAAAGATATATTGGAAAGTGATTTACTAGTGGTTCCTACAGGGTCTGACTCTACACCGCCTACACCTTCTCGGGGGTGCCCACCTTTCCCACCTACACCTCCCTGGGGACGTCCCCCTCTGCCATCCATGCCCTCTTCACCTGCTTGTGGCAGCCCCTTTTTACCCTTGCCCGTGGATGGCCGCGGTTTGGTTCCGGTACAGGCGTGTGGGGGAGGGGGTGCTGGGGGACTGGACAGAGGTGGTGGTGGTGGTGGACCCATAGACCATTGGACCCGTTCCAGGACAGGAAAGAGTCTGCCAAGACTTGGTAAGCAAAAGAAAATTGTAATTTTAAGACAAGGCGTGGGGGGTGGACAGACCGGTATATGTTAGGAGGTTTGGTTATATGGAAACAGTCAGCTGGAACTTATAGAGAAAAACCCTCATAAGGTTGCTAGGGTAGTGAAAATGATTATGAAAACTCAGAGAGATGGTACTTAGAGTTACAGAAAAGAAAAGGAAAAAAAAAAAAGGAAAAAGGAAAAAGAAAAAAGAAAAAAGAGAAAAATAAACAAAAAAATGAGAAAAAGGTTATAGGAATTGGAAGGGGAAAAGTTAAGAAATCTAGACAAATTACTTGAAATAGCTTGGAAAGTTTATAACAATAGAAGAGCCACAAGCCAGCAGCGGCAATTCTTGGCAGTCGTACAGAGTATGGCAAGCGGTTCGGAAGGGGTCGGGGGGAGGAGGCCATTAGCTTTTGACGAATGTGCCATTTGTCATTGGAAATACAGGTATCCCAACCGGTTTCACTGGAATGATCAGCTCCAAGAGGTTGCCAAGGGTGCTGTGACCCAGCAAGCGCTGGTGACTTCAACGTTAGGAGAAGAGCGGTGGGATTTTTTAATCGACAGGGGGGCCACATATTTGGTTTTAAATGATCTAGAAGGACAGATAAATCTACCACAATAGTTGGGCCACAGAGAAGGAGGAAAATGGCCATTTCCGCAACCCTAGACCTGTGTTTTGGAAACGAAGTATTGACTCAAGAATTTTTATATGTCCCATGTTTTACTGGCAAAATTGGAAGCAGTGGTAACTTTTGAGAATGGTGAGTTATTAATGAAAATTCTGGAGTGAAAAAAAAAAAAAAAAAAGAAAAAAAGAAAAAAAGAGAAAAAGAAAAAGGAGAGGAAAAAAGGAGAAAAAAAAAATCTTAATGATAAAAGAGAAACCAGCCTCTGCAATCTCAGAGGAGGTGGAGAATGCCGTAATTCCCTCAGTATGGGAGACGGACATACCTGGAAAATCTAAGTTGGCACAGCCAGTACATGTAGAGTTAAAAGAGGAAGGAAAAACCGTGCAGGTAAAACAATACCGGAGGCATGGTATAGCAAAGACTGCTGATAAATTCCTAAAATATTAAATTCTGGCAGAGTGCAAATTAGAGTATAATATCCCAATATTCCCAGTAAAAGAAACCCAATGGAGATTACAAGCTAGTACAGGATCTAAGGGCAATAAATGAAATAACCAAAGACATTTATCCAGTAATTGCTAACCCTGATGCATTGTTAACATTCGTAAAAGAGTTTTATAAGTGGTTTACCATAATTGACTTAAAAGATGCCTTTCTGCATACCCCTTGACAAAAAGTAGGAAGCTGTTCGCTTTTGAATGAGAAAATCCAGAGAATGCAAGGAAGACCCAGCACACGTGGACTCGGCTTCCCATGGAGTACAAGAACTCCCCCACCTTATTTGGAAACCAACTGGCAAAGGACCTGGAGATCTGGACCAAAGAGGGGCAAGTACCAAAAAAATCAATACCTCCTGCTACAGTATGCTGATGATATGCTGATAGCAACAGAAGAAAAGGAAACCTGCATAAAGGTAACAATTCAGATTTTAAACTCACTGGGCATGGTAGCATGCAAAGTGTCCAGGGAAAAGGCACAAATTGCACAACAGACTGTAATTTACCTGGGAAGTGAAATCTCACAAGGGCAGAGAAAATTAAGTACTAACCGTGTCTAAGCTATTTGTGCTATTCCAGAGCCCCAGAATCTCCATGAGCTGCGAGTCCTCCTCGGCATGGCAGAATGGTGCCGCCTGTGGATCATGCACTTTGGGCTAATTGCCAAACCCCTGCATGAAGCTCAGAAGACGCAGCCGTTCAGCTGGGGCAAAGCACAGAGAGAAGCTTTCCTGAAACTGAAAGAAGCACTGACGACTGCCCCGGCGCTCGGTTTGCCGATCTGTCTAAAGACTTTCAGCTGTTCATTCATGAAAGGCAACGCTTGGCACTGGGGGTCCTGACCCAATGACTGGGGAGCTGGAAAAGGCTACTGTCCTAAGTTGCAATAGAGATGTATTTAAGTATTCTATTACCACCAGCTGTGGGCCGTTAGCTGCTATCACCTGCGAATGATCCACCCCGGATGACAGACAATGGGCCATCAGGGACCCACCGCATGACTCATGGACTTATTCCACTGTGGGATGCTCTGCCCAGGAGGGAGGAGCCAGGTGTTCCCACCTGGATATAACCTGGCCTTGGAACTACCTGAGCTAGCCCTGTCTACTGGGTTCCCAGAGGACAAGAGCTATCACTGGACATTCAGCTGGAGACTAGACCTTCACAGGATCACTGCTTGATCTGAACTACTTCAGTTGGACTACTACCACCACCCCAACAAGGTGTCAGGTTGTATCTGACTTTGTCAGTGCTTTTCCTTGTATTATTTCACTTATTTTTACTTTCAATCTTGATTTGTGATCTCCCACTGGTTTGTTTTCAAAGCAATACAGCTACTTCTCCAAACAGCTTGACAACATAAGTGCCGGATGGCCTGCATGTCTGCAGGCAGTTGCAGCCACTGTGTTATTGATACAGGGGGCCAGGAAGTGCACGATGGGAAAACACACAGATGTCTATGTGCCACACATGGTGACCACTGTCGTAGTGCAAAAGGGGGGGGGCCACTGGCCATCCCCAAGCAGGATGATAAAATTCCTGGCAATCCTAACCGAGCACGATGATGTTACACTAAAAACAACTAACCTTTTGAATCCAGCTCTGTTTCTAGGCACCACACCTAAGGAAGGCCCACTGGAACATGACTGCGTGGAAGTAATAGAGTACACCTACTCAGCGAGAGAAGACCTGAAAGATGTTCCGCTGGAGCAACCAGAGTGGGAATTCTTCACGGATGGAAGCAGCTTCGTGGAGAATAGAACCATATACGCTGGATATGTGGTAACAACAATCAGCACAGTAGTAGAGGCCAAAGCATTACCGCCAAACACATCTGCCCAGAGGGCAGAATTGATTGCCTTAACCAGAGCACTAGAATTGAGTGAAGGAAAGAAGGTAAATATTTGGACTGATTCAAAATATGCATTTGGAACATGGGGCACTATGGAAAGAAAGAGGGTTGCTGCCCTCTCAAGGGGCATATATTAAACATCAAGATGCAATTCTGCAGTTGATAAAAGCAGTACAAAAACCTGAGCAAGTGGCAATTATGCACTGTAAAGCACATCAATCAAGAAGCTCCAAAATCTGTGAGGGAAATCGGAAGGTGGACTGGACAGCCTGAGAAGTTGCTTGAGATGTGCAAGTAGCAATGGCATTGATACCTATGAAGCTAAAGGTGTCTCAATTCAATTTACCTTCAGAACCAAAATATTCAACAGAAGACGAGAAACTGGGACATTTGCTGAATGCATAAAAGAATTCAGAGGGGTGGTATGTTACTGCACAAGGACAGATAGTCCTACCCCCCTTGATAATGAGAGAAATTCTGCAAATTAAACATAATGAATGTCATTGGGGTGCAGAAGCATTGGTGAAATGGCTAAAACAAAATGTAGTCTTGGTACGAATGTTAACAATGGCCAAATCAATAGTGTCAAAATGTGAAATTTGCCTGAGGAACAACCCAGTGGCTAGACGGCAGGCACAGCTAGGAAAAATTCAGGTAAGTATAGAACCAGGAGATTATTGGCAGGTAGATTTTGTAGAGTTACCAAGAATTCGAGGGTACAAATACCTGCTGGTGGGGGTTGACACATTTTCAGGATGGCCAGAAGCCCTTCCCTGTCGCACCAACCAAGCCAAAGAGACAGTGAAGTGGCTGCTACACAAAATCAGTCCCAGGCTTGAAGTGCCATTAGGGGTATCTTCAGATAGAGGACCACACTTTATAGCTACAGTGGTAAAGGAAGTGAGCAAGCTACTGGGAATAGCTTGGGACCTCCACACACCATGGGAACCACAATCTAGTGGACAGGTAGAGAGGATGAACCAAACACTAAAGGGCAAATCAGTAAAATATGTCAGGAGGCGAAGTTACAGTGGCCACGAGCCCTACCAATAGCACTTTTAAGGACTGGGGTAAAGCCTAGGAGTGGAATGTCAGTCAGTCCCTTTGAAATAGTATATGGGAAACCATTCAAATCTCCTGAACCAAACCCGAAGATACATATTGCAGGAAAACAGGAAATATATAATCATGTTTTATCTCTCAGGAAAACCGTAGCACAGCTTTGGAGCGCGCTTGTGTGGAATAGGCCACTGGCTCACGAGAATCCAGTCCATGATATTCTCCCTGGAGATGAAGAACCTTTAAAGGAGAGGCGGAGTGGACCGAGCTGACCCCATCAGGTGCTGCTGACCACTTTCACAGCAGGCAAGGTGGCTGGAGTGGATCCTTGGGTACGCTACACATGAGTAAAGAAGACCCATCTGAGACTGTGGGCTACACAACCCCGGGACCGATGAAATTGCAGATAAGATGGGTTTAACTGTTTAAA
The DNA here is from genome assembly GCF_008360975.1 of Lichenostomus cassidix. Taxonomy (NCBI): domain Eukaryota; kingdom Metazoa; phylum Chordata; class Aves; order Passeriformes; family Meliphagidae; genus Lichenostomus; species Lichenostomus cassidix. The sequence goes on from NC_139510.1 coordinate 6,645,939, forward strand.
ATGATCTTAGTACCTGTGCCGATGCTCATTTTATGGATATTAATTGGGAGTGATATTGCTTGAAGATAAGGAATGCAGGATAATCAACTAATCACTCTTCATTCTAGAAGAATGAAGAGAGAGGTACAGGCAAAAACACAAGTGATAAAAGTTTCCAATGAAATTTGGGCTGAGAATGCGATGATTGAGTTAGTTAAAGATTTTGCCAAAATGCAAAACATCAGTAGAATAACTGCCTGTCTGCCAATACCAAAGGCAGCAGGAGACCCAGTAAACTGGGAAATTATCACATCAAAATTACCTGAAATTCTGGACAATAAAATAATTGTATGTAAACAAGTACCCGAGTCCAGGCAGAAAGTTAAAGTAACTTGGAATATAACAGGTTATGGTTGGATGCAGTACTTGAGCAAAAGGACTATCTTTTAAGTAATGAGAAAGTGGGACAAAATCTAGAGTGGTGGGTTGAAGATCAAAACCTTGCTAAATGGCAATGCTTCTTGCCACACTATCAAAAGGTCACAGAAAATGTCACAAAGACCACCCTGATATGGAAATGTGAAGCAAAGAATAGAAAGGATAGGATGTAACCCTGGGACAGTGCATGGTGCCTGAGTATACTTCAAAGTTTAAATATATGGCAAACACTCCTTGGTGCCTAAAATGGACAGGCCCTGAAGATGGCACTGATCCAGCAGTAATAAACACTGCCACCAGCAGCAGAGTGCAGGCAGATGAGGTAAGTTGGTGGGCATGTAATAAAACCTATGATTGCATGTCTGATGATGTAGAGATAAAACAAGTACCATCACTGGCGGCTGCTATGCGAATTGATTGTGCCTGTAAAAGAATCAAACATAAACAGGGTAATGTAAATTATAGAATAAAATAGGATGTAGTAGAAGCACAATCAAGAGCCCAGGACAATTTGTTTGGGGAACGAGTGATGGTATCTGGACAACCCACCTGCCTGTAGATGGAAAAGTAAAAGAATTTACTCTGGGCCTCCCTACTTTATGTCCAATCTGGAAAAGTCCCCATTCAATGGGAAAACATGAACTTTTGCAAATAAGAAAAAGGCGAGAGGTTTCAGATAATGAAAATCAGGATGAAACTTGGCAAGAACCCTCTGGTGGAGTAGAATCTGGGTGGACTCTAGAATCTCTGTTTGGCCCTATAGCAAACTACCGAAACAGAGAAATGATGTACAGACTTACAGGTCAGGTAGAGAGGTTAGCAAGAATTACTCGGGAAGGATTCAAAGAACTAAACATGCAATTACAAGCTACTACCAAAATTACTTTGCAAAATCGATTGGCTTTAGATATGTTACTCCTGAAAGAACATGGAGTGTGTGGGTTTTTAAAAGGACAAGTTGATCATTGTTGCATCCATATCCCAAATGTAACTGCAGATGTAGAACATGACATCAGTCAATTGAAACAAATAGAGCGTAAAGCAAGGGATGAACAAAAGGACTTGACTACGAGTGGGTTAGATAAAATCTTCAATGGGTTGGGTTGGAATGTGAGTTCATGGATTAAATCTATCATTGAAAACTTAATAATTTTATTAGTTATGTTTTTAGTACTTTGGGTAATCTACAGCATACTGAAAAGAGAGATACGGAGAAAGACATCCTGGAACCGACAGATAATGAGGGCACTGACACGAAACAAGGATCCACGTCCATTGCCTGCGGATTCTCCGGTCCACAACAACAGCCATAACAACGCTCATAACAACCCTGGATTAGAAGACGAGCATCCACTATAAAGGACTATATCAAGTGAAAGCATTCACACCTATAAAGTGAAAATGCTTTCAAAGGGGGGAATGTTAACATTGGGTTAAAATGTTAGTTAAACATAGGCTTTAGGAACAGGATAGGTAAGCACTGCATGTATGGGGCTCAGCGACATGATCACGAAGATTGCTTAGAGAATGGGGATTGTTTTAGTGAAATCATGCGGATTAGCACCTGTGAAATAAATCAGAAATACTATGGGAGATAAGGGGGCTTAAAGTCATGCTTGGGGGGAAACAATGGAACAATGATAAGTTGATGATTAACATATGATTACATCACTGTTCTGTAAGAAAAGGTATAAAATTGTACTTGTTTCAAACCTATGGCGAAGCCAGATTTGGGTAGATGTTACACCCCGGCTTCCCGAGCTCAAATAAAGGCACCTGCATATAATCATTCAGTGATTATGTGTTTTCCACGCTAACACTGGCACGGACTCCCTGCGGACCAGGTATGCAGGATTTTGGGTCTCCGCCAGATTTGCCCCCTTTGTCTCGGCTTTTAATGGATTTATTAGCCGAAGTGGCCGGATTCTGCTGAGATCTGGTAGAGATCTGCTCGCGGGGCGTCCAGCACACAGGCTGGACCAGGGCAGAAATGCCTGTCCCAAGACCCCGGAAGGTGTCTGGGCTCCATGCCGCGGGGACAGCGGAAATGGCGGTGGGAGTGTGGAGGGGTCCTGGACAAAAACAGGATGTGCCGGTCCCTCCGACGGTTCCAGTGGCAGACACAGCCTGGCACAGCTCGCTGACCCAGCCGCTTTTGTGCTGATGAAGCAGGCGATTTGAACTGACGCTGTGCCAGTGAATTCAGTGGGGAAGTCCGATGCCCCACCTGTATAGCCACCATCATCTTGCCCCTCCCCAAACCCCATTACAGTGCCGTTTCTCGGCACAGGAACTGCGTCATCATTTGTGTTAGGGCTTGCAGATAGCAAGCCCTACTCTAACTATTCAGACAGCAACTTAGACGGGGTGCTTCCTCCTGGGTGAAAGGCTGCGGTGGCAGGGCAGCGAAAGAAGCGCTTGCTTCTGAGCAACCCTTGGAAACACCTGGACGGAGCCATTTTCGGAGCCATTACGCCCACAGGACTCCCTACATTTCTGGGAATCAGTAAAGCAGGGTGCGCTGGATGTGGGACATTGGGAACTTATAGAGAGATTAGGGTTGCCAAAATGACGGGAGAACCATGAAAGGGACCCATTGGCTGCTACGGCAGATCAAAGTGATGCTAGCTTCCCGCAAGGAGACGTTCAGGCTTTTCCAGTGTTTAAGCCTGACCCGAATTCGGATGAGAAAAGCAGGCATGACATCACTGCATGGAAAGTGAGAAACGATCTTAATTAAAAGATAGCTCAATTTGGCCTCTCTTCTCAACATGTTATGCAAATTATTAGAGTGATAAATAGTGATCTGCTTGCTCCATTCGATATTGCGTATTTGGCTCAAGTCTTGTTTCACCCAGTGCAATATGCAGTTTTTGAGGACAATTGGAGAATGATGGCTGAAAAACAGGTGAGGCAGAATATGCACTTGCCTCCTGAGGACCCTAGGCGCGTGATTGGGGTTGATGTCCTTATGGGGAAAAGACATTTCTCTAACCCCAATGTCCAAGCTACTTGGGATCCTCGGAGTCTGAAGCAAGCCCAAAGGCTTGGTATGGGAGCCATCAAAAAAACCATAGAGATGGTCGCCCCACAAACACAGTATTCAAAAATACATCAGGGGCAATCTGAGCTTTTCCTGACCTTTTTAGAGAAGCTAACAGCTGCCTTGGAAAAGCAGGTGGAAGATGATACATTGAGACAGATATTGTGAAAACAGTTGGCAAGAGACAATGCCAATGAGGAGTGTAGAAGGATCATAAATGCCCCACCAGCGGAACCTTCACTCACAGACATGGTACAAGCTTGTGCTAAGGTGCAGGCAGACAGCCCAAGGAAATCTGCCTTGGCTGCACTTCTATCGCCTGGTCAGGAACCCCCTGATCAGGGACAAAAACAGCCCAAAGCTGGGAACAAACGGAAACGAGTGAAATCAAAGCAGAAGGAAAATTCGGGGTCCAGGGTTCCTCAGTGCCGGAGGTGTGGTAGGCCACGTCACTGTCCAGAATATTGCAGATCACAGTACCATGTAGATGGTCGACCCATGTCGGGAAACATGAAAAGGGGTGCAAAAAGGGGGATTTGCCCCCCATCACAACAGTTCCCCCAGAACAGGGTGGTGGCACAGGCCTATCCAGTCAATGTGGAGATGGCACCCAAGGCCCAGCCTGAGTCGACACCTACACCGCAGCAACGGTCATCCTAGAATCTGGGGATGCACATAGGGTTCCCTTGGATGTGCATGGACCCCTAGATCACAGATTCAGTGCGCTGCTTGTGGGAGGGCCTGATGCCACCAGCCACCAAGGGATCCTTGTTCTTCCACAAGTTATAGATGCTGATTTTACAGGCCAGATTCATGCTACGGTTTCCACATCAGATCCCCCCGTCACCATCCCTGAAAAGACTCACATTGCTCAATTGTTGCCTTTTGAGTCTTCTGTTCCCAGGGTAGACCAGCAAGTTTGCGGAGGTAACAGCACTGAACTGCCGGGACTTCCACAGGTCTACTGGGCTGCTGCCATCTCTAATCAGAGACCACAGATGACATGTACCCTCGTCATGCTGAAAGCACATCCGCACCAAATTCGGATCCAAGGTTTGATTGATACGGATGCTGATGCAACGATTCTTTCCTCCTCTTCATGGCCTCCTTCATGGCCTTTAGCTTCTGCAGGATCAGCTATTGCGGGGCTGGGAGGAACCACACAGAGCCAACTGAGTAAGCGACCTGTGTTGGTGAAGGACCCAGAGGGACACACGGCCTCAATCCGGCCCTTTGTTACTCCAGCTCCAGTGAACCTCTGGGGACGAGACGTATTGGCAGCTTGGGGGGCACAAATCACAACAAATTTTTAATAGGGGTCACTGTGTGCAAGGGCGCACCGTATTCCAGGCTATCTCTGCGATGGCTGACCAAAACACCCATATGGGAACCACAGTGGGCCCTGCCAAAAGACAAATTAGCCGCCCTTTGTCAGCTGGTTCAGGAGCAACTGAAACAGGGACACATTGAGACTTTTACTAGTCCCTGGAATACCTCCGTTTTCGTAATTAAGAAAAAATTGGGGAAATGGAGACTGTTGCAAGATCTCCAAAAAGTTAATGCAGTGATGGAAAGTATGGGGAGCATACAGCCTGGCATGCCCTCGTCTACAATGATTCCCACAGGGTAGGAAATCTAGATTGTTGATTTGAAGGATTGTTTTTTCACAATCCCTTTGCACCCCAATGACAGGCCAAAATTTGCCTTTACTGTGCCTGCAATTAACAATGCAGAGCCTGTAAAGAGATTTCAATGGAAAGTTTTACCTCAGGGCATGAAGACTAGCCCGACTATCTGTCAATGGTATGTCGCTCAGGCCTTGTCTGGAATCCGTGAGCAGTTTCCCGAGGCACTCTGCAACCATTATATGGATGATATCTGTCGCTGTTTAGCCGCTAGCAGAGAGAAGAATCCAGTTCTCAGTGGCAAGAAGGAAAAGGCCTTTATTGTTTTGATTTCATCATATATATAGAGTTTTCAAAAGTCACCCAGATTGGTCAGTCAAAAACCTCCCCCTATGCCTGATTGGCCAGGTCTGCACCGTCCAAGTCTTGGGACACTGTTTTTAATAACATCCAAACCTTATCTTTATTTATAAAACACAAAAGGATTTCTCATGGGAAAGACCTATGCTAGCCACAGCTATCCTGGTGGCAGCATCCACCCAGGATGAGTTGCAGAGGTTACAGCCTTGATTGCTCACTGCCCTGCATTCCTATGGATTGCAAGTGGCTCCGGAAAAAATTCAACAGCAGCCTCCTTGGAAATATTTAGGAGTCAAATGGACACGTAGAAAAGATGAATCACTTAATAAAGCAACAATTAGCCAAAATTTGTCAAGAAACCAACTTATATTGGTATCAGGCCCTGCCTATGGCTTTGCTAAGAATTAGGATAAAACCACGGCTCAAGGAAAAACTGAGTCCCTTTGAAATTTTGTATGGAAGGCTCTATGGAACAAATGTGATTCACAATGACAGTGTGGCTCTGGTAGGGCAAAGCTATTTAATAGATTATGTAAAACATTTAGGTCAAAAATTACAATCAATATGCACTACCGTTGTTAATTGTAAACCCCCACCACCTGATAAACCCTTTCATAATGTGAATCTGGGGGATTGGGTTTATGTTAAGTCTCTTTCAGGAAATCCACTCCAGGAAAAGTGGGAAGGACCTTATCAAACGTTGCTGGTGACTCATACAGCAATTAAAGTACAGGGAAAATCTACTTGGATCCATTATACCAGGACCAAACTCGTGCAAAGACCAGAGTGGGAGACAAGAAGAACAGGACCTCTGCGCCTTCAAATACGAAAAATCAATACAACATGATCTGGACCATGCTAGTGACACTGGTAATTGGGGCAGGTGCATGGGACCAAAATGCATACCTTCGATTAATGTACAGTTATAAATACAAGCTGCTGCAGTTATGCTGATTTGAATAAACGAATAGAAACAGATTTGCAGACAATTTTGGACAAAACATGAACTTTGCATCAGATCACTTTAGATGACACTTCTTGGGGGTTTAAAGAGGTATGGGACAAACTTACAGCATGGTTACCTGTGGCAAGCACAGAGTCTTTCCCATGGGAATTTTTCTCTTCTTCTTCCTGTGTTCTATAAACAAAGATAAAGTTTAGATGTTATTGAAACTGTCTCTGGAAAGATAGTCAGTTCAAGCCTGGCCAATCGGCCTAGGGGGAGGTTTTGGATTGACCCAATCCAGATGATCTGTGAAAGTCTATATAAATTTTGGAATTTATTAAATAAACTCAGAAATTCGTCATATTCGACTCGGCTCGGTTCCTTCACTCTGCAAGCGGTTCAACAGCGACAGTTACCCAACTTAACCTGGCTTAAACAATTGTTTGTAATAGTTATTTCTATTATTGCATTGTTGCTTACTGTTTGTATTAGTAGCTATTTGTGGCTAGCACAGGCCTTTCCCATGAGAACTTCTTCTGTGTTTTATAAACAAAGATAAAGTTTGGATGTTGTTAGAACAGTGTCTCGAGATTTGGACAGTTCAGGCCTGGCCAATCAGGCCTAGGGGGAGGTTTCTGGCTGACCAATCTGGGTGACCTCTGAAAAGTCTATATAAGCTGAAATCAAAATAATAAAGGTCTCTTTTCTATGCCACGCTGAGAATCCAGGGATTTCTTCTCTGCTAGCGGCTCAACAGCGACAGCTATTGTTGTATGATATTATGTACTTGGAATTGCGATGTTTATGCTCAATGGCAAAAGTACAAACTTAGATATAAGATAAAGGTACTTACTTTCAAGACATACAAGATTTGTAAAGAATTACAAATTACAAAAAGAAAAGGGGGGATTGAGAAAGAAGTGGCCAAATAGAAAATCCAAATCTATTTGGCGCCTGTCCAGGGCTGAAGGCTGAAATCTAATTCAAATTCAAATTGTAGCTGACAGCTTCTCAGAGAGGAGTGAATGTAGGTAACAGCTCTGGCTTGATGGCTTATCAGCTAAGATGTACAAGCATGCATTTGAAACCAGCACAGGAACCGCTGAATCATCCCATGAAGGACCTTCGCCCTGGAGGGGGCTTTGGGTGTCTCCAAAGACCACCAGGACATACAGAGCATGCGTGGTGCACATGCTAATGATATTAATGACTTCCGAGAAATGATTTGTATAACCACTCCTATCCTGGGGAATGTAATGAATTATTCATGAATTTTACCCATAACACTGTGTCTTTGGGGGTACTGAGGTGTGTGTGGTGGAGAAAATTTCCCTACACCCAGTGCATCAAATAAAGCAAATACCCACTTCTCTGACTTGGTCTCTGAAGTGTCTCTGGGCTCGATTGGGGCAAATCACTGGAGTTCCATTTGGAACGAGTTACAGTAAGTTCCATGTTCAGCAAAACCCCATTCGGCTACTATGTGATCACTGGAATGAACTGGACCAAGGGATTGGTACATTTTTAGCTCCTCTATTGAAAAAGGAGCAGTCAAATAGAAAACCCAAATCTATTTGCACTTCAACCATCCTTGTTTCTTTGAGCTTTTGCCCCTTCCACCAGCACGGCACCCGTCCAGGGCTGAAGGCTGATAACAGTTCTGGCCTTGTGGATTCCTTTAATCTTATCAAGATAAAAGGGGGCAAAAGGAATCCTTTTGAAATTGAGCACAAGAAATCACTAATAATATTAATGACTTATGAGAAGTATTTTGTATAACCACTCCTATCCTGGAGAATGTAATGAATATTCATGAATTTTACCTATAACACTGTGCCTTTGGAGGTAGTGGTGTGTATGTTTGGCAGAGAGAATTCCCCACACATCCAGTGCACCGAAGAAAGCAAATACCCACTTCTCTGACCTGGTCTCTGAAGTGTCTCCAGGCTCAATTGGGGCGAATCATTATTAATGTTTGCAGGGCCTGTTGGTGAATATCATCCCATTTCCAAGCCTTATTTTTTCTCATTAGTGTGTATAAGGGCCTTGTTATAATAGAAAACCCAGGAACATGCTTTTTCCAGTACCCCAGAGTACCCATGATCTGCTGCAACTCCTTTTTGGTTGTGGGGGCAGGTATGATGTCTATTTTTGTAACAGTTTCCTCTGGAATCACAGCTCTTCCTGAAACCCACCAAAACCCCAAAAACTTAACTTCTTTAGGAGGTCCCTGGCATTTGGTTAAAGGTACTTCTATTCCCTCTTTGCTCAATTTATTCCATATGTCTTGTGCAGCAATTCTTACTGCTTTTTCTTCCTTACTCTCCACTAACACATCATCAATGTATTGATACATTTGCACTCCTTCTGGCATTTTTATTTGTTGAAGGATTTCTGCTAACGCATTGTGAGCTATAGTGTGCGAGTGCTTGTATCCCTGAAGCAGGGGATTAAATGTGTATTGTGTTCCTTCCCAAGTTAATGCAAATTTGGGTTTGTCTTCTTCTCAAATTGGTACCATAAAAATCATGTCTTTTATATCTAGCACAGCCATCCACTCGTGAGCAGAAGCCTGCAGTGTGGAAGTGAGGCTTGCAATATTGGGAACGGCTGCTGCTAGGGGTCCCCTGTTAGCGTTTAACCTTCGATAATCAACTGTTAATCTCCAGCTTCTATCTGGTTTTTTTACTGGCCAGACAGGGGAGTTGAAAGCAGAATGTGTTCTAAATACGATATTTCTCTGTTTTAAGTTTTTAATTACCGCATTAATTCCTTGTTTGTCTGCAGGAGGTATAGGATATTGTTTGATGTTAGTTACAGCAGACACAGGCAGTATTGGAGCCATTTTTAGGAGATTTATTTTTCTATTTTTCCCAAAAAGGTTACTGCGTGAGGTTTCTGCAAACCCAAAAGACCAAATAGTACCATTTTGTTATTGCCACATTTTTCCTTGAAGAATATCATATCCTAAAATGCTCTCTTCATAATCAGTGATAGCAAAAATGTGAGCTGTCATCCTTTTTCCTCCGGGTAACCACAACCAGATTTTTGCTAGGTGAGCTGTGGTGCTGTCTCCATTAAAAGCAGTTAAATGTATCTTTTTTCTCTTTTGATAACTGAAGTTTAATTTTGCAGCATCTGCCAAAGTAATTAAAGAGATTTGAGCTCCTGTGTCAATGAGGAATTTCAACAGTTGCCATTTTGGCCCTATGGGCAAATACACATGCGGGCTAATCTCATCGGGTGTGTCCAAGTGCTGGCTTAGCTGCCCTCGATTTCCAGATCTTATCAGTTTCCCTGAGTTGCAAATGGATTGGGGGTGGGAGCAGTTCCTGCTTCTTGTGTGGTGTTTGAACTGCTAGCTGGTTGTTCTTTAACCCTTTCTGCGAATTGAATCAAGTCTGCTATTGCACTGTTAGGCTGTCCCCTCATAACACTGTTAGGAATTCCTAGAGTGAGGGCTTTCCTCCACAGTTCATTCCTTTTTTCTCTGCTGGAGTCAGGTCAGTTAGGATTTTTCCTTTTCTCGGGAGGGTTATGTTTCATTACTCTCACCCGCCATTCAGGGAGTTTCTTAAATTCGGGTTCTTGTATATCCCAGCCTATTTCTTTTGGGTGCGTGGCTATATCATGTGAGAGATCTGCCCATGTCGGGATATGTCTCTGTGGTGCTTGCAGATTTTGCATTAGTGTTCTGTTGTATGTTACATTGTTTCTGATTTCATTTCGTCTCTCTACCAAGTAATTTTTTAAGGCGGCTGGGGCCCCTCGTATCAAGGGCCGCATTCTGTCAGGATCTACCTCTGCAGAGATCGGGATGTCTCTGTCTGCCCTGTCATGCATTGCTTGAATACAAGCAGCTTTTGTTATTGCAATTGTGACCTCATCTGCTGAGTGAATAGGGATTGAAGTTGGTTCTCCCCTGTCCATATGGTTCATTCCGCCTGCAAAGTAAGCAACTCTGCTGGTGATGGAGTGCGGTTCATTAGGGGGTTGTAGTCCATTGTGCAAAAATACTCCTGCACCCCAGAACCAGTAATTTTCTGAGCCATCTAATAATATATTGTCTCCCCCTGTGAGACAAACTGTCCGTAGATATTACGTTTCAGTTTCCCCTGCCTTTCTTTTGTATTTTTCTTTAATGTTTCCCATTTGCAGGGGATCATAGGGGGTTGTTTTGGTTGTAGTTCGCCTTCCCCCCCCTTTGCGGGCCCTCTGCTATCTCGGTTTTTATTATGGGTTTCAATTTAAATTCCGGAATTTCTTCCTCTTTAAAAGGTGGAAGTTCTGTGTTTTCATCTGAATCTAATTCAGAGATTTCATTATGATTTTCATCAGAGCTTTCCCAGATATCACCATCCCAATCTTCAGGTGATGTTATTAATTTTTAAATTTTTCTAACATCCATAGTTTTGGGAATATGCAACAATGTTAATTCCAATTTTTCCTCCAACATTGTTGCATTTTTCTTAGATTCTTTTAGCCCCTGTTTTGCCTGGTAATATTGGACTTGCAGGGATGATTGTGCAAGTTTTAATCTCTGTATTTCATTCATCAGTTTCTCATTTTTTAAATCATTCATTCTCTCCATGCCCAAGCAGAGTTTAAACACAGGGCAAGTACATGACAAATAATTCCCTTTCCTTTGGTGTCTTCCAGTGATCCCCGTTTTTCATGAGAAAGATTCTCTGAGCTTTTGCCCCCCCTTCCACCAGCACAGGCACCTGTCTGTGGCCTCCAGGGCTGAAGGCTGAACTCTTAATTCAAATTCAAATTGTAGGTAACAGCTCTGGCCGGATGGCTTATCAGCTAAGCATGCATTTGAAACCAGCACAGAAACCGCTGAATCATCCCATGAAGGACTGTCACCTTGGAGGGGGCCTTGGAGGTCTCCAAAGACCACCAGGATATATGGAGCATGCGTGGCGCACATGCTAATGATATTAATGACTTCCGAGAAATTATTTGTATAACCACTCCTATCCTGAAGAATGTAATTAATATTCATGACTTTACCTATAACTCTGTGTCTTTGGGGTACTGATGTATGTGTGTTTGGTAGAAACAATTCCCCACACATCCGGTGCACCGAATAAAGCAAATACCCACTTCTCTGACTTGGTCTCTGAAGTGTCTCTGAGCTCGATTGGGGCGAATCATTCATCAATTTACTCCTTTATGTTTCCCCACTGTGACCAGTTATCTGTGGGCCAGGGATCATCGGTGTCAATATGAATATTGTGCCTCTGTAAATAATGTGTTAGCTCCCTACTCTCAATTCTCAAATCATCTGCCATCTACCCTGCTCGCTGCACAGAAAATGTTATGAATGGAGAGAGAGGGTTGATAGATTTTTTGCCAGTTGCCTTGGCCTGTGACAACTGGCAGTTAACCTATTTAGAGCGACCAGCACCCCCTAAACCCAGTCTCATTTGCAAGTTCTTTTAATGGCGGCCTATTAGGTCTAATATAAAATGGATTATTGTTTATTAGACACAAGAGATAACAGAACAAGGATCCAAACAACTTATATACTACACAATAAAGGAAAAATTTGAATAGCTACACAAATGATATATTGCCCAAAATGGGAAAACTATGAATAGCTAATATGCAGTGCGCAAAAAGTACCTGTTATTGTTGTTATTATTGCTAGCAAAGAAGAATACAATTTAGGAAACCAATGATTTTACCAAAATCCAATTTTGGTGCTGGGATACATCAGAATCCTCCCCCAATCCTGCAAGAAGTTACCACAGAGTTGCGTCCAGACTCTGGGGAGAGGCTTTCTCAGGCTCCAGGGTCCGTGTAGAAAAGCTTCCACCTTTGTGGAAATCCATGAGATTTTTATAGGACAAAAGTGTGCCTTGCTTGGTCAGCAAGTATAGTTTTGTTTTTCTTTTCACATCCTCTCTTCATTCCAAAATATAAATCAAGGTTAGAGGTCTTAGACTTTTGGGTGCTAAGAGATAACCCCTGCCAGGCTGTTGACCCCACCAGAGTTATCTATCTTCTGCCATCGAGCAGAAGGAGAGGGGGGAGGGTCGGGAACGTCCTGCCACAATCTCTGACAGAGCAGTGCTGCTCTGACAGTCTGCAAGGGCAGAACCAATTTCCAAAAGTTTTACGTGAGGATCCACAATTGGGTGCGCAACGGCAAGGCCCAGATAGTTTACTAACCTGGGTAAGGGGCTATACATGTGTTCTATCACCAATAGGTCCAAAGCAGTTAACCTGCTCACCTGGTTAGAACCAGAAACCAGGAACCATGAGTCAGAAAGACCATTCGAACAACTCGATACCCCAGCTAAAGACACAACATGAGCTTTCAGCATGTGGGTGAACCCAGAGGTAACACAAGGAAGTTAAAGCAACTGCAACAAAGAACTGACATCCTGATGCATGGTGTAGGAGCAGCACCAGCCCCAGAGAACACTTTCCTGGCCTACTTTAGCTAGCAACAGTGCCATGCTGGAGTTAGGTGGGTGCCTGCTCGTTGTGTTTGGCCTGTGTTGGATAACACCCTTCAGAGCAACGGACCTGGCCGTAGCTCGCCTGACTCCCTGGAATAGCAAGAATGTTTTGGTGACTCTATTGCATGCACTAAACTAAACAATAAGGCTCTGCAAAATGCAGAGCATTGCCTAAAGATTTGTTTTTGCTTTATGGAGACAGTGCATGGCCAGAAATCCTCAGTAGAACAGTAGGGGGGCCTTGCACCATTGGACGGTTGGGTATGGTAATGCCCGATGTGCTACTCTTAGCAAACCACACTGCACACCATAGATTGCGGAGAGCACTGAACACATTATCAGTAGATTGTCGCAATGATATACATTTATAGAACATACGAGAACGCATAGCCGCTAGTTCATTTTTGCACTGGTCACTGATGTAGATAGCATTCGTCACACTACTTTATGAAACCAGGCAGTTATTGATATCTTCTTGTTATTATCCCATGGGCATGGGTGTGAAGATTTTGATGGTATGTGCTGTATAGATTTAAAAGATTAATCAAAATCAATTCACAAACGCATACAGGAATTAATGGATATTACATGGGAGATGCTTGTACCATGTTTGCTATCCTGCCTGTGAAAGGCCCTGCAGAAGATGGTAAACATGGCATTTGTGGTTGAAAAACAAAAACGGGGAATGTTGGGAAGATGTGAGTTGCAGCAGTGTCCTTGAACAAGATAGATAAACAACTTGGAGGGAAAGAAGCATAGAATGTGAATGTGTATTGACAACAGGAAGCAGAGAGATTTATGACCAATTAGGGAAGGCGCATGTACATTGTTTGTTAGCCAATTATAATGCAAAAAGGAGCGCATGTTATGTGTGCGATATAGCTAAAAAGTATAAAAGGTTGTACTGTGGAATAATAAACCACTGATGCTTGCCACCATCTTCAGGGTCAGTCTTTTGTCCACTGTCAGGGTATGAAGCTGCCACTGAATTCCAAACACTTTGCTGATTGCTTGCACAATTTGTGCACAAAAATGCATTCCCCTATCAGAGGAAATTTCTTTGAGCACTCCGAACCTAGGGACGATTTAATTTAGCAATACTTTTACTACTTCTCAAGCCTTGTTTGTTCTACAAGGGAATGCCTCTGGCCACCCAGAAAAGGTGCCAGTTAACACCAATAGATATCTGAAACACTACTTTCTTGGGAGTTCAGAAAAATCTATTTGCCATACTTCCCCTGGAAAAGTTCCCCTGTCAATCACTCCTTGTTCTAGCCTAACTGTTGTATTTGGATTGTTCTTTAAACATATGTCACATTGTGATGTTACTTCCTTAATGACTTCTAACAAACATGGGCCTGCAACTCGTGCTCTGAGATATTCGTAGAGGGGGTCTACTCCCCAATGAGTTTTATCATGTTCAGATTTCACGTAGTGTTTCAAAGCTCTTTCAGGTATTATTAATTGACCTGTTTCTAACTGCCCCCATCCATTCTCTAGAAGTTTCCCTTTATTATCTTGTATCTGTTTGTAATCTGATGGCTGATAATTTAGTGGTTGCCCAGTATCTACTTCAGTGGGTATCAACACTGCCACCACTGGCTCCTTTCTTTCAGCGGCCAGCCTAGCTTCATAATCTGCCAGTCTGTTATCTCCCTCAGGGAGAGTGTTACCTTTAGAGTGTCCCCGGCAATGCGTAATTGCCACCTGTGATGGGAGTTTCACTGCTTCCAGGAGTCTGAGGACATCGGTTGCATTTTTGACAACTTTCTTATGAGCTGGTAAGAGTCCACTTTCTCTCCAAAAAGCGCCATGAGCATGGACAATCCCATAAGCATATTTGGAGTCTGTCAAAATATTGATGATTTTTCCCTTGGCTAGCTCCAACACTCAGGTTAGAGTTATCAGTTCAGCTTTTTCTGCTAAAGTTCCTGCAGGTAATGATTTTGACTCGATTACCTTAGAGACAGTGGTCACAGCATACCCAGCTATACACGTCCTTTGCTTCATGAAATTGCTGCCATCAATAAACCAGTTGTCAGCATCTGGGAGCAGTTCTTCTTTCAGATCTGGGCAGCTGGAGTACATAGCCTTGATGGTTTCCAGGCAATCGTGTACCACTGGTTCAGCTTCAGATTTTCCTTGCAGAAAGGAAGCAGGGTTAATAATGTTAGTTACTTGAATGTCAATATAATCAGATTTGGCCAGAACTGCTTGATATTTCAGAAATCTTGAAGGAGACAACCAGTGATTTCCTTTCTGCTCTAGGACAGCCAACACTGTGTGTGACACCAGAACAGTCATATTTTGTCCTAGCATGAATTTTCATGCTTTTTCAATGTTCATTATAACTGCTGCAACTGCTCTAAGGCAGGCAGGCCACCCCTTGCTCACAGTGTCCAGTTGCTTGGAGAAATATGCTACTGCTCTTTTATAGGGGCCCAACTGCTGTGCTAAGACTCCCAGGGCTAACCCCTGCCTCTCATGTGAGAACAGCCAAAAAGGCTAACTCACGTCAGGAAGTCCGAGGGCTGGAGCTTTCATGAGTTCACGCTTAAATTCTTTGAAGGCCTTGTCAGCTTCAGGAGTCCACACCACAGCATTTTTAGGGATCTTTACCAGTTCATATAAAGGCCTCACAATCAATCCATAATTGTACAACCACAGTCAACACCAACCTGTCATTCCAAGGAAAGCGTGAAGTTATCTTACAGTCTGTGGCTTAGGTATTTGGCAGATTGCTTCTTTCCATGCAGTTCCCAGAGATCGTTGTCCTCCAGAGATCTCGTATCCGAGGTAGGTCACCTTTTGTTGCACCAGTTGAGTTTTCTGTTGAGAAACTAGATAGCCATTTAGTCCCAAAAAGTTCAACAGGCTCACTGTCTACTCAAGGCACTCTTTAGAAGTTTTTGTAGCAACCAACAAGTCATCTACATATTGTAGAAGTGTACCTTCCCCAGGTGGAGATTGCCATTGCTCTAATTCTTTAGCCAATTGATTTCTAAAAAGTGTGGGACTGTTTTTGAACCCTTGAGGTAACACTGTCCAGATAAGCTGGCTTTTCCCTCCTGGACTAGGATTTTCCCATTCAAATGCAAAACTCATCTGACTCTATTCTGCGAGAGGTAAGCAGAAGAAGGCATCTTTGAGATCTATGTCTGAAAACCAGATTAAATCCTCTCGTAATTTTGTTAACAGCGTGTAAGGATTAGCTACCACTGGATGGAGACTTTTAGTAATTCCATTAACTGCTTGCAGATCTTGTACCAGTCTGTAGGCTCCATTAGGTTTCTTTACTGGCAATATTGGGGTATTAAACTCTGATTCACATTCTTTCAATAGTCCTGATGCTAGAAATTTATTGATTATGGGCTCTACTCCTTTTCTATCTTCCAATCTTAAGGGATACTGTTTCTTAGTCACTGGTCTGGCTCCTGCTTGTAATTCAATTTTAATGGGGTCAGCTAATTTTGATTTTCCTGGAATATCAGTATTCCATACTCCTGGGTATACCTGTCTGTCTCAATTGTTAATCCTAATGCTAAAACTAATTTGTCTTCTGACACTTTAAATTTTATTTCCCCTTCTATAAATTCAATTATTGCATCCAAATTTTTGAGTAAATCCCTGCCTAACAAAGATTTAGGTGAATTAGGTAAATAGAGGAATTTATGTATTCCCATCCTTTCCCCAATTTTGTATTCAAGCAGTTTTAAAAAGAATGCATTTTCTGGTTGGCCCATGGCTCCCTTGACTCTAATGTATTATTCACTTTTAGGCACCAAAGCTTGATTCAAAACAGAAAATGTGGCTCCAATATCTATCAAAAATTCAATTTCTTTGTCTCTCCCTAGTTGAATTTTAACCAGCGGGTCTGCTAGGGCACGGCCTGCTGGTGTTAATCAATCACTGTCATTTACAGCTGCTGTGACAGTCTCTTGCACTTGATTTGCAAGATCAGGGCACTGGCACTTCCAGTGTCCTTCCTTTTTACAATATGCACACTGATTTGGTTCCAGCCTGGGTTGTGATTGATCTGAGCCTCCTCTGCTGCTTCCACCTCTCCCTCTGCCTCTGCCTCTGCTCTGTCCCCAACCACACTCACCATTCTAGTGCTGATCCAGCACAGCCACTATAGCCGTGGTCAGCTTTTTCTGTTCTTGCTTTTCCCTGTTATTGTATACTCTCCAGGCTTCTCCCACTTATGCCTCCACGTCCCTGTTTGCAGGTTCTTTTATCTTCTGAAGCTTAGATCTGATGTCTGGGCTTGACTGCCCTAACACTAGAGAGACTAACTGCTGCTTTCCCATGTCTGATGAGGGGTCCAGTGTTGTATACTTTTGCAAGGCTGCACAAAGTCTGTCCATAAAGGCAGCAGGAGACTCCTGTTGTCCTTGTTTAACCTGGAATATCATTGACCGATTCACTGCCTTTGGGATAGCATTTTCCCATCCAACTTTAATCAAATTTTGGTACCTAACCAGTAGTGCATAATCTTAATCATTCAGGTTCCATCGGGGATTGTAAGTGGGAAATACTTGTTCTGCTGTATCCTGCAGGGCTTCACTAGCAATTTATCCCTCTACATGTGCTCTGGCTGTTTTTATTACCAACTCTTTCTGTTTCTGTAAGCTCTGACAACATTAAATCAACATCACCCCAAGCAGGGTTCTGGTTCCTTACAACTAACTCAAACCTTTTTGTAACTTTACCAGGATCCTCTCTGTAATTTCTAACTTCTCTCCAGCTATTCAGATCACTAGCAGAGAAGGGAACTTTCACTCGCATTGGAAGGAAGGAGAACAAAAAGTGAGCACTTTTTTCTCAGCAGACTCCAGCTATATCAAGAAATTGTCTCCACCCTGATACAGGCCTGTGTCTCATCTGTGGAAAGACTGTCCAAGAACTTCTAGCAATTTAAAGAGGAAACAAAAGAGGACCAACAGAAATTTAAAGAGGGCTACCAGAAATTTAAGGAGGAAATGTCCCATGCCCCACCAGTAGACCAGAGTCTCTGCTATTGGGAGCAAATGCCTGTAAGGCCCCCAAAAAATCGTTCAATGAAGCTTTTAAAAAAGCTTACAAGTTGTTAATGTACTCTGAGTTAGACGCATATGAGTAATACTGACAAGATATTCTCAAGAGGTCAAAACAACAAAAAAACTACTGGCAACTTTAGAAAATTGACGAACGGCAAAAGGAAACAAGCAGCAGTCTCAATGTGAGATATAAAGCAAGCTTCATTTATTTTAACGCGTGTGCTCTTTATATACTGTTACAGTGCTTATATTTATTAATCACTAATCTACTCGTTAATTGCAGCAGTTACAGCTTACATTTCTTTTACATTCCATTCCCACATCTACAGGGTTTACCCCCTCGTTCTTTGTTAATCATAAGTTCCCTCCCGTACATTCCTTACACAGCTGCATCTTCTTGATATTTTCTCACGAAGCATTCTCAGGGAAGCAAGCTACTGCGGCCTGTTAGGATTTTTACTGAGGCCTGAGTATGCTGAGGCTTTGTTCAGGTTTATTTAGTTAACACAAGTTTTGCTGGAAAACTGTGTTTTCCAACAGAAAATCAGAGAACTTTGTCAAAACATTTAGTGCAACATTCAATCAACATAAAATACTTCTCAAAGCATTAACTTAGCCCATTCAACTTAGCAAAACTCTAAGCCTGTTCGATTCTAAGTTACTCAAAAATTCTGAGAAGAGGGAATTAGAAGAAGAAAGAGAGAAAAACAGAAAAGATATAGAAGAGGACACATATAGCTACCAATTCCAGGGTTCCAGTGGTGTTCAGCTGATAGAAATTCCAAGAAGAGTTTGGGTCAAGATATGTGCTCACCTTGTGTTCAGCTTTAAATACCCCTTGGCCTTCCTGGGCCCTTCCCCCAGGAGTGACTGCCAATCATTTGGCCACTCAGGAGCTGGGTTAGGGGCTCCAAGGGCAGGTGTGGAGCATTGCCTCCAGGGTACCAGTGATTGGCGGCCACTGTGGGGGTGGGATACAGGGTCTAGGAGTGGGGGGGTGCAGGGCAGTGCACTGCCTCGCTAGGGCAAGGCCCAACCTGCCCCTTCCCTCACAGACACACACCCCAAAATGTCTCAAGACATCAATCTTTCTAATCTCTCACAGCTCTGCCCCACGAGAGAGAGAGAGAGGACACACCACAAGGTTACCGGTGCTTTTACTTGCATGACCACAGAGAGGACATGAAGAAGTCAGATGGAAAATCCACCTCTGGCCTGGCATCACAAACACATGAGTTGAGAGGAAGAACAATCACCGCAGGAAATTCTTCAAGGATAAATGCTGCTCCAGTTTCCAGTGAGCAAGTCCCCAGGCAGAATAGTGTCACAGAACAAGTGGGAACTTCAGACAAGCCCTGCCTTAGCCTCAGATTTTTTGCAACAGCTTAAATTTAAGAAATCACTCTGGCCTGGAAGTTCTAAGGATGGCAGATCAGGTCTATTTATGAGTTATTTTGTGGCAGCACAGATCCTTTCCCACAGGAATTTTTCTCTTGTTCTTCTATGTTTTCTAAATAAGGATTAAAAAAGATTAATAAAGTTTCATGTTATTGAAAGCGGCTTTTGGACACAGGCGCTCAAACGCCTGGGCCAATGAATCCCTGGGGGGTGGATGATTGTTGGCCAATCCGAATAGCCTTCTTGTGTGTATATAAATCTGTTAATCATTTAACAAAAGTAGTCTTTAGCAGTCTCTGATAACTTGGAACTCTTCACTCCGCTATCGGTCAATCAGCGACATCTGGTGACCACCGACGCTTACTACACGCACTGCAAAAGGTACGCCGGCACCCTTCTCCCGCCCGCGGCGCGGCTTGGGGTTTGGGATGGAGATGGACCCCCCAATGCCAAAAGACAACCTTTTGTGAGCCTTCTTGGAGGATCTCCGGTGTGGTCCAACAGTCCAGTGGAAACAGCACCTGACCAGATTGCTCCTCGACTGGGCTGCGGAACATGGCGTGCCCGAAGTGTGGGAGACGGACGTGGACTCTGCCCTCTGGCTGAAGGTTGGGAGAGAACTGTGGAGAGAGCTGGTGTTTGGAGACAAGAAAACCATTCGTTTGCATCGGACATGGCAATCAGTCTGGGACGCATTAAGGGGACAGGAATTTTACACTGCAGAACTTAATGCTTCTTTCTGCCTGGACTCCTTGCTCTCGATCGACGAGGACCGCACTGAGAAACCCCCACCCTGGACCGACCCCACAGTAGCGGATGGGTCCAAAAAGCGCAAGTATAACTCTCCAAATGATTTTATCTTACCCACCTACCCTCATCCGAATGACCAGTTAGCAGAGATGCTGAAGAGAGAGGGGGATCGAGGGGACCACCGGACACCGGCGGTGGCAAGCGTTCCCCCGCCTCTGCCCCCGGGAATGGCGCCGCCCCTCCCCCTCCATTGGGGCCACCGCCGCTGCTTCCAGCCACAGCGCTGGCAGACCCGGGTGCAGGAACTGAGAGTGCAGAAGCTGCTTGCCCTGCCGTGACAAAGACAGGACAGCAACAGATCCCGGTTCCATCCAGAACAGCCGTGGACTCAGAAAGCCAGGCTGCTGTGTGGACTGCGCAGGGTCTGCGAGTTGTGCGGGAACCGGAAGAGAAATCTCCAGCAGCCTGTGCTTCCCTGCAAGGCAACCTGATTGACATGACAACTGAGGCGTTGCCAGCACGGACCCTCCACGAAACAGGTACGCAGGATTTTGGGTCTCCGCCAGATTTGCCCCCTTTGTCTCGGCTTTTAATGGATTCACTGGCCGTAGTGGCCAGATTCTGCCGAGATATGGTAGAAACCTGCTCGTGGGGTGTCCAGCATGCAGGCTGGACTGGGGCGGAAGTGCCTGTCCCAAGACCTCAGAAGGTGTCTGGGCTCCATGCCGCAGGGACAGCTGATATGGCGGCGAGAATGCAGAGGGATCCAGAACAAAGATGGCAAGTGCCGGTCCCTCTGACGATTTCAGTGGCAGACGCAGCCTCAGCACAGCGTGCTGATCCAGCCGCTTTTGTGCCGACGCAACAAACAATTTTAACTGACGCTGTGCCAGTGAACTCGGTGGGAGCGCCCGATGCCCCGCTCATATCGCCGCCATCATCTTGCCCCTCCCCCAACCCCACCACTGTGCCGTTCCTCGGCACAGGAACTATGTCCGGCCAGACCCCATCATTTGTGATAGGGCTTGCAGATAGCAAGCCCTACTCTGACGATTCAGACAGCGACCTAGACGGGATGCTTACCCCTGGGTGAAGGCTTGCACTGGCAGGGCAGCGAAAGAAGCGCTTGCTTCTGAGCAACCCTTGGAAATGCCAGAACGGCCCGGAGCCATTATGCCCACAGGACTCCCTGCATTTCTGGGAATCAGTAAAGAAGGGCGCGCTGGAGGCGGGACATTATGAACTTATAGAGAGATTAGGGTTGCCAAAACGATGGGAGAACCATGAAAGGGACCCGTTGGCTGCTACGGCAGATCAAAGTGATGCTAGCTTCCTCCAAGGAGACATTCAGGCTTTTCCAGTGTTTAAGCCTGACCCGAATTCGGATGAGAAAAGCAGGCATGACATCACTGCATGGAAGGTCATAAACAACCTTTACTCAAAGATAGCAACTTATGGCCTCTCTTCGCCTCATGTTATTGCAGATTATTAGAGTGATAAATAGTGATCTGCTTGCTCCATTTGATATTTCATATTTGGCTCAAGTCTTGTTTCACCCCATGCAATATGCAGTTTTTGAGGACAATTGGAGAACGATGGCTGAAAAACAAGTGAGGCAGAATATGCACTTGCCTCCTGAAGACCCTAGGCACATGACTGGGTTTGATGCCCTTATGGGTAGAGGACATTTCACTAACCCCAACGTCCAAGCTACTTGAGATCCTCGGATTCTGGAGCAGGCCCAAAGGCTCGGTGAGGTTTTCTCGCTCTGGGAAGGCTGGAGGACCCCTAAAACCTCACCAAAAGAGGTCCCCACTGGGGACCTTCCATGCTGTGGTGGCGGGGCGGATCCGGGACGCGGAGAGCCCAAGCCCGGGCTAACTCCCCTAAAGCAGGATAACAGGAGCTTTGGCGATTAAAGGAGATGCAGTCTCTCAGTGCTCAGAATCCAGGGTTTATTGGTAGGAACGGTGGGGAGGAGAAGGCGGGTGGAACCAGGAGGGAACACAGGGGGACGGAAGCAGCTGGATTCTGGGGAGCAGAGAGCCCTGAACGGAAGTGAACATGGGGTTAAAAGGGATGGAAAGATGGGAGGGGTTTACACAGGAGGGCCAATAGGAGCAAGAGGGATACAGAACTGGCAGATAAACTGGGGAATAGGGGTGCAAGAGGGGCAGATACAGAACTTTAAAAACCAATAATAACATTGCGGGTAAAAGAACTTCCTAGCTATTAACTGTAAATGGAATAAAGAGGAGGAGCACTCCAGGAACCAATACCTATGATTCCTGACCCATATTCATGGAGCTAGCCTCAAAGCATGTCGGGGGGACGATATTCTGTCACCCTAACCTGAAGGGTTCTTCAAACCCAGGGGGGTTTCTTGGTTATTTCAGACTCTAAGCTCACATGAGTTGATCTCACTGCTACAGCTTGGTATGGAAACCATCACAAAAACCATGGAGATGGTTGCCCCACAAACACGGTATTCAAAAATACGTCAGGGGCAATCTGAGCTTTTCCTGACCTTTGTAGAGAAGCTAGCAGCTGCCTTGGAAAAGCAGGTGGAAGATAATACATTGAGACAGATATTGTGAAAACAGTTGGAAAGAGACAATGCCAACAAGGAGTGTAGAAGGATCATAAATGCCCTACCAGGGGAACCTTCACTCACAGACGTGATACAAGCTTGTGCTAAGGTGCAGGCAGACAGCCCAAGGAAATCTGCCTTGGCTGCACTTCTATCGCCTGGTCAGGAACCCCCTGATCAGGGACAAAAACAGCCCAAAGCTGGGAACAAACGGAAACGAGTGAAATCAAAGCAGAAGGAAAATTCGGGGTCCGGGGTTCCTCAGTGCCGGAGGTGTGGTAGGCCACGTCACTGTCCAGAATATTGCAGGTCACAGTACCATGTAGATGGTCGACCCATGTCGGGAAACGTGAAAAGGGGTGCAAAAAGGGGGATTTGCCCCCCATCACAACAGTTCCCCCAGAACAGGGTGGTGGCACAGGCCTAATGTGGTGGTTTTGATTGGCTTAGAATATCAGTGAAGTGTTTTTAATATTTAGGAGATATTTGGATCTTTCAGAAGCTGTTGTAGTAGGCCTGGGGCGGTGTCTGAGGGGTGGGGTGTGGAACAAAGATGGGTCTTGTGTGTCCTGAGTGCAAGTTCTGGAAGTTTTTACATCAAGTCCAGCTGTGTCGCTGTTGAGCAGCTAGCAGAGTAATGAAGGCACCAGTTCTCAGTGGCAAGAAGGAATGACCTTTATTGTTTTGATTTCATCACATATATAGAGTTCTCAAAAGTCACCCAGATTGGTCAGTCAGAAGCCTTCCCCCAGGCCTGATTGGCCAGGCCTGCACTGTCCAAGTTCTGGGACACTGTTCCAACAACATCCAAACTTTATCTTTATTTATAAAACACAAGAAAATTTCTCATGGGAAAAACCTGTGCTAGCCACACAGCTGAGCCAATCTCTGATGGCTCTGAAGGTGATGGACATGCTGCCGGCCAAGTTTGGGCTAATTGGAGGTGCTGGTTACGCCTCTGTGAAAACATATTTAAGAAAATTCAAAACAAAGCAAGCACACACTTCTTTCACTTCTTCATAGTTGGAGGAGGTGGAGGTGAAAATATGTGAGGGAGAACAGCATAGAGACACGAAGGTCAGTGAAGAAGGTGGGGGAGGAGGGGCTCCCAGTGCCAGAGCTGAAAACTCTCTGCTAGCCACGGTGAAGGCCATGGGGGGACAGGAGGTCCCCCGGCAGCCCATGGAGTCCACAGGAGTGCAGAAATTCACCCACAGCTCACGCCAGAGGAGCAGGTGGATGCCTGGAGAAGACTTTGAACCAGTGGGAGTCTCATCTAAGAGTTAAAACTGCAAAGGCCTTGCAAAAGAGAGAAAGGCCTTGCTCCTGGCATGGAAGCAACTTGGCCTCGGCTCAGAAGAGTCTGCACAGCACCTTATGGACAAAAGAATTCATGTTGCAGCAGAATTCGGGCGGGATGTTGCTCGTGAGATTAGACCCACGCCAAAGAAGTTCCCAGAGGACTGTGTCTCGTGGGAAGGACCCCTGGCTAAGTAGAGAACCCCCTCTCCCTGATTGGACTGACCAGAAGAACCCCTCAACCTGCCCCCTGTCTGTGTTGCTGGTTTGGAAAGAGGGAAGGGGGGTGAGTGCAGAAACTGCTTCTTAAGAGGGTGGGGGTGAGAGCAGAAAACTGTCTGGAGAGAGAAACAAGTAGATATAAGAGTATTTGTAGTAGAAGAATTGTAGTGATGAATAAATTTGAGAATCTGCTCTGTAGACTGAAAAGAGACCCCACACCCTGCCTTCCTACCCGGCTTGTGGATTGTAAAGGAGGAAAGGGGGTGAATACTATAAGTTTGTAAGAGAGAGGGGGGAGTGAACAAAATAATGTATGAAAAGTTTATTTTTGCCTTGCATCTATCCTCCAATTCTGTTAAGTAATTAAATCACTTTTTTTGCAACTTTAAGCTTGGAGCCTGGTTGCCCTCTTTTCATGCGTCCTCCTGGCAATGTCCTGTCTAAAACCCATGACACCTATCCAGTCAATGTGGAGACGGCACCCAAGGCCCAGCCTGAGTCGACACCTACACCGCAGCAACAGTCATCCTAGAATCTGGGGATGCACATAGGGTTCCTTTGGATGTGCATGGACCCCTAGATCACGGATTCAGTGCGCTGCTTGTGGGAGGGCCTGATGCCACCAGCCACCAAGGGATCCTTGTTCTTCCACAAGTTATAGATGCTGATTTTACAGGCCAGATTCATGCTACGGTTTCCACATCAGATCCCCCCGTCACCATCCCTGAAAAGACTCACATTGCTCAATTGTTGCCTTTTGAGTCTTCTGTTCCCAGGGTAGACCAGCAAGTTTGCGGAGGTAACAGCACTGAACTGCCGGGACTTCCACAGGTCTACTGGGCTGCTGCCATCTCTAATCAGAGACCACAGATGACATGTACCCTCGTCATGCTGAAAGCACATCCGCACCAAATTCGGATCCAAGGTTTGATTGAAACGGATGCTGATGCAACGATTCTTTCCTCCACTTCATGGCCTCCTTCATGGCCTTTAGCTTCTGCAGGATCAGCTATTGCGGGGCTGGGAGGAACCACACAGAGCCAACTGAGTAAGCGACCTGTGTTGGTGAAGGATCCAGAGGGACACACGGCCTCAATCCGGCCCTTTGTTACTCCAGCTCCAATTAACCTCTGGGGACGAGATGTATTGGCAGCTTGGGGGGCGCAAATCACAACAAATTTTTAATAGGGGTCACTGTGTGCAAGGGCGCACCGTATTCCAGGCTATCTCTGTGATGGCTGACCAAAACACCCATATGGGAACCACAGTGGGCCCTGCCAAAAGACAAATTAGCCGCCCTTTGTCAGCTGGTTCAGGAGCAACTGAAACAGGGACACATTGAGACTTTTACTAGTCCCTGGAATACCTCCGTTTTCGTAATTAAGAAAAAATTGGGGAAATGGAGACTGTTGCAAGATCTCCAAAAAGTTAATGCAGTGATGGAAAGTATGGGGAGCATACAGCCTGGCATGCCCTCGTCTACAATGATTCCCACAGGGTAGGAAATCTAGATTGTTGATTTGAAGGATTGTTTTTTCACAATCCCTTTGCACCCCAATGACAGGCCAAAATTTGCCTTTACTGTGCCTGCAATTAACAATGCAGAGCCTGTAAAGAGATTTCAATGGAAAGTTTTACCTCAGGGCATGAAGACTAGCCCGACTATCTGTCAATGGTATGTCGCTCAGGCCTTGTCTGGAATCCGTGAGCAGTTTCCCGAGGCACTCTGCAACCATTATATGGATGATATCTGTCGCTGTTTAGCCGCTAGCAGAGAGAAGAATCCAGTTCTCAGTGGCAAGAAGGAAAAGGCCTTTATTGTTTTGATTTCATCATATATATAGAGTTTTCAAAAGTCACCCAGATTGGTCAGTCAAAAACCTCCCCCTAGGCCTGATTGGCCAGGTCTGCACCGTCCAAGTCTTGGGACACTGTTTTTAATAACATCCAAACCTTATCTTTATTTATAAAACACAAAAGGATTTCTCATGGGAAAGACCTATGCTAGCCACAGCTATCCTGGTGGCAGCATCCACCCAGGATGAGTTGCAGAGGTTACAGCCTTGATTGCTCGATGCCTTGCATTCTTATGGGTTGCAAGTGGCTCCGGAAAAAGTTCAACAGCAGCCTCCTTGGAAATATTTGGGAGTCAAAATCTTGGATCGAACCATACAACATCTAGAGGTGCAGTTTTAAGACTCTATTAAGACTCTGAATGATGCCCAAATATTGCTGGGTATCATCAGTTGGTTATGTCCGTATTTGGGACTAACCAATGAACAACTTTTCCCGCTTTTTAAAATTTTAAAGGGGGACTCTGATCTAGACTCACCTTGGGAATTGACTCCTGAGGCGCGACGAGTGCTGAATGAAGTACAGCAAGCTGTTTCTGCTCGTCAGGTTTATTGAGTAGATCTGTGGCAGGACACCCCCCTCCCCCTTCTCTCTCTCCCTGATCGGTCCCAGGAAATGGATGGCTCAGGTTTAGGTTGATAGCCTAATCTACAGCTACCTGGTGCTGGCGACTGAAAGTCTGAAAAGACACTCCCCTGTGGAATGTAGAGAGAATGTGAGAAAATTTTCAGTGTCTACAAATACACACTTTTATCCTATAAAAAGCTCACGAAATCTCAGAAAGGCAGAAGCTTTCTACATGGACATTGGAGCGTGAAGTAAGCCTCTCCCCAGGGTTGGACGCAGCCCTGTGGTTACTTCCCGAGGGATTGGGTGAGGACGCTGATGTATCCCCAGCTCCAAAAATTGGGTTTGGTAAGATCATCGAGTTTCCTTAATTGTATTATTCCGGCTAACTTATAGGTACCTTTCTTAACTTGCATTTCAGCTAGCTCAAGCAAGCATTTGTTAACTTGCATTATAGTTCAAGCAAGCATTTCTTGCATTTTAACTATTTTTATAGTTCAAGCAAGGTTTTACCCCATAATTGCATTTTTAACTATTGTAGTGTTGCAATTATGTATTCATTGTGTGTCTATGTGTGTCAATTTGTTCTATGTTTGTATGTTTGTTATGTTCTGTGTCAAATAAATGGTATTTTTAGACAAATCAGCCCGATATCAAAGAATCTTGCGAACGGGACTAAGTCTTGGGGAACTACCTATCTTAAAGTCTGTCAAACTGCAATAACACATAAAACTCCTGTCTCCCCTGCAAGACAAGATCCCTCTACTGATATCACTGTTTTCATTGCTGCTCCAGACCTCCATCCTACAGGTATCATTGGCCAGTGGAACAAACAATGGGATGACCCTTTGCATTTCCTGGAATGGGTCTTTTTGCCCCATCAGCCAAAAAAGACAGCACCCACATTGTTCAAATTGATCGCTTGCCTGATAATTAAATGCCGTTATCGGTGTTTACAATTGATGGATCCTGCAACGATTGTTGTTCCGGTATCACGGGACAGCTTTGAATGGAGCCTTGCTAATAGTGCTCCTTTGCAGAGTGCACTGCAAAATTTCTCAGGGCAGATTGCTTACCATCTGCCCAGCCACAAATTGCTGCAGCTGGCAAATTCAATCAGTTTTACGTCGTGGCCAAAGAACAGTCAGGTGCCAGTTCATGTCTTCAGGTGCCAGGTGTCTTCGACGGACGGTTCTGGGAAAACAGGAAAGGCCATTGTTACCTGGAAGGAGGGATCTGAGTGGCAAGACCTGAAAAGCCACAAGACAGGCTCCGCTCAGTTGGTTGAATTGAAGGCCGTTGCCATGGCTTTTCAGCGGTTCTCTCAGGTGCCTTTGAATTTGGTCACTGACTCTGCTTATATAGCGGATATAACCAAACGTGTGGATTGTTAACTTTTAAAGGAAGTCAATAATGCGGCTCTGTTTTAGCTATTGCAAACTTTGTGGAAGGCGATTCAAGTTTGAGTGCATCCATATTATATTTTGCACATTTGAAGCCACACCAATTTACCAGGCTTTATAACAGAAGGCAATGCCAGGGCTGACATGCTAGCCAACCCTGCATGGGTGGCACCTCAGCCTGACAAAATTGCACAAGCCAAGGCATCGCACAATTTCTTTCATCAGGGTGCACATTGGAAATTAGCCTTCTCGGTCCTGAGCGTGCCATCTACTGTGAAAACCAATAATGGTCCTGCCTACGCCTCCCAGAAGATGCGGCAGTTCTTTCACCTATGAGGTGTAGACCATAAATTCAGTATTCCGCATTCTCCTACTGGCCAAGCCATTGTTGAATGTGCTCACGGTACTCTGAAGCTTGTCTTGGAAAGACAAAAAGGGGGAATGCATGGGGAAACTCCACAGAGTCGATTGGAAAAAGCTTTGTACACAATCAATTATCTTACAGTGCCACCAAATTTGAATAATCCTGTGATTTTGAACCATTTTCTCTCATTGCAGTCATCAGGCGAGTTGCACTTGCCCCAGGCGAAGGTCTGAGTACAGAACCTACTTACTAACACCTGGGAAGGCCCACATGAGCTTATTGCTTGGGGTCGTGGGTATGCTTGCGTTTCCACAGATACTGGGGTATGATGGCTGCCTGCAAAATGCGTCCGCCCTGACCTGTGGCTCCCGAGACAGAACTAGCAACCTCAAGATGATAACCAGAATGCAGAACACCAACCGAGTGATTCTTCTGATGATGGCCAGGACACTGACCATCAGGCAGACGGTCCTTCCACAAGCAGAGACTGAAATTTAAGTTTTTTTGGAGTCAGAAAGCAAGGACTTTGAAAGCATGTTTTGGCTGATTTTATAGAATTGTAATATAGAATTAAATTTTATAGATTCATTACCCAGGGTATTGCTGGAGCGTCTCTCTGTTCACCCTAAATCATCATCTGGTTTTGGCTCTGTTCAGTGGCTGGCCACTGCCGGGCAGACCCCTTATCGGTATTCCATCTAGGCTCTGTTTGGTAACTGGCCACTACCAAGCAGATCCTTCATGCTGAATTCACAGAGGTTCACAAGCAATGCCTTCTGGTTCTTAAATAAAAAGGGGGAGCTGTGGCAGCACAGATCCTTTCCCACGGGAATTTTTCCCTTCTTCTATGTTTTCTAAATAAAGATAAAGTTTCATGTTATTGAAAGCGGCTTTTGGACACAGGTGCTCAAACGCCTGGGCCAATCAATCCCTGGGGAGTGGATGATTGTTGGCCAATCCGAATAGCCTTCTTGTGTGTATATAAATCTGTTAATCATTTAACAAAGTAGTTTTTTTAGCACTCTGAAAGGACTCATCTCTTAACTCTGCTAGCAGTCAAACAGCGACAGTCATTTAGTTCCTGAAACCTGGTCAGTGTGGGAGGAAAATTGGGAAAAAACAGTAAGGCAATCTGAAAAGAGGTTTGCCTGGAAGAGAGATTAAACCAAGAGAAGGAAATAGATAAGATGGGAACTGGGCAAAGCAAAGAAGTTCCTAAAACAACTCCACTTGGCTGTGTTTTAGCACATTGCAAGGAAATTGCAGGGAGTGGAGGTACAGAAGATAAAAGAACTCTTATCAAATTTTCAACTCAGTGGTGGCCTTTGCACAAGCTAGACGACGGAATTAGACAGCCTCCTCATGGGTCTTTATAATATAACACTCTATTACAGTTAATGTTGTTTTTAAGATGGAAAGGAAAATGGGGTGAGGTCTCTTATACTGATATGTTTTTCTCCCACCAAAATCACCCCGAATGGCAAAGAGATTGTGGGATCAGACCTCCCATCGACCCTATGGTATTAGCCCTTGAAAAGGAAGACAAAAAGAAAAGGGGAAAAATTAGGAGATGTTGCTACGCTTGCAGCATTGGGGAGCGATGTATAAAATCAGATAAGGTTTATCAAGAAATGCAAGAACAGGATTGAACCGATCTGCTTAAGCCTCCCCCTAGGAGACATGAAGATGTGGACTCGGAAGGAACATTGACTCCAATTCCCGCTTGCCCAGACAGCCCTGTCGCATCTCGGACCAGGAAAGAGGCGCTACAAGCCCCCCTAAGGGAATCAGTGGGACCAGAGGGAGAAGCAGTGCTGATTAAGGTACCTTTTTCTACAATTGACCTAGACGCATGGGAAAAGGTGGCCAAAAATTATTGAACTGATCCAGTAGGTACCGCTAAACGCTTGCGATTTATAATTAAACAACACAATCCAGATTGGAGTGATATGCATTTGCTATTGGATGCATTAACTGAAACTGAAAAACAATTAATTTTAAAAACAGCAGGGGATTTGGCAGAGGACTTTTATAAAACACAACACCAAGATGTAAAAGATTATTTCCCACTTCAAGACCCACACTGGGATCCAAACAGGTCAGCAGAAAGGCAAAAATTAAAAGATTACCAGGAATGGGTAGCAAAGGGAATGGAAAGGGCCATTCCTAAAATCATAAATTGGTCAGCCTTATATGCAATTAAACAGGGTCCTTCTGAGCCACCATCTGACTTCCTGGATCACCTGAGACACGCCATGTGTCGCCATACTACATTAGATCCTGAATCTGATATAGGAATACAGCAACTAGTAAATCTGTTTTTAGGGCAGTCTAAAGGGAATATTAGTCACAAACTTCAGAAGCTTCGGGGGGTGGATGGGAGCAACTTAGAGACCTTATTAAATGAAGCATGGAGAGTATTCAGTTATCGAGAAGAGGGGTACAAACAAGGAATGAGAAAGTTATTAGCAATAGTAGGAGAAGAAAGAAAGAAAAAACAATAGCAAGGACCACCCAGGCAGGGACCACCTAGGTTAGGTAATGATCAGTGTGCTAACCTTAAGGAATTTGGTAATTGGAAGAACCAATGTCCAAAACCAAAACAGAACAACCAGCAAAGAAGAGGAGGCCGAGAAGGAGTCATTGCACACGTGAAAGAAGATTGAAGAAGACTGGAGGACTCCACCCTAGTGGATCCACTGGTTATGATGAAGCTAGGGGAAAAGAAAAAGAAATAGAATTTTTGGTGGACACGGGGGCAACATATTTGGTTTTAAATAAAGCTTTCATGCCGGTGGGGGATGATTATATCATGGTTCAAGGGGCAACTGGCCAATCTGAAAAAGCATATTTTTGCAAACTTTTAAAGTATAAACTGGGAAAGCAATGGGGTATTCACAAGTTTTTGTACATGCCCAGATCTCCAAAAACCCTTTTGGGCAGAGATCTGTTGGAACAGTTACAAGCAACCATTTCATTCAAAGATGGGGAAATTACTCTGGAGGTAAATGATCAACAGTATGTTGAAGTATTAAGTTTAATGCTAACAACCACAGAGGCTGAGAGAGAAATTAGTGAAGAAATTATGAACCAAGTGTTCCCTGGGGTATGGGCAACAAATGTACCTGGAAGAGCGAAAAATGCACCTCCGATACAAATTAAGTTGAAAGAAGGGAAATAACCAGTTAGAGTTAAACAATACCCCCTTAAGAAAGAGGATAAGGAAGGAATTAGCCCAGTGATTGATAACCTTTTACACCTAGGGCTATTGAGAAAGTGCAAATCTGATTTCAATACCCCCATTTTAGTAGTCCGCAAGCCTGATGGATCATATCGGGTGGTACAAGATTTAAGGGCAGTAAACAAAATAACTGAGGACCTCTATCCTGTGGTGTCAAATCCCTACATGCTACTAACTGAGCTAACACCTGAACTAACCTGGTTCACTGTTTTAGATTTGAAAGATGCCTTCTTTTGCCTCCCTCTCCATGAAGCCAGCCAGAAAATATTCCCGTTCGAATGGGAAAATCCCAAAAGCAGACGCAAAACTCAGCTCACTTGGACGGTGTTGCCTCAAGGATTCAAGAACAGTCCCACCCTGTTCGGGGATCAACTATCAAAAGACCTGGAATCCTGGGAAGCCCCCTCTGAAGAAGGGAAGCTATTGCAATACCTTGATGACATGTTAATAGCTACCCGGACAGAAGAAGCCTGTGTACTCTGGATGCTAGTTTACTAAATTTCCTGGGGCTCCAAGGGTACAGGATGTCCAAGAAAAAAGCTCAAGTAGTAAAACCAAAAGCAATTTATTTGGGCTATGAAATCAGTGCTGGGCAGTGAACTTTGAAACAAGACCGGAAGAAGGCCATTTGCCAAACCCCTAAACCCCGAACTGTAAAGGAGCTACGGACGTTTCTGGGGATGATGGGATGGTGTAGGCTTTGGATCCTTAGTTATAAGGTCCTTGTAAAACCTTTGTATGAGCTCATCAAAAAGGAAAGCAGAGATCTTCAGTGGATGAAAGAGGCCACGAGGGCCTTCAAACAACTGAAGAATGCCCTGATGTCAGCTGCAGCTTTGGGACTTCCAGATGTGAGTAAACCACTTTTTCTGTTATCTCATGAGAAACAGGGGATTGCCCTGGGAATACTAGCACAAGACCTGGGACCATATTGACAAGCAGTTGCTTACTTCTCTAAGCAACTAGACGCAGCAGCCAAAGGGTGGCCAGGGTGCCTCAGGGCTGTCGCAGCAGTCGTGCTAAACATCCAAGAAGCACGCAAGTTTACCTTGGGCCAGAAAATGACTGTGCTAGTGTCCCATACAGTGTCTGCAGTGCTGGAAGTGAAAGGTGGACACTGGCTTTCCCCACAGAGGTTCCTGAAATACCGAGCCATCATGGTGGAGCAGGACGATGTGACAATAGTGGTCACTAACATTGTCAACCCAGCTTCTTTCCGCAGCGAAAACAACGGGGAGCAGGTGCACCATGACTGCCTGGAAACTATTGAAGCCACATACTCCAGTTGTCCAGATCTGAAGGATACACCTTTGGATGATGCAGAGACCTGGTTTACCAATGGAAGAAGCTACATCATCAGTGGAAAGCGACATGCAGGGTATGCAGTCACCACCAGTAAATAGGTAATAGAATCTGGACCCCTACCAATAAACACTTCTGCCCAGAAAGCTGAAATAATTGCTTTAACCGTGCTTTGGAAATAGCAAAAGGAAAAAAGATAAACATTTATACAGACTCAAAGTGTGCATTTGGAGTTGTACATGCACATGGAGCCATTTGGAAAGAAAGGGGACTGTTGAACTCACAAGGAAAAAACATCAAACATGCACAAGAGATAACCCAGCTGTTGGAAGCAGTCCAGCTACCCGAGAAAGTAGCAATCATGCACATTAAGGCACACCAGAAAGTGAGCTCAGAATTGGAAGAAGGAAATTATCTGGTAGACAGAGAGGCAAAAGAAACAGCAAAAGGTGAAGTGACAACTGAAGGGGCTTTAATTCCAGATGGCCAAATCTCCCTAGAAGGTAAGCCAACCTATAATAAAGAGGACAGAAAACTAATTGAAGATCAGAATGGGTCATACAATGAAGAGGGTTGGGCTATTACTGAACAGGGGAGGTTGGTCATTCCCTCATTTAGTGTGGGCATTCGTAAGAGAAGAACACCAAAAGACATATTGGGCAATAGATGCTGTCTTGGTTTGAAAGACAGGTGTCTGCCAAGAGAGGTTGAACCCTCCCTTAGGACAGAGAATGTGATTTTTTTTTTCCCTCCCTCCGAATTATTTAATTTTGTAAATCAAGGGCTTTCAGGCAAAGGTATGGGAAAAAAGGAATATCAGTTCTTTACTAGTATCTATAAACAAGCAATAACAATAATAGCAACCACAACTAGAACCAGAAAACCAATAGCAGATGACTTGTGAGCTGCTGAGCCTTTTCCCGTGTGGTGTCATCACAGTTGCAAGCAGCAGGGGCGCTGTTGAGCTACTGGCTGGGCAGGGCAGGTGCGATGACTCCCGAGCGGCTGCAGGTGGCACTGTGGCGCAGGGTCAGGTCAGCCTCAGGCAGCTGGTAATGGCGGGCAGGCTGAGAAGCGTGCACGGGGGCAAAGCAGCTCGGAGCGGCAGAAAGCAGGGCAGCAGGGGCAGGCGCTGGCTCTCTCCCAGCTAGCTAGCGAGGTAGCAAGGCTTTCTGCAGTCACAGCAGACGCTGCGGTCTCGTGCGGCAGAGGGCAGGGGCAGGCAGCAGAGGCAGCCGGACTCTCCGGGCAGCAGCTGCGGGAAAAATGCAGCCCGGGGAAACATGCCCTTCCCAGTGGGAAGAAAGGTTGAATCAAAGCTCACCCAGCCAGGAGAAGAGAAAAACAGGGCACAGTTGGATTTCCTCTGGTCGCAGCCGAAAAGCAAAGAGCAGCCTTTCCTCTCAGCGTCCGAACCACGAGAGAGCGTTCCAAGGGCCGGCTCTTCCCTTACCCTGCCCTGCCCAAGCACACCCTTTGTGTTTTACAAAACACTTGATGGCTCTAAACTTCCAACTATTTGTTGCTTAGTAACAGTGATGGAGAAAAATTCTAAGCCCTTCCCCAAACTCCAACAGATGCCCTACATAAATATTTATTGAAAAATTTATTGCCAGAAATTTATATGCTACCATCACACAAGTAACCATACAGTGCGACCTTTGCCTCCAGACTAGCCCTAAAAATATCCCCAAACCAAAATTGGGCCAAATTGGGAAAGGAATGGACCTGGACAGCAGTGGCAAATTGATTTTTCAGAACTCCCAAGAAAAAGGGGGTATCGGTACTTGTCGGTATTAACAGATACCTTTTCAGGATGGCCAGAAGCCTTTCCCACTAGAACTGTCAAAGCCCAGGAGGTAACCAAGGTATTGCTGCAAGAAATAATACCACGCTTCGGAGTTCCAGCCACAATGTCCTCAGATAGAGGACCACATTTCATTTCAAAGGTGGTACAACAAGTTAGCCATCATTTAGGCATAGATTGGGAGCTTCACACCCCATACCACCCACAGTCCAGTGGTCAGGTGGAGAAAATGAACCACCTAATCAAACAGCAAATTGTGAGATTGGGGCAAGAAGCCAATTTACCCTGGCCCCAATCTCTTCCACTTGCATTATTACGAATCCGAACTAAACCCAGAACTAACAAAAAACTAAGTCCTTTTGAAATGCTCTATGGGAGACCATACGGAGTACAGAAAGGACTATCCACCCAAGTTGGGGAGGAAACACTGACCGCCTATATGGTGGCCTTGAGTAAGCAACTCAGGAAAATTGAAAAGCATGTGGCTGGAACCCGGAGTCAGGGCCTAGACAGCCCAGTACACTACATTCAACCTGGAGATTATGTTTATGTTAAGTCTCTTGCAGAGAAAACTTTGGAGCCACAGTGGGAAGGACCATTTCAAGTACTCCTTACCACTTTCACTGCCATCAAAGTCAAGGAACAGAATACCTGGATTCATCATACTCAGGTGAAGAAGGCTCCAGAGGCCCCTTGGAAAGTGGCTTCTCACAATAATGAACTGAAATTGAAATTTACCCAGGTAAAATGATTCCAATTGGGAAAGTTGTTTTTATTGGTGTCTTGGTTTGAAAGACAGGTGCCTGATAAGAGGTGGAACCCTTCCTTAGGAGAGAGAATGTGATCTCCCTTTCCTCCAAATTATTTTAATTTTGAAATCAAGGGCTTTTAGGCAGAGGTATGGGAAAAGGAATAACAGTTCTTTACTAGTATCTATAGCAGAGTAAACAAGCAATAACAAGAATAACAACAACAAACAAAATTAGAAACTAGTAGCAGGTGTCTTTTTGAGCTGCTGAGCACTTTCATGTTTGGTGTAATCATGGTCGCAAGTAGCAGGGGCGCTGTTGAGCTCCCGGCTGGGCAGGGCAGGTGCGATGACTCCCGAGCGGCTGCGCTGTGGCGCAGGGTCAGGTCAGCCTCACACAGCTGATAATGGCAGACGGGCCTAGAAAAGCAGGCAGGCAGCTCGGGGCAGCAAAGCAGGGCGGCTGGGGGCAGGGGGCTGGCTCTCTCCTGGGCTAGCCAGCGAGGTAACAGGGACTCTGCAGTCACGGCAGACGCCGCGGTCTCATGCGGCGAAAGCGGGGCAGGCGGCAGGGACAGCAGGACTCCCCCTCAGCTGCAGCAAAGTGCAGCTGGGAAAGGTACACATTCCCAGTGGGGAAAGGGCTGGATCCCACACCTTTCCCCAGCCAAAAGCTCACCCAGCCGGAAGGAGAAGGCATAGCACAGTTGGATCTCCCATGGTTGCAGCCAGAAGCAAAAGCAGTCGCCTTTTCCTCCCAGTGTCCGACGGACGAGTGCCGGTCCCAACGGCCGACTGCCTCTTCCCCTTGCCCCACCTAGCCACAGGCTTTGTCTCTTACAAAGGAATTCATGGCTCTAATCACCCAGATATTTGTTGCTTAGTAACAGGGATGGAGAAAAAATTCTAATGCCCCCAACCTCCGACAATTGGTTTTCTCACAATTATAACTATAATTCAAGGAAAAAAGGTACCTCTAGCCAGGGCAATGCTCAATGGCCTTGGTCACAAGCCTTCTTAGGGCATTCCAGCTTTCAGGGAGACTACCCTACAGACAGCCGTCTGAATTTAGCTGTAATTGTAATGCATGATGATGAAATTTACCACCCATCTGAATGAGTCTGGAATCAAGATGAGTGGATCATAACCCTACCTGGTATCATTAATGAAAGAATCCAGGTGGGATGCAGAAAAATAGAACCTGGTTTCCAATATGGAAAAGCCTCTTCTATTTCAGTTTTTGGCAATATTTTAGGTCTCAATCTGGCATCCAAAGTCCAGTTCAGCATCTCGAAACAAATATGTCCTACTGAGGATTGGGATTGCTTTACACAGGATGTTTTTGCCTTGTGTTGTCACCAGAAATTCACTGGTAACAAGACTTCTGGTGACCCAAGTGACATTAATGTCGTAGATACCAAGTCTTGTAAAGAAGAGCCAAGTGACTGCTGGTTTAATCCTACTATGGTTCATCCTTTTTATGCAGTGTGCAATTGCAGGCCTGAACCTGACCCAAAGACTCAACCAACACTGTTAGGTTTAACTCAGAAATTCAAAATGAATGTTGTAGCCAAACCAAAACTAGATTCCTCCCAAATGAACACTTCCATTCCTCCTCAACTAACACTTCAACCAAAAATCTATGAAGTTGGCCCATGTGTAATAGGGAACACGGGCCAACAGCAATTGTTGTTTAACCCAGAATGGTCTCTTTAAGCATGTAGAATTACTGATGCAAAATAATGTTTCTGAAATTCAACAAGCTTGTTCTCCTCATTAAAGACATCTTTCGAGGGCTGGACAACATGGTTACAAAAGCAAGAAGCCTTCAGGAGCAGAACACAAAGAGATTTAACTGGAGTGTTGGGGACAGGATTGATTCAGAGATATTAATGAATAAATTGTCCACAACAACCAGTGACCTAACAAAATTAAAACAGCCTTTACAATCTTTTTTATTAGCATTAGGAAATGGTCAGTGGTAAATTTCAAAGGTACTCCCAGATTTTGTAAAGGCTAACAATCAGGATCATAAATTAATAATAGATGCACTTGGAGCAGTTCAAAATAATGTATCCCTAACTCTTAGTTGCATACAAGCACACAAGCACAATTATGGATGCAATCAGCAGCTTCTTTAATTATAAGAGAAAGAAATGAAGGTGTTTTCCCTATTGAAATTCAAAAAGCTGTTTGGGATAATGCCACTGAGCTAGAAAAGAAGCTCCAATCCTGGTGGACTTTAGTGAACTTTACTTATGACCAAATTAATAACAGCTACAGCCTTTGTGCTTACTATACATAATGCCACAATTTATGTAATTCACCCTATTGTTGCTTTAGGATTAAATCATGATGGAGCAGTGCTTTACCCTTCTGAGCATAGAATATTGGCCTGGATGGTTGATACGAAATGGCAAACTGTAAATTTAGAATCATACATTACACGAGAACAACAAGGGTTTATCTGTGAGAGTAACACAATCAATGCCAAAGACATATGTCCAGATGTTGAGCAAAGCATTTGCCACTTTGAAGCTAACCCAGATACTAGTCAGAAAACAGTACTTGTATATATTGGTCAGGGCTGTGTTTGCTTAAGAACAATTTGTGTTTCTATAAAAATAGATAATGACAATGTTACTTCGGATTTTAAGAATCATTCTAATTTTTGCATTTGTAATTTTTGTGAAGATCATTGGGTGAGACTTTTTGTATTTGGCACCAGTTGTATCTCATCAATTGATAAAGTCCAATTACACAATGTATCATGAATTATCATCAACACCTATTGGGATGAACCTTACGTTAGTAAGTCAGTAGAGCATCAAGACTTAACTAACATCCTAAAAAGAATTAAAAAAAAGTGGAAAGAAAACTTTAATAATCATTCACCATGATGCAGAAGAAATAAGCAGTCTTAGAAAGAGCAAGACAAGATGCAGATCATCACTGGTGGGATATGCTTTTTGGATGGTCACCCACTGCAACTGGTATCCTTAACACTTTATGTCACCCCATAATTGTTTTACTAATTTTGGTAGGTATTAGTTTTGTGTTATCTGTTATGTTATTTGTTTGGAATTATAGGATGTTAAAGAGATTATCCATTTTAAGCACTTTATTGAATGTACATGGAAAGGCATTAAGAGATGCTTATCGTAAACATTTGTTAGAAGAAAAAATCCATTTATTAGTAAAAGAATTTACTAACTTTATAGAAAAGGGGGGACTGATTTAGAGGGGCTAGAATTTACTAATTTTGGGGAACTAGAAGCTGGATAATAATCTTCTAGAACTGATTTAAGAGGCCAGAGGTTGTATAATGATTTACTAGGAGCTGCCTGCTGAAAATAATATATCATTTGCTTAATGATTTTGTGCCTGCCTAGCAAAAGGGAGGATACAGAAAAGAAAACCAAATAATTGATAAAAATTACCCACTGTGGCTGAACATCCTGCTCTCGGACCCCAGAGCTAGCTCAAGTCAGCTCTAAGGTTTGGACTTGGACCAAGAACTTAAAGAGCATGCGCAAGGAAACAGGGTGAAGAGTTCATCCTGAAGAAGACTACTAACTTAATCCCCCACGACCACTGGGACCCTTGCCCACAATTAATCAGATGGCTCTGTGCCTGCGCGAGCATATTTAAATGAACTTTGAACTCATTATAATATGAAGCAGGGATAGGTAATGAATATGTATAGGGGCTTTGTGTAACTTCATACATATGTAACATGTGACCTAATATAAACCCAGTGAATTTCTACTGAGGTGTGCATACTTTTGGAGGGGTACCCCATGTACCCCAGCACTGGAATAAACACATACCGCTTCATAACTATTTGAGTTGTGGAGTTAATCCGTGCCTCAGTGACACATGCGAATAGTCACAGGAGAGACAAATTTGTCCTAATGGCCACTGAAAGAAGCTCCCCACTCAAACTTCACTGGCTTAAAAGAAAATCCTGTTTGGGTCGATCAGTGGCCCTTGAAAGGGAATAAGCTAATTAAGGTAAAACAGCAAGTACAAGAACAATTACAGGCAGGACACATAGTTCTTTCAACTAGTCCCTGGAACACACCTATTTTTGTGATCCCAAAGAAATTAGGAAAGTGGGGTTTATTGCATCATTTACATACCCTAAATGCATTCAAAAAACCCATGGGTGCCCTGCAGCTACGAACCCCAAACACTACCTTATTGCCAAGGAATTGGAACTTGATTGTTACTGATGTAAAATACTGGTTTTTTACTATCCATCTGCATCCTGACAATCGGGAGCATTTTGCTTTATCTGTCCCTTCAGTTAATAATGCTGAACCCATGCGTCAATATCACTGGACAGTGCTTCCTCAAGGGATGATAAATAGCCCTACCATTTGTCAAATTTTGGTGCCAAATGTGTTGCCAGAATGATTTTTGCTTTTATATAATCTCTATATTTTCCCCACATATTTGTAGCTCTGTAGCCTATTATTGTATTTGTAGCTAGCCCCAGTACTTTTCCCTACACTGATAGGCAGAAAGACAAAACACATTCCAAAGGCTCCAAGCTGGGGGTCCAAAGCCCCTGTCCTATCTTGGTTCTTCCTGGGAGCCAAGATTGAAACCAGCTCTTCGAGACACATTTTCATAAACAATGTTTAGTTCCTATCTAACGGGGGGGGGTTTCACAGAGGGTTTAACTGGGGAGAAATTACCTCATCATTTGTGCTCCCAATTGGGGATTTTTGTAAATTATGTTAATTTGCTAAATTTGCAAAACTGTATTCACCCCATCTGGAGGGGGGGGGCATTTGGGCATTTTCCATGTCTGCCCCTTGGAGGCCTCCAATAAAGACCAGCCTTAATATTACCTCCTATACTAATATTACCTCGAAAGTGTGTTGTTTCATTTCTAGGTTCTTTAAGGCATCAGTCTTTCTGGCACACCCAGATGGGACTGGGACCTGGTAGCCTCCCTCCAGAATGGATGGGATACATCTTGCAAGGAATTCTTTCCTGATGGCAAATTTTAGAATTTTCCTGCAACGGCCTGAGGTTGAGGACCCATGGTCCCAGGACCCCGCAGGAGGTAACATAAAAGCAGGTCTTTTCATTGTGTATTGTGTAATTGTGTATCTGTGTATTACGTACCTGTGTGTATTATGTATCTGTGTAATTTCAGTAAGTGCAAGCAATTTCTGGAATCTGGGTTCTTAGGAACCAAATTGTGACCTTTTTTGAGATCCCACTGGTTTTGTAAGGTTTGTTAGGTTGCTGGCTCGGCATGGTGTGGAGGAGGACTTGCTTTTGGAGTGGTTTCTCAAGGGTTTTTTTTCCTTTCACTGCTTTTCGCAGCCCACACCAGCTCGGCTGGGGGGGAAGGCGGGGCATATGCATGTGTGTGTGTTAGCAATCTGGTTGAGGTTGTTTATTGGTGGAGAGGAGTGAATGACCCTCCAGAGGTTTTCTCGTCTTTAGCATGCGTAGGTTTTGCCTATGGTATTCGCCTAGGGACACCTAGGCATAAACAGGACAGGTTTGTGGCCAGGGGAGGCTCGGTATGAGCCATTGTGGAAAAAGGGGGCAGGGTGCTCACCTCCTATACCATAGTGAACATGGGTGGTATTCCATCTGTGGAAAGAGAGGTCCCAAGCCTCAGCGGGTTGGAGTGGACCAGTCTGGG
Organism: Lichenostomus cassidix; assembly: GCF_008360975.1. Taxonomy (NCBI): domain Eukaryota; kingdom Metazoa; phylum Chordata; class Aves; order Passeriformes; family Meliphagidae; genus Lichenostomus; species Lichenostomus cassidix. The sequence continues at coordinate 6,687,058 of NC_139510.1, forward strand.
GGGAGGCTGAGGAAGGGATTTTTTTGGAGTTTTTTCCGGTATTTTGGGGTGCCAGCGGGTCCCGGAATCGTAGGTGAAGTCATGGGACGGTGCCACAAGCTGGGAGGCCACGCCCCCTGTGACAGATTGAGGGGAACAGCCACTCTGAGAGGGGCTAAGGTGGCCCCTGTCACCACCCTGGCAACGGGCAGGAGATGGGGCAGAGGGGAACAACACCGGGACCCAGACCAGGACCGCCGCCACTGCGTGGCCATGGCCCTGCCTGCCTACTGCCCCTCAGCCCTGACTACATGGCCCCTGACAGGGCCTTGAATGCCAGACCTGTGGGCGATGATGTGATCTCCGTGGGCAGCGCTGCTTCTGCTGTTGCGGAGGGCGGAGGCAGAGGCGGGGCGGAGGCAGAGGCAGGACTGCACCCCTCGGAGGAGCTGCCTGTGTAGGTGGGAACAGAGTGTCTACGATGGACAGCTCAATTGTGGTTTCCATAGTAATGAGTTTTTTTTTGGATAGAAACGGAAGAGGCTGCAGATGGCGGAAAGGGGCAAGCACAAGCAAAGTGGCACCAGTCGCGCCAGGGGTATCCCTGGGCGGGTGTATCACTGCCATGCATCTGTCCCTGTGCCGAGCAGCAGGCAGCGAGTGCTCTTTGTCTGCGCTGCCGGGGTCTGGTCGGAGCAGCCAGTCCTGCCCTTCTGCGTGTACGGTCTGTGGGAACGGGGCTACGCTATCTGCCCCTCTCCTCTTTGCTACCCAAGAGGGAAAGGCGGGGTCCAGATATGGGCAAGTTGCCTGGTCTGTCACAATCAACGTGCCTTTTGCAAGAAACATCGGGTACAAAGAGGAAGAAGCTGCATTTCAGGCTCCCTTAAGACAGGCTATAAGCAGAGTCCTGTTTTTAGGAACACTTTAGAAGGAAAACTGAGTCAAGATATTGTAAAAGTAGATAGTTGATATAAACAAATTCACAAGCTGGCATTTTTGGAAATATAATATTGAACATTTATTAGGAGAACAAAGGCGTATGGCGCTGGGCGGGTGTGGCAAGTTTGCCTTTTTCAGCCCTGCGCCTTATTCATCTTAATGTGCACTTAAGTACTTTCTGTAACTGTTACATATTCATTAAGTCCTGCAAAAAAAGCTATTTACACTTCAACCACCCCTCTTTCTTCGATTTTTGCCCCCTTCCGTTGCGGTTTAAAGGATGTTACAGCAGACTTTACCCTGAAGCTTCTCTACCCAGCCCGGTTCAGTGCCTCAGTGCTCCAAACCCTCTGTCCCAGGGCTGGACACTGTGCTCTCACCAGCCGGCCAGCCATAAGGCTAGCTCTGGTTCGTCTGCTTCCACAACCGGCGGTGATAAAGGAGGCGAGGAGGGTCTATGCGTTGTGTCCATGGAAGATGTTTATTCGCATGGTGCAGCAGAGGCCAACGACCTCCCCGAGGCAGAGATGCCTCGAGAGCGAAGGCCTCACATGCTCAGCACATGTGGAGCATAGACACACGTGGAGCATAGACGGCGAGATGGCGGAGGGTAAGGGGTTTTATAGGGAAACAGAGAGGGGCAGGGACAGCACACAGGCCCAGTGACCTCTGGGTACAGGGGAGGTACAGGGGCGGAGTTAGGAGTACAGGAACCAATAGGGGAAACCCGAGGGAGTGGCCAGGGCCACGTGGGGTCAGGGTATAGGAACCAATAGGGAAAACTGGGGGCGTGGCTAGGACTATGTGGAGTAGGGAAGGCAGGACAATAGGTGACAAGTACAGTCGTTAAGAAAGGGGTGTGGGGAACTTGCAGCCATTATCACAATACCCCCCCCCCCACCGTTTTGGATCCTCTGGTTTGCCTCAGGGCTGAAGGCAGAATTCCTATCTCAATGTTTCTTCAGCTCTAATTAAATTTGTGGCTGACAGCTTCTCAGGGAGGTGCGAATGGAATGGAGATAACAGATTTCCTGGGATGCATGAGGTCTGTTTCTTTTTATTTCTTTAGGGCGTCTTGATCTCTGGCCTTGTGGCTTATCAGCTTAAAGGACATTTATTACCATGTATTTCTTACCACGTTTTCTAACATATTACAACTATCTTGAAGTTATAATTCACTCTAACTTTGTTTCTACTTAACTATATTTTATCTTAGTGCAACTTTACACAGTACATTATCACTTGTAAATGTTAAATTCATATATGAGAAAGCCAACATTCACTATTCACTCATTTATCACAATAGTGCTGCAGGAGTGAGATAAGACCTTTCTTCCAACCTTTAAAATATGAATTAGGAAAACACTGGGTGATTCATCAGTTTTTCTCTATTTGCCAAATTCTCCTAAGAATGATCTATTGAAATTTTGCAAAAGGGGAAGTATAGCAGATAATTTAAGATGGTTTACTGTATTAAATTTTAAAAATACCTTCTCCTGCATTCCTGTGAATAAAAAAGGCCAAGGACTCTTTGCTGTTAAGTGGAAGAATCCTGAAACAGGGAAAAGGAGGTAGCTCACTGGGACAGTCCTGCCTCAGGGTTTAAGGAATAGCTCAACTATATCCAGAAATCATCTGACAAAGGAACTGGAGAACTGGTGTGGCTAGCACAGGCTTTTCCCATGAGAATTTTCTTGTGTTTTGTAAATAAAGATAAAGTTTGGATGTAATTGGAACAGTGTCCCAGTACTTGGACGGTGCAGGCCTGGCCAATCAGGCCTGGGGGAAGGCTTCTGACCGACCAATCTGGGTGACTTTTGAATACTCTGTATATATGATGAAATCAAAACAATAAAGGTCATTCCTTCTTGCCACTGAGAACTGGTGCCTTCATTACTCTGCTAGCTGCTCAACAGCGACAAACTGGAGAAGGAAGCAGCTATGAATTGCTGCATCCAACCAACAGCTGAGAATTGCTGCATCCAACAGTTGCATCCAACTCACCGTAAATTTGTTCTGTGAACATCGATGACATGTATCCCATGCCATGTTACTGGAACAGGGTAATGTTATTCTGAAAACATTTGCTGTTGTTGGAGGATAGGACTTTTGTTTTCTTTCTCTTAGGGAATTTTGTCCCATCTGTTGCTAAGATACCCTAACTATTGGTACTTAAGAGAGACAAAAGATGTGGCCAGGGTGTGAGGGGGGGGAGGGTGAGAAGGAGATCACCTGGCTGCTGCTAGATCACTTGCTCTCGGGGCATCGGAGGGGGACGGTGAAGCTGCTGTTTTTTCTTTTTCTATGACCGTGGGAGCCGAGCTGTGCACTGCTTTCTCTGCCTTGCTGGGTGAGTCTCTGTTTGGGAAAAACATGGGATTCCGACCCTCTTCCCCCCCTCCTGGAGTGCGCACCTCCCCAGCTGCATTCCCAGCTGCTGCAGAGGAGCCCGGCTGTCACTGCCCTGTGCCCCCACCTGCCAGAACGCACTGTGGCTTCTGCCACAACTGTGGAGTTTCCCTTTTGCTTGCTGGCCCGAGTGGGCCAGTCCTACCGCTCCAGCTCGCTGCTCTGAGCTCCCTGCTGCACCCAGCCCTGCCATCCAGCCCATCCTGCTCTCCAGCCTGTCCACAATTATCCCCGTGACACAGGGAGCTGACCTTGTGCCACAGCGCCCTCTGTATCTGCATGGAGAGTCAGCTCACCTGCCCTGCCTGGCTGGGAGCTCAACAGTGCCCCTGCTGGCTGTGACCATAACTGCACCAAATGGGAGGGCATGTAACAGCCCAGAGCAGGCTGCCACCAGGTTTCTGGTTTTGTTTGTTGTTGCTGCCGTTGTTGTTGCTTGTTTGCCTCGTTATAGATACTAGTAAAGAATTGTTATTCCTTTTCCCATATCTTTGCCTGAAAGCCCTTGATTTCAAAGTTATAATAATTTGGAGGGAAGGGGGGTCATATTATCAATTCTAAGGGAGGTTCCCACCTTCCTCAGCAGACACCTGTCTTTTCAAACCAAGACAGCTGTGAATCCTGGTATGTTTCTGTTCCCAACACTAACTGATAATATATCTGAGTATGACTGTTTACAGACCATAGAAGAAGCCTATTCTAGCAGACCAGACCTGAAGGACATGACTCCAGAAGATCCAGACTGGGAGCTGTATACAGACGCGAGCAGCTTGGTGCGAGATGGCAAACAGATGACAAGTTATGCAGTGACAACCATGAACCAGGTAATCTAAGCAAAGGCCTAGCCATCAGATGTATCATTGCAGAGAACGAAACTGCATCAATGAAAGATCTAGAACTGAGCAAAGGAAAGAAGGTAAAAATATGGATTAATTCTGAATATGCATTTAATGTTGTGCATGTCAGTGGAGTCATCTGGAAGGAAAGGGGACTGTCAACTGTTCAAGGTAATGGAATTGAACATACTGAAACCCTTAAAGCTGAAGTCAAAGAAAGTGAATGGATTATTACACTGGGGGACAAATTGCAGTCCCACCTCATGGAGAACATGAAAGCACCCATAAGGGAACAGAAAATCTTTTGAAACATCTGAAGAAGGTAGTAATAGAAAGGGAAATAACTGATATTGTACAATCTATAATGAGCAAATGTGAAATATGCTATAGAAACAACCCAAACATGAGCTAAAGAGTTGTGTTAGAAGTAACAGAGGCAGGTGATTTTCCTGGAGAATATTGGAAAATCGATTTTGCTGAGTTGCCATGTAAAAAAGATACAGGTATGTATTGGTGTTGGTTGACACCTTTAGTGGATGGTTTGAAACTTACCCCTGTTGCACTAACAAAGCAAAAGAGGTGGTGAAAGTTTTGCTCAATCATATAATTCCAAGGTTTGGGGATCCTTTGGGGTTGGTCCCCCAGTGATCAGGGAAGTTAGTCAAATGTTGGGAACTGTTTGGGATCTGTAAATTCCCTATATAACCCAGACGAGTGGTAAGGCTGAACGTGGAAATGGAACCCTTAATACCCAGATAAGTAAAATTTGTCAAGAAACATCCATGACATGGGTTCAGGCCTTGCCTATAGCCTTACTGAGAATCTGCATACAATTAAGGTGGAAAAACAAAAGTCCTAATGAAATATTGCATGGCAGGCCATATCAAATTGTGTAAGTTACAGGAGAAATTCATATATGAGGGGGGAAATTGACTTACAGAGGGATTTAACAGGTTTAAGTTCTACTTTGCAGAAGCTCCAGAGATTCATTGTGATTACCCAGACCTATAGTGATGCTGCACTGATTTTTGCCTTTTTTCTTTTGTATATTCTCTGTATTCTTTACACATATATTTGTAGCTCTGCAGTCTATTACTGTAGCTTAGCTTCAGTATTTTCCTAGGCAAAAAGAAAAAACACATTCCAAAAGCCTCCAAACTGGGGGTCTGAGGCTACTATCCTATCTTGGTTCTTCCTAGCAACCACAGTTGAGACCAGCTTTTAGAGACATATTTTTATAAAGAGTGTAGTCCCTATCTAGAGGAGGGGGGACTCGAAGAACGGCTGAACTGGGGGGATTACTTCACTGAGTATGCTTCTAATTGGGGATTCTTGTCAGATATGCTAATTTGAAAAATCTATAAAAATTGTATACGTGTTATGCGGGTGTGTGCATCTTCGGCGTTTTCCACCTGGCAAACTGTGCACCTAATGATCCTTATGTAAAGGTAACCCCTTTTTATCACCCTGAGTCTGGGTCATAATTGTAGGACCAGCGAAAAAGGCATCAACAGGACTGGACACACCTTCCCATCTGTTCCAGCCTGGAGACTGGATCTATGTTAAATGGTGAGGCAGTAACCTTACGAGCTAAGTCCTGACTACCCTCACTGAAGCCAAAGTTACTGGCAGAGAACATTGAATTCACTACTCCAGAGATAAGACCTCTGTTCTGGAAACAACTGGAAAACAGATATTGATACAAATCAGGATGATGTGATTTAAATAGTTCTTTTTGTGCCTGTTAGCTGCACAGTTGGTAACCATGGTTCAGATTTGGTCCCAAAATTTGCATATGGCTTTAGTCCAAAATGTATCCAAAAGCTCTTCATAAGAACGACTTGTCAGGGTGGTATTGGATATGTGAAAATGAGGCCTGGTAAGTTTTGCCCCTAGATAAAGACCAGGCCTGTGCCCTTGGGGCTGTAATTCCAAACATAACAATATTTGATCATATTGAGGATCCAAATGGAAGGAGGAGGAGGATGAAAAGATTCATTAATCCCCTTGTTGAGTGTCCCACATTTTTCCATAGTGTAATCAGACCTCTCAATCCCTGTTTGGGAGTAATTAAAATGGAGAGAGCAATTGTTAACATCTCAGCTGTTATTGAACATATTGAAAAGCAAGCTTCAGATGCAATTTCAGCTTTACAAGAACAAGCCCATGAATTGTCAGGTATAGTTTTACAAAACACAATGGTTCTCAATTTCCTACTAGCTGCAAAATCATTAACACTGGTTGTGGTTCTTATGTAGATCAGAGTGAAAGGATTAATAAGGATTTAGTTGAAATTTGGAAGCAAACTCAAATTTTACATCAGGTGGCTTTCAAAAGTCTCATTGAATTTTGAATATATCTTACATACACTCACTTCGTGGTTACCAAACTGGGCCTGGATAAAAGGAACTGTTCATACTACTTATATCTGTAGTTAGTCTCTGCATAATAGCTGGCTGTATGATGCAATACTGTGGTTGAATATGGAGTAGAGATTAGACGAGGTAAAGACTTATTGAGTCTCTAAAGGGAAGAATGTTGCTAGAATGATTTTTGCTTTTATATATCTCAATATTATATACACATATTTGTAGCTCTGTAGCCTATTATTGTGTTCATAGCTAGCCCCAGTACTTTTCCCTACCCTGATAGGCAGAAAGACTGTCTTGGTTTGAAAGACAGGTGTCTGCCAAGGAAAGTGGGGACCTTCCTTGGAATGGAGCATATGACTCCCTTCCCTCCAAATTATTATAACTTTGAATTAAGGGGCTTTAAGGCAAAGATATGGGAAAAGGAATAAAAGTTCTTTACTAGTATGTATAACAAGGCAAACGAACAACAAACAAAACCAGAAACCCAGTAACAGCCTGCTCCTGGCTGTCAAAGCACCCTCCCCTTTCGTGTAGTTACGGTCACAGGCGGCAGGGGCGCTGTTGGGCTCCCGGCCGAGCAGGGAAGGTGCGATGATCACCTAGCGGCTGCAGGGGGCGCTGTGGCGCGAGTTTAGCCACGTCTCACGCGGTAATGGCGGGCGGGTTGGATGGCAAAATGGGCTGTAGCAGGGACCTCGGAGCAGCAAGGTGGAAACACAAGGCTGGCTCACCCGAGGTAGCAAGCAAGAAGTGGCAGAAACTCTGCAGCCGTGGCAGGAGCCGCGGTGTGTCCCGGCAGGCGGGGGGTGTTTGGTTATGTTATAAATGAAAACGAGTCAATTGAAAATTTAGCAGCAAAATTTTTATATAAAGCAGATTACAAAATAGCAATGATTATATACATTAATTAAAATTCAGAATTTAGAATATAATGCTGGAGGCAATAAGCAAAACAACGCTGGGTGTGCCTGGGAGTCTCTGCTCCACAGACAAAGCACACCTTCGGTTTAAATCCCTCCTTTTGATACATTTTTTAGTTTCGTTTCTCAGAAATTCCCACTCCTCTGAATTCCCGAGTTTTACGTCATGGTCTGTCTTCTGCGCTTGCGTTCTGCTGTTGCTGGGGTCTGTTGCTGGGGGTCGTAAAGGGGATGGTCTTTAGCGCTTGCATCTTGCTGTTACTAGGGGTTCTAAAAACTACAGAGCAAGCAAAAGCTAGGAAAAAAAAGAGGGGTGGGCTAAAAAGCAGTTACAGCACAATTTCTATAACTCAACTACAGAAACTTCATTTAATTTTTCTTTCTCTTTTCTTTTTAAAATACTTTTACAACATTTGTGATTAGAAATAACCTATGTAACATTTGATGACATTTGTAGTTGGAAATATTTAATGTAACATCCGTGGTACATATATTTGAGTCTGGTATCTTTCCATGCCTTACAAGAAAATTGTCTCTGTGTCTCGGTTTATTTCTTATAAGGACAACTCCACTCCTTACTGCAGTCCCCCTTGCCAATTGTGTCTAGGGCTATCATGCACTCATCACATCCACATCTAAAACAACTTGTTGCTTGACATGAGTTACACTTGCAGTTATCACAGTTACAGTGTAGCGAAAAAGCCCAGAGCAGTATCAGAAAAATGGCGAGGGTTGAGCGGGGAATCGCTCCCCTGGGTAGCTCACCGGCGATGGCTGGTCCCTGGGTCAGGCTGTGCAGAGGCAGGGCGGCCCCCAGCAGGGGACAGGGTACTCCCGGTCCCGGGTCTCGGCACGGCACGCTTTGGCTCTGGGCTCCCAAACAGCAGAGACGCAGAGAAATGAGCCAGTAAGCCCAGTCACAGTGCCGAAGGAAAAGAAACAGGCAAAACCCATGTTGCAACTGTATCTCTGCTAGAGAGACTGTGCTGCGCGGCCAGCTGAATCGCCCATCCGGCAAGAAAACGAAGGGCTGCCCCTTCCTCCCGCCCCAAGTCTCGCAGGAAATCTCAGGCTGGCTCTCAACTATCGTGATATTCCTGGCACCGGGGGAAGGGAGGGGGGGGGCAGCGACCATCTCGGACACAAAAAAAACCAAAAAGTAAAAAAACCCAAACGTGGTATGGGATAAAAGAATATCCCGAAGACAAAACACATTCCAAAGGCTCCAAGCTGGGGGTCCAAAGCCCCTGTCCTATCTTGTTTCTTCCTACAGCCAAGATTGAAACCAGCTCATAGAGACACATTTTCATAAACAATGTTTATTTCCTATCTAAGAGGGGGGCGAGTTTCACAGAGTTAAACTGGGGAAGAATTACCTCATCATTTGTGCTCCCAATTGGGGATTTTTGTAAATTATGTTAATTTGCTAAATTTGCAAAACTGTATTCACCCCATCTGGAGGGGGGGGGGCATTTGGGCATTTTCCATATCTGCCCCTTGGAGGCCTCCAATAAAGACCAGCCTTAATATTACCTACTATACTAATATTATCTCGAAAGTGTGTTGTTTCATTTCTAGGTTCTTTAAGGCATCTTTGGCTCATCGTTTATCATTATATGGATGATATTTTAGTTTGTGCACAGGATGATTCGTATTTCAGAGATACTATTTGGTATCTCGTTCTTAATCTTACTCAGCATGGGCTACAAACTGCCTCTGAAAAAGTTCAGAGGACCCCTCCTTGGTGGTACTTAGCATGGATATTGACTGAACAAAATGTGAAACCACAGCAATTAACTTTAAAGCATGATGTCAAAACATTGAATGATTTACAAAGGCTGTTGCGAGCAATTAACTGGGTAAGACCCATGCTAGGTTTAGCCAGTCATCAATTAAAACATTTGTTTGCTCACTTGAGAGGAGACCCTGACTTATCTTTTCCACTAATATTATCTGAAGAAGCTATTCGAGAATTAGATATAATTAGCTCACAAATCTCTACTACAAAAGCAGATAGAATTGTTTCAGCTTTACCAGTTCGCTTGTTTTAGTATTCCCTACTGTACCTTATACTACAGCTTTAATAGGGCAATTGCAGGGAGACAAAACAATTTACTTAGAATGGATTATTTTACCAAATACACCGAACAAAACTATCACTACCCTAATAGAGCCCTATGCGTCTTTAATTAAGAAAGGCAGAACCCACATCATGCAATTGATGGGATATGACCCAGAGGTTATTAATTTACCACTGTATCTTGACAATTATGAGTATTTGTTACCAAATTCAGATATTTTTCATATAGCATTGGCAGATTTTGTAGGACATATTTCCTTCTCTTTACCTTCAAACTGTTGCAAAATGTTGTTCACTTGCCTTTAACACTACAAACTATTGTATACCATAGCCTGTTGGGGTGGATAATACCACCTCAGGAACTGCTGGAGAGCTGAGTGGTTCCACTACCACAAGGCTTCACTGGTGGGAGACATCTTAGCCCCCCTGGAGAACACGATGGTCCCTCCCCAAATTATGTAAATCCCCCCAGCTGTAACCTAACCCCTGATTCCATCCCTTCCTCTTCCCCATTGGTTGTGGTGTTCCCCCCGCCTCCTCTCCCCTGACCCTCCAGCCATCCTTTTAAATGTAGACGGCTGGGGTCTCTCGCCCTCTTTCACCCTGGAACCCTTCAGAATAAACCTCTGGAACCTCCAGCTGACTGAGCGCTCTGAGTTCTTTGTCTCTGGTGACGCACGAGTTATCCAACTCCGTGGGTGAGTGAGAATCTGTGCCTTACACCGGCACGGGTGTGAGAAGGGCCTTTCTGTACAGCACCAGAGCAGTGCTGGCTGGAGTGATCTCTCAATAGCCATAGAGACACTTTCGGTAAACGCAGAGGCCTGGTTCCACCCCTCCTCCCCCTCCGCGTTAATAGCCCTCTTTGTGGTGCACATAATGTTTTTATTGATGGATCAGGAAACACAGGAAAAGTAGTCGTTACCTGGCAAAGTAGTCGTTACCTGGCAAGAAGATTCTGAATGGAAATATGCAATAAATCAAACAGTTGGTTCCACTCAACAGGATGAACTTCATGCGGCTGTGTTAGCTTTAATGATTTTGAAACAAGAAATAGTCTATATAATTAGCAATCCTGAATATGTTGTTAATGTTATAACAAGAATACACGGTGCTTTTATAAAGGAAATTAGCCATAAGATATTGTTTGATCTTTTTGTTCAATTGAAATCGCTAACTGAGAACAGAAAACATCCTCTTTTTGTCATTCACATACGGAGTCACACAAATTTACCTGGTCCTATAGCAGAACGGAATGTCAAAAGAGATAGCTTAACTGCAGCTACATTACAATTTGATTATGCCCACTTATCTAATTTTTTCACCAGAACGCAGCAGGGCTGAGTAAACAGTTTCACATTCCTTTGTCTAAGGCAAAAGATATCATGTGTGCTTGCCCAGACTGCCAGAGATTGCCTTCACATCCTCCCACTCAGGGAGTTAATCCCTGAGGCTTACAGCCTGAGTTATGGCAGAATGATGCTACTCATATACATTCCTTTGCTTGCTTGAGGTTTGTTTGTGTTATCATTGATACATTTTCTAGCCTAATATGTGCTTCTGCTCACACAGGGGAAAAAGGTAAAAATATCCATAGACATTGGACATGTTGCTTTGCTATTGTGGGCCTGCTGAAAACTATAAAAAGTGGCAATGGCCCAGATTATACTTCTAAAAATACTCAGGAATTCCTTCACCAATGGGGTGGGAAACATGCTAAGGGAATCCCATACAATCCCCAGGGCCAAGCCATAATAGAATGATGTCATTGGATGCTCAAGCGCATGTTATTAAAACAAAAAAGGGGGAATATGGCTCCTCAAAAACAATTAGATAATACAAAATTTACAATAAATTTTTTGAATGCAGATCATCAATCTCGATCCCTGTCAGAGCATCACTGCTCTGAATGTTTGAGTGCACAAAACCAATTTCCGAAAGCTTTATATAAGGATCCACAAGTGGGTGTTCAATGACAAGGCCCAGCTGATTTACTACCCTGGGGGAGAGGGTATGCATGTGTTCTATTGCCAACAGGTCCAAAGTGGTTACCTGCTCATCTAGTAAAACCATACCATGAGTTGGAAAGACCAGTCCAACAACCCAATACCCCAGCTGAAAAGACTCTCAGTAGAGACAAAGAGGCACCGCATGACACCAGCCAGCAGCAAGTGGACAAACCCAGAGATAACATGGGGGATGCTGAGGCAACTACACCAAAGAGCTGAAATCCCAATGCCTGATGTAGGAGCGGCACCAACCCCGGAGAACACCTTCCTGGCCTACCTAGCAATAGTAGCTAGCAACAGTACTGTAAGAAGTTTATTCTGTCTCCTTTTTATCATACCTATGGCAACTGCAGAACAGGTATATTAGGCTCATATTGTTGATCCTCCCATTTTTAAACCCCTTACATGGTGGGATGCTGAACTGCCCATAGCAAGTAATGATACAAAATGGACAGGAAGTGTTTGGCTTCTACCACCGGGACCTTTGGAGGAAAATAAAGAATGGATCAAAAATAATGGTTCCCAAACATTTTACATTGAGTTGCCCCCGATTTGTATTGCTAAAAAACCTATCTCAGGGTGCCTTCATTTTACAGAAAAGTTTTACTTACACTATCAAGACAGTGAGAGCTCCCAAAAACACCAGGCAAATCTTATTTTTGTGTCTATATCAGGCATTAATAGTAGTGAGGTGATGAGTAACACCATGTTGGTCACACCAGCTCATCCTCCTGTTTGCTAAATTCCTTGAGGCACTACTATTGGTGTGTCAAAGCTTAATTGGCTTTCATGTAGACTACCTACTCCAGGTAAAAAGACCATCAACATAACCAAATTAGAAATAATTAACTAGGCACCAAGAAGACACCTAATAAACAACAGTTCAGAACCAGTAAACTTCTCGGAAGTAACATTGAAGTGGTCAGGAGGGCTTTCAGGCCCTGTGTTGCAAGCTAAATTTTTAAACAATTCTGGATCTTGGTTTACCAAAATATGGTGCTTAGCAATGCCTTTTTGGCTGAGATGTAGCTCATGGTTATTATACAAAGACAAATAAGGGATATCAACTGAGCTTAACCAATTGGCATAGCAACTCTGTCATGATATTGTTGCCTTTTCGCTGGTCTTAAAATTATGAGCCAGACACAGTAAAGGGAAAACAGGGTTTTATACCTGTAGCAGGAAGTCCTCCCCCTCCCCTCTCTCCTTCTGCTTCATGGCGGAACACAGATAACTCCGGTGGGGTCAAAAGTCCAGCAGGAGGTTATCTCGTGGCGCCTGAAGACCTGAGACCTCTTACCTTGAATTCATAAAAAGAGGATGTGAAAAGAGAAACAAAGAAATGAACAGTGACCAAAGTCATGCTTTTACAAGTACAAAAACTCATGAAAATATCCCAGAGTAGAGGTTTCCTGTGGAGGTGCAGCGGCCCGATGCTGCGGATCCCGAGTCCCCAGGGCCGGCAGTCAACGTAGTCCACGAGGACGCCGCCGAGGATGCCATCACCTGGGACTCGGAGGAGGCCGGGCTGTAGACCGCTCTCTCCCTCCCCTGGAAAGTTTATCCTAAGTTCATTGGGTTAAAGTTTTGCTTCCCCGCCCCTGTCACCGCCCCTGTTGCTTCCCCTCGCTAGAATTTTCTGTTGCCGGGCTTCCCCCATTGGTTCGTTGTAGTCCACTCCCCAGTTGCTGTTTATTTGCTCCCCCGCTTGCCCATCATATTGTACCGGAGCCCCATTGGCTCCGCCCCTGCCGTCCCGCCCTGAGAAACCCCGTTGTGCCCCTTAAAACCTTTCGCCCCTTTGTTCTCGGGGGGGTGCGTGGCCGCGCTACGAGACCCACAGTGCTCTGCACCCGGCATCTCAGCGGTCCGCCCCACCCGGGAGCATTCCAGCGCACCTCCCCGCTGCTTCCCCGAAATAAACCGCGCCCTGGAACCTCCCACCGCTTGGACTCTCTTTATCTCGGGGGGCAATCCGCAACTTCACCGCATCCCTGTCCGGCAGGCACCTGCCTCTGCCGCGGGGTTCCTGCCGCCCATCGGGCGACCCTGGGTCCCTGAAGTCGACTGCCGCTGCAGCCGGAGCAGAGAAGGATAGCGGGGAGGGCAGAAAGCCCGGGCCCCGGCGCAGCCCCTGAGCTAGCCAAAGCCCAGCCAGCCCGTGCGGGGCTAGGCGCACCGGACCTCTCACGCGCCCCCGTACCACTTCAGTTTCCTACACACATTCTGAAGATGTGCAGGGAACTTCTCCCCAGAGTCTGGACGCAGACTCTGTGGTTACTTTCCTGGGAATTGCGTGAAAGGATTCTGAAGTATATTTCACCACCAATTGGCTGGTAAGAAACATGGTTCCTAAGTTATATTATTTTTGCTAGCTGTTAATAAGAATAGGTACCTTTCCATGAATTGCAATATTAGCTATCCATAGTTCGCAATAATTTTATTCCATAATTGCAGTGTTAGCTATTTTGTAGTTTTTGCAATTATGCTATTTCTGTGTAACTTTGTCCTAAGTTTTTGTCTATCATTTTTTCTGTGTCTAATAAATGGTAATTTATATCATATGAGACTAATTGGCCATTATCAAAAAACCTTGTAAATGAAACCAAGTCTTGGGGTGCTAGCCACCCTAATAAAAGTTACTGCCTGTTGCTAGAAGCCTGAGCAAACAACAGAAACTCATAAAACTCCTGTCTTCCATGCATGGCAATACGTCAGTATTTTAACAGGATCTTAGGTGCACAGCTTTTCAAGGGGGAACACACCAAGATGCAAGCCCCATATAACCCGTATATAATTTTCATAGACTTTGCAAATTAGTATATTTGACAAGGATCCCCCAATAAGAAGCTTAATAAAATGGCGTGATATTCCCCTATTCTAAAGAATTCCCCCCCAGATGAGGCTTGAACCCAGTTTACAAAATATGTTCCAGAGAGGTTTCAATCAAGGTTGAAGCCCCAGTTTCTTAAGATAACATAGGGCTTATTGGCCTCCTACTAAGGATGTTTGGTCTTTCTGCCTAGCAGAAGCCCAGAACTAAGCTAGAATATCAGACTACAAAAATTACAAGTGGTGCCCACGCCAGAGCGGTTGGATGCCTGGAGGAGGCTGTGATCCAGTGGGAGTCCCACTGGGGAGAGAGGCCTTGCTTCCAAGATGGAACAGCCTGTCCTTGGAGGTCTGCACCCCGTGGACAAAGGAGCCCACACCGCAGCAGTTTTGGGAGGAGTACTCTGCCCATGGAAGGAGGCTCATGTTGCAGCAGGTTTGGGCGAACTGCTGCTCATGAGATTGGAACCACGCTGGAGGAGTTCGCAGAGAACTGTCTCCTGTGAGAGGGACCCCACGGCAACACAGGGGAAGAACTTCTCTCCCTGAGCAGAGGAAGAAGATCTTGGTGAAGAACTGACCTAAACCCCCACACCGTCCCCCTGTGCTGCTGGTGGGAAGGAGGGAGGGGGGAGCTGAGAAACGGTGTCTTTAAAGGCTTTATTTTACTTCTCATTATTGTCTTCTGTCTCTGTTCGCAATAAACACTTTGCAACTTTAGGTTCAGCCTGTTCTGGTCCTCAGTGCATTTTCTCCCGGTTCCTTATCTCAACTCATGAGCCATTTGTGTGTTAACTTTTTCCCTATCCTCTGCCCAGCTGGGGCAGGGGAGAGCAAAGAGAGCAGATGTCATAAGTGCCTGGCATTTGGCCAGTGTTCTGAACCACAACATCAGCAAAACTTGGAATGGTCTCTTCCACTTAACTTGCAAGGGGTCACTGCCTCACCACTTGATGTAGACCCAATTTCCAGGCTGGAACAGATGAGTAGGTTTTTCCAATCCTATGGGTTTGGATAACACGAGGAATCTCTGGAGCTTCTGCAAAGTGGAACTTAAAGCCATTACATATTTTTGTAAATAATTTTTACCCTTCATGTGAATTTCCCCTGGGATACATGGAACTTGATATGGTCTGCCGTATAATATTTCATAGGGACTTATGTTGTCCCTCCGCTTTAGTTGTATGTGGATTCTCAGTAAGGTTATAGGCGAGGTTTGAACCCATGTCATGGAGTTTTCTTGACAGATTTTACTAATCTGGATTTTAAGGGTTCCATTCATATGTTTAACTTGGTCACTTGCTTAGGGCCTGTATGGTGTAGGCAGGTCCCAAGTAAGTCTCAGAATTCTGTTAACTTTCCCAATCACCGTTGCAACAAAATGTGGTCTCCTATCTGATGACATTCCCAAAGGAACTCTAAACCTTGGAATTATGTGGTTCAGCAAAGTTTTCACCACCTTCTTTGCTGCATTGGTGCAACAGGGGTAAGCTTCAGGCCATTCACTGAAAGTATCAACCAATACCAGTAGATATTTGTACCCTTCTTTATGTGGCATTTCAGTAAAATTTATTTGCCAGCAATCTCCTGGGAGATCTTCTGCTTTTGTTATTTTTAACACAATTTTCTTGTTTGTGTCAGGGTTGTTTTTACCACAGGTTTCACACTTGTTTGTTCTAGATTGTACAATCAGTCATCTTTTTCCCTATCACTACCTTCCTCAGATGTTTTAAAAGATTTTTTGTTCCTCAGTGTGTACTCTCATGTTCTCTTTGTGTGATTTTTTGAAGGAGCAGGGGTGGAATTAAAACCTGTCCTACCTGGGTAACAGCTCACCCACATTTTAATTTCAGCCTTAAGAAGCTTGATGAATTTGTGGTCTCTCCAATTGCCAATTGTATTTTGGGATAAACCCTGACAAATCTATTTTTTTTCCGTGGCACTACTGCAAGAATGCCTTTTTCTGCAACGCCTCTTGCTGCTTCATCAGCAAAGTGATTTCCCAGTTCGGGGGTTGTTTTCCTTTTTTGATGACTTCTGCAATGCATGATAGCTACTTCTGTAGGCTTCCAAATACTCTGCAGGAGTGCAAGGATCTGTTCAGCATGCTTAATTTCATTACTTTGAGTAGTTAGCAAAGAAGTTCCTAAAACAACTCCACTTGGCTGTGTTTTAGCACATTGGAAGGAAATTGCAGGGAGTGGAGGTACAGAAGATAAAAGAACTCTTATCAAATTTTCAACTCAGTGGTGGCCTTTGTACAAGCTAGATGATGGAATTAGATGGCCCCCAAATGGGTCTCTAGAATATAACACTCTATTACACTTAATGTTATTTTAAGATGGGAAGGAAAATGGGGTGAGGTCTCATGCTGACATGTTTTTCTCTCTTCAAAATCACCCCGAATGGCAAAGAGATTGTGGGATTAGACCTCCCATCGACCCTATGGTATTAGCCCTTGAAAAGGAAGACAAAAAGAAAAGGGGAAAAATTAAGAGGTGTTGGTCCTCCTGCAGCATTGGAGAGCGGCCTATAAAATCAGATAAGGTTTATCAAGAAATGCAAGAACATGATTTAACTGATCTGCTTAAGCCTCCCCCTAGGACACAAGATGATGTGGACTCGATACGAACATTGACTCCAACTCCCTCTTGTCCAGACAGCCCTGTCGCATCTCGGACCAGGAAACAGGCACTACAAGCCCCGCTAAGGTAAGCAGTGGGACCAGAGGGAGAAGCAGCGCTGATTAAGGTACCTTTTTCTACAAACTAGACGCATGGGAAAAGGTGGCCAAAAATTATCAAACTGACCCAGTAGGTACTGCTAAACACTTGTGATTTATAATTAAACAACATAATCCCAATTGGAGTAATATGCATTTGCTATTAGATGCATTAACTGAAACTGAAAAACAATTAATTTTAAAAACAGCAGGGGATTTGGCGGAGGACTTTTATAAAACACAACACCAAGATGTAAAAGATTATTTCCCACTTCAAGACCCACACTAGGATCCAAACAGGTCAGCAGAAAGGCAAAAATTAAAAGATTACCAGGAATGGGTAGCAAAAGGAATAGAAAAGGCCATTCCTAAAATCATAAATTGGTCAGCCTTATATCCAATTAAACAGGGTCCTTCCTAGCCACCATCTGATTTCCTAGATCGCCTGAGAGATGCCATGCATTGCCACACTACATTAGATCCTGAATCTGATGTAGGAATACAGCAATAAGTAAATCTGTTTTTGGGGCAGTCTACAGGGGACATTAGACACAAGCTTCAGAAGATTTGGGGGGCAGATGCGAGAAACTTAGAGACCTTATTAAATGAGGCATGGAGAGTATTTAGTTATCGAGAAGAAGGGTACAAAAAAGGAATGAGAAAGTTAGTAGCAATACTAGGAGAAGAAAGAAAGGAAAAATATGAGCAAGGACCTCCCAGGCAGGGACCACCCAGACAAGGCCCACCTAAGTTAGGTAAAGACAAGAGTGCTAATTGTAAGGAATTTGGTCATTAGAAGAGCCAATGTTCAAAAAGAAAACAGAACAACCAGCAAAGAAGACGGGGTCGAGAACCAGTCATCGCACACATGAAAGAAGACTGAAGAAGACCGGAGGACTCCACCCTAGTGGATCCACTGGTTATAATGAAGCTAGGGGAAAAGAAAAAGAAATAGAATTTTTGGTGGACATGGGGGCAACGTATTCGGTTTTAAATAAAGCTTTAATGCTGGTGGGGGATGATTATATCATAGTTCAAGGGGCAACTGGCCAATCTGAAAAAGCATATTTTTGCAAACCTTTAAAGTATAAACTGGGAAAGCAATGGGGTATTCACAAGTTTTTGTACATGCCCAGATCTCCAAAAACCCTTTTGGGCAGATATCTGTTGGAACAGTTACAAGCAACCATTTCATTCAAAGATGGGGAAATTACTCTGGAGGTAAATGATCAACAGTATGTTGAAGTATTAAGTTTAATGCTAACAACCACAGAGGCTGAGGGAGAAATTAGTGAAGAAATTATGAATCAAGTATTCCCTAGGGTATGGGCAACAAACGTACCTGGAAGAGCTAAAAATGCACCTCTGATACAAATTAAGTTGAAAGAAGGGAAACAACCAGTCAGAGTTAAACAATGCCCCCTTAAGAAAGAAGACAAGGAAGGAATTAGCCCAGTGATTGAAAACTTTTTACAGCTAGGGCTGTTGAGAGAGTGCAAATCTGATTTCAACACCCCCATTTTACCAGTCCGCAAACCTGATGGGTCATATCAGGTGGTACAAGATTTAAGGGCAGTAAACAAAATAACTGAGGACCTCTATCCTGTAATGTCAAATCCCTACACGCTACTAACTGAGCTAACACCTGAACTAACCTGGTTCACTGTTTTAGATTTGAAAGATGCCTTCTTTTGCCTCCCTCTCCATGAAGCCAGCCAGAAAATATTCCCGTTCGAATGGGAAAATCCCAAAAGCAGACGCAAAACTCAGCTCACTTGGACGGTGTTGCCTCAAGGATTCAAGAACAGTCCCACCCTGTTCGGGGATCAACTATCAAAAGACCTGGAATCCTGGGAAGCCCCCTCTGAAGAAGGGAAGCTATTGCAATACCTTGATGACATGTTAATAGCTACCCAGACAGAAGAAGCCTGTGTACTCTGGACAGTAAGTTTACTAAATTTCCTGGGGCTCCAAGGGTACAAGGTGTCCAAGAAAAAAGCTCAAGTAGAAAAACCAAAAGCAATTTATTTGGACTATGAAATCAGCGCTGGGCAGCGAACTTTGGGACAAGACCGGAAGAAGGCCATTTGCCAAACCCCTAAACCCCGAACTGTAAAGGAGATACAGACTTTTCTGGGGATGATGGGATGGTGTAGGCTTTGGATCCTTAGTTATAAGGTCCTTGTAAAACCTTTGTATGAGCTCATCAAAAAGGAAAGCAGAGATCTTCGGTGGATGAAAGAGGCCACAAGGGCCTTCAAACAACTGAAGAACGCCCTGATGTCAGCTCCAGCTTTGGGACTGCCAGATGTGAGTAAACAATTTTTTTTGTTTTCTCATGAGAAGCAGGGGATTGCCCTGGGAATACTAGCACAAGACCTGGGCCCATATTGATGGGCAGTTGCTTATTTCTCTAAGAAACTAGACGCAGCAGCCAAAGGATGGTAGGGGTGCCTCAGGGCTGTCGCAGCAGTCGTGCTAAACATCCAAGAAGCACGCAAGTTTACCTTGGGCCAGAAAATGACTGTGCTAGTGTCCCATACAGTGTCTGCAGTGCTAGAAGTGAAAGGTGGACACTGGCTTTCCCCACAGAGGTTCCTGAAATACCGAGCCATCATGGTGGAGCAGGATGATGTGGAAATAGTGGTCACTAACATTGTCAACCCAGCTTCTATCCTCAGTGGAAACAACGGGGAGCAGGTGCACCACGACTGCCTGGAAACTATTGAAGCCACATACTCCAGTTGTCCAGATCTGAAGGATACACCTTTGATGTTGCTGTTGAGCCGCTAGCAGAGAAAAAGACCCAGATTCTCAGTGTGGCATGAAAAAAGCGAGCTTTATTTTTTTGATTCCACCTTATACAGATTTTTCAGAGGTCACCCAGATTGGTCAGTCAGAAACCTCCCCCTAGGCCTGATTGGCCAGGCCTGAACTGTCCAAATCTCGAGACACTGTTTTTAATAACAACCAAACTTTTTCTTTGTTTATAAAACACAGGAGAAAATTCTCATGGGAAAGACCTGTGCTAGCCACACTTTGGATGATGCACAGACCTGGTTCACCGATGGGAGCAGCTACATCATCAGTGGAAAGCGACATGCAGGGTATGCAGTCACCACCAGTAAATAGGTAATAGAATCTGGACCCCTACCAATAAACACTTCTGCCCAGAAAGCTGAAATAATTGCTTTAACCTGTGCTTTGGAAATAGCAAAAGGAAAAAAGATAAACATTTATACAGACTCAAAGTATGCATTTGGAGTTGTACATGCACATGGAGCCATTTGGAAGGAAAGGGGACTGTTGAACTCACAAGGAAAAACATTAAACATGCACAAGAGATAACCCAGCTGTTGGAAGCAGTCCAGCTACCCGAGAAAGTAGCAATCATGCACATTAAGGCACACCAGAAAGTGAGCTCAGAATTGGAAGAAGGAAATTATCTGGCGGACAGAGAGGCAAAAGAAGCAGCAAAAGGTGAGGTGACAACTGAAGGGGCTTTAATTCCAGATGGCCAAATCTCCCTAGAAGGTAAGCCAACCCATAACAAAGAGGACAAAAAACTAATCGAAGATCAGAATGGGTCACACAATGAAGAGGGTTGGGCTATTACTGCACAGGGGAGGTTGGTCATTCCCTCTCATTTAGTGTGGGCACTAGTAAGAACAGAACACCAAAAGACACATTGGGGAATAGATGCCCTACACAAATATTTAATTGAAAGAATTATTGCCAGAAATTTATATGCTACCATCACACAAGTAACCTGACAGTGTGACTTTTGCATCCAGACTAGCCCTAAAAATATCCCCAAACCAAAATTGGGCCAAATTGGGAAAGGGAACGGGCCTGGACAGTAGTGGCAAATTGATTTTTCGGAACTCCCAAGAAAAGGGGGGGTATCGGCACCCTTTGGTATTAACAGATACCTTTTCAGGATGGCCAGAAGCCTTTCCCACTAGAACTGTCAAAGCCCAGGAGGTAACCAAGGTATTGTTACAAGAAATAATACCACACTTCAGACTTCCAGCCACAATGTCCTCAGATAGAGGACCACATTTCATTTCAAAGGTGGTACAACAAGTTAGCCATCATTTAGGCATAGACTGGGTGCTTCACACCCCATACCACCTACAGTCAAGTGGTCAGGTGGAGAAAATGAACCACCTAATCAAACAGCAAATTGTAAGATAGGGGCAAGAAGCCAATTTACCCTGGCCCCAATCTCTTCCACTTGCATTATTACGAATCCGAAGTAAACCCAGAACTAAAGAAAAATTAAGTCCTTTTGAGATGCTCTATGGGAGACCATACGGAGTACAGAAAGGACTATCCACCCAAGCTGGGGAGGAAACACTGACCGCCTATATGGTGGCCTTGAGTAAGCAACTCAGGAATATTGAAAAGCATGTGGCTGGATCTCGGAGTCGGGGCCTAGACAGCCCAGTACACTACATTCAACCTGGAGATTATGTTTATGTTAAGTCTCTTGCAGAGAAAACTTTGGAGCCACA
Source organism: Lichenostomus cassidix (assembly GCF_008360975.1). Classification (NCBI taxonomy): domain Eukaryota; kingdom Metazoa; phylum Chordata; class Aves; order Passeriformes; family Meliphagidae; genus Lichenostomus; species Lichenostomus cassidix. The sequence continues at coordinate 6,708,676 of NC_139510.1, forward strand.
GTGGGAAGGACCATTTCAAGTACTCCTTACCACTTTCACTGCCATCAAAGTCAAGGAACAGAATGCCTGGATTCATCATACTCGAGTGAAGAAGTCTCCAGAGACCCCTTGGAAAGTGGCTTCTAATGAAAATGAACTGAAATTGAAATTTACCCTGGTAAAATGAATGCAATTAGAAAAGTTACTCTCTTTGGTGTTCTCACAATTATAACCATACTTCAAGGAAAAGGAGGTGCTTTCAACCAGGGCAATACTGAATGGTCTTGGTCACAAGCCCTCATAGGGCATTCCAGCTTTCAGGGAAAGTAGCCTACAGGCAGCCGTCCGGATTTGGCTATGATTGTAATGCATGATGATGAAATTTACCACCCACCTGAATGGGCTTGGAATCGAGATGCGTGGGTCATGACCCTACCTGGTATCATTAATGAAAAAATCCATGTGGGATGCAGGAAAATTGAACCTGGGTTTCAATATGAAAAAGCCTCTTCTATTAGGGTTTTTGGCATTTTTCTGATTTCAATCTGGCATCCAAAATTCACTCTGGCATTTCAAAGGAATTATGTCCTACTGAGGACTGGGATTGTGTTAAACAAGGTGTGTTTTCCTTGTGTTGTCGCCAGAAATTCACTAGCAACAAGACTTCCGGTGACCCAAGCAATAATGTCGAAATTACCAAGTCTTGCAAGGAAGAGCAAAGTGACTGCTGGTTTAATCTTACTATGGTTCATCCTTTTTATGTAGTGTGCCAGTGGACATCTAAACCTACTCAACCAACACTATTAGGTTTAATTCAGAAAATTAAAATGAATGTGGTAGCCAGACCAAAACAAGAGTCCTCCCAAATTAACAGTCCTATTCCACCTAAACTAACACTTCAACCAAAAATTTACAAAGTTGGCCCATATGTGATAAGAAACACAGGCCAACAGGAATTGTTGTTCAACCCAGAATGGTCTCTTAAGCGTGTAGAATTACTGATGCAAATTAACGTTTCTGAAATTCAACCAGCTTGCTCCTCTCTTATAAAAACATCTTTTGAAGGCTGGACAACATGGTTACAGAGGCAAGGACTCTTCAGGACCAGAACACGAAGAGATTTAACTGGAGTGTTAGGAACAGGATTGGGTGTTTTAAATGAGATTGATTCAGAGATACTAATGAATAAATTGGCCACCACAACCGGTGACCTAACAAGACTAAAACAACCTTTACAATCTTCTTTACTAGCATTAGGAAATGGTCAGTGGCAAATTTCAAAGGTACTTCCAGATCTTGCAAAGGCTAACAATCAGGATCATAAATTAATAATAGATGCACTTGGAGCAGTTCAAAATAATGTGTCCCTTGCTCTTAGTTGCATACAAGCACAATTATGCATGCAATCAGCCGCCTCTTTAATTATAAGGGACGGAAATGAAGGTGTTTTCCCTATGGAAGTTCGAAAAGCTGTTTGGGATAATGCTACCGAACTGGAAAAGAAACTCCAATCTTGGTGGACTTTAGTAAACTTCACCTATGATCCAATTACTAACACAGCTACAGCCTTTGTACTCGCTATACGCAATGCCACAATTTATGTAATACACCCCATTGTTCCTTTAGGATTAAACAACGATGGAACAGTGCTTTACCCTTCTAAACACAGAGCATGGGCCCAGATGGTTGACAAGAAATGGCAAACTGTAAATTTAGAATCATGCATTACACGAGAACAACAAGGGTTTATCTGTGAGAGTAACACAATTAATGCCAAAGATATATGCTTAGATGTTGAGCAAAGCATTTGCCACTTTGAAGTTCACCCGGATACTAGTCAGAAAACAGTACTTGTATATCTTGGTCAGGGTTGTGTTTGCTTAAGAACAATATGTGTTTTCATAGAAATAGATAATGACAATGTTACTTTGGATGTTAGGAATCATTCTAATTTTTGTATTTGTAATTTTGTGAAGATCATTGGGTGAGACTTTTTGTATTTGGCACCAGTTGTATCTCATCAATTGATAAAGTCCAATTACACAATGTATCATGACTTATCATCAACACCTATTGGGATGAACCTTACACTGGTGAGACAATTGGTAGAGCACCAAGACTTAATTAACATCCTAAAAGGAATTCAAAAAAAGTGGAAAGAAAATTTTAATAACCATTCACCATGATACAGAGGAAATAAGCAGAGTCTTGCAAAGAGCCAGACAGGATGCGGATCACCACTGGTGGGATGTGCTTTTTGGATGGTCACCTACTGCAACTGGTATCCTTAATACATTATATCACCCCATAATTGTTTTACTAATTTTGGTAGGTATTAGTCTTGTGTTATCTGTTCTGTTATTTGTTTGGAATTGTAGGATGTTAAAGAGGCTATCCATTTTAACTTCTTTATCGAATGTACATGGTAAGGCATTGAGAGATACTTGTCGCAGAAGCTTGCTAGAAGAAGAATCCATTTACTAGTAAAAGAATTTACTAATTTTATAGAAAAGGGGGGACTGATTTAGGGTAAAATAGAAATTATTAATTTAAAAGAACTAGAAGTTGGATGATAATAATAATAATAATTTTTAAACTGATTTAGAGAGCCAGAGATTGGAAAATGATTTACTAAGGTTTGCTTGCTGAAGACAATTTATTATTCGCTTAATGATTTTTTGCCTACCTGGTATCGGGGAGGATAGAGAGAAGAGAGCCAAATAATTGAGAGAAACCACCAAGTGTGACCGAGCATCCCACCCTTGGACCCCAGAACTGGTACAAGTTGGCTCTCAGGCATGGACTTGGACCAAGAACCAAGGGAGCATGCGCAAGGGAACAGGGTGAACAGTTCATCCTGAGGAAGACTACTGACTTTGCCCTCATTAATCATTCGGGACTCTCGCCCACAATTAATCTGTGACACTGCGCTTGCGCGAGCATATTTAAATGAACTTTGAACTCATTATAATACGAAGCAGGGATAGGTATTGAATATGTATAGGGGCTTTGTCTAACTTTATGCATATGTAACCTGTAACCTAATATAAACCACGTAAAGTGCTGCTGACGGTGTGCATGCTTTTGGAGGGGCTATCCCCCATGCACCCCAGCTGGAATAAACACATACCTACTTCATAACTATCTGAGCTGTGGAGTCATTCTGTGCTTCACATTAGTAAACCATACACTTTTTATTTTGGAATTCGGGGTGAGCCATGGGCATCTTTTTGCAAGACTTTACCAGGTCTTGCTTTGTTTGGAAAACACATGGTGTTACTTTGCACGGGGGGTCAGGACAGAAACTGGAAAATACAGTCACTGGGTCTTGAAATGGTAAGTTTGCATCAGCATGCTTGCTTGTGATGGCAAGCACTTGCAATTGTTAGATGTTTTGGAGATTTACTCTAATTTATTTATTAAGTTTTATTTTGATATGTAAGGTGATGTAGTTTTGGTTAGTTGCATGAATTTAATTCATTTTTTACTCAATTATTTATTTTATTTATTATCTCACAAACTTATAGGGTTTGTTAGGACTGAAGTTTGTAGAAACAACAATTTAGATCTTTTTAGTAAAACTTAATTTTCTTTTTCTCTTTGCGTGTTAATTTTTGCCCACAGTTTCTATGTGGTACTAATTTAAAACTGCTAATTAATCAATTATGTACCTTTTTGGGTTCTCTTCTTTGATTAGTTAGTTTTTAATTTTTATTAGTATATTTTTTAGTTCAAAACTAAACAACTCTGATCTTAGAATTTAAAATACATAGAGCAGTGTTTTTTTTCTTTTGCTTGCCTTTTCCTGCAATGTGGTAGAGAGATATTTTTGCTTTTAGTATGTTAATGAAGACAGCTTGGAGTAAGGGACAGGAAAAACTGGTTTTGCAGCTTTTTTTCTTTACCAAACAAGGGGCTTCTAATTGCTCTGTCTTTCTCTTGTCAATGGTTCATTTGCATTTTAAAAACTTAACTTTGGCTGTTCCTGCAGTAGCCCTTGTGGGGAAAGCATTCCAGATAATTTACTTTTAAACCAAACAGGTAAAGCAAAAAGAAATTATGTGTAGCTTTGCAACTGCTAAAATCTAGCACAAAAAGAGCACAGGAGTTTTTAAGAGGATCTTACAGGTATACAGAAAGATGGTAGCATTCAACAGGAGTTTTTCACACGCATTCTTTCTCACCTTACTCTCACCTTACATTCGCACCATTTTATATTATACGGGCATCCCCGAAATTCATGTCGACATGATTTAATTTATACATTCTCACACACACTACATACACACTCAAGAGATTTTATACGGAAAGAAATAAGAGTATACCTAGGAATTAGAGGTTTGTGAAAGGTATGTAGAAATGTGAGAGAGAGGGAGAGAGGGGGTTGGAAGTTTGCTAAGAGTTTTCTTTCTTTCAAGCGGAGGAGTTTGTTTCTCCGCTTCCCCCCACACACTGTTTGTACAAAAGAGATTTTTTTCTTTTTTAGAGATAGGGGATTTTATGCTTTTGTGAGGATTCAATTCAACATTTGAATCATTAATTTCATCAGAGTTTTTCTAAATTTCATTATTCTCATTTTTAGGTGGTATTATTAGCTCTGGAATTTCTTTTATCATTTTTGTTTGCTAATTACATGCAACTCTTAGATATAAAGGGAGTGCATGAGAGACTATTTATTTTTTCTCTTACTTTAGGCCAGTTTCTGACTGCAGAGTGTAACATCTGTGTTTTTGTAAGTTTTTGCTGAGGATTGTTTGTTACACATTTTGCTTGTAGACAGAGAGTTGATAGATTTTTTGCTGATTGCCTAGGCCTTTGGAAATCGGCAGTGAATCTATTTAGTGTGACCAGCACTCTCTAAACCCAGTGTCATTTTGCAAGTTAATGATGGTTGATTTAGGTTTAATATAAAATGGTTTATTAGACGTAAGAGATAACAGAACAAAGAAGCTAGACACTTATATACTACACAATATAGAGAGCTACGCATAGCTATGTGGATTTTGTGCCTCCGTAAAATAAGGTGTTAGCTCTTTAGCTGTTAATTTCTTAAATCGTAGCCAAACATCCTGCCGACTACGCCATTTATGTCTTGCATGGGAGACAGGAGCTTTATGAGCTTTTGCAGTTTGCCAGGCTTTAAGGTAGCTAGCTCCCCAAGACTCAGTCCCGTTTGCAAGGATCTTTGATATTTGGCCGATTTGTCTAAAAATACCATTTATTAGACACAGAACATAACAAACATACAAACATAGAACAGATTGACACACATAGACACACAATGAATGCATAATTGCAACACTATAATAGCTAAAATGCAATTATGGGGTAAAAGCTTGCTTGAACTATAAAAATAGTTCAAAAAATGCAAGTTAAGAAATGCTTGCTTGAACTATAATGCAAGTTAACAAATGCTTGCTCGAGCTATAAAATAGCTGAAATGCAAGTTAAGAAAGGTACCTATAAGTTAGCCGGAATAATACAATTTAGGAAACCAATGATCTTACCAAATCCAATTTTGGAGCTGGAATACATTAAAATTCCTCCCTCAATCTCGCGAGAAGTAACCACAGGGCTGCGTCCAGACACCTGGGGAGAAGACTTTACTTCACGCTCCAATGTCCATGTAGAAAGCTTCTACTTTTGCTGAGATTTCATGGTGTTTTTATAGGGAAAAGAGTGTGGATTTGCGGTCACTTAAAAATTTTTCACATTCTCTCAGTGTCTCACCTTGACTTCTAGGCGCCAGTACTAGATAGCCCTTGATTAAGCAATCAAGCTAATCTGAGCCATCCATCTCTGGCCGCCGATCAGGGAGAGAGAGAAGGAGAGGGGGGAGCATCCTGCCACACTAGCATTGTCAAGTTGTTTTGAAAAATAGGCCACAGCCCTTCGCTGGTCTCCAAGGTGTTGCACCAGTACCCCCAGAGAAACATTCAGTCGCTCATATGAAAAAAGTTCAAAAGGCTTAGTTACATCCAGCAGCCCTAGAGCTGGGGCTGACATCAAGGAATGTTTCAGTTGTTTAAATGCAGTCCTTGTACTCTCTGTCCACGTGACGGTTTTCTTTTCGGTTGCTTTAAGGGTTCTATATAGTGATTTTACCAATAGCCCATAAATTGATATCCATAAGTGACATGAACTTACCATTCCCAGGAAGCCTTGCATTTCTCTCATGCTGTGGGGCTTTGATAGCCAGCAGATGGCTTTTTTCTGTTCTCTGCTGAGTTGTTGATGTTCACAGAAAATTTCCAGCTCCAAGTAAACTACTGGTTCCCTGGTAACCTGTGCCTTCTTTTTTGACACTCGATACCCGCCTAGACCTAGAAAGTTCAAAAGACTTACAGTGAGCTGGATGCAGTCATTTAGTGTTTTGGCTGCAATTAAGATGTCATCAACATATTGAAGAATAGTTCTTCCTCATTCTTGTTTTTTCCAGTCCTCCAGTTCCTTTGTTACCTGGTTTCTAAATATTGTTGGGCTGTTTTTGAATCCCTGGGGTAAAACTGTCCAGGTGAGCTGAGTTTTCCTCCCTGTCTCAGAATTTTTCCACTCAAAGGCAAAGAGTTCTTGGCTATTCTTGTGCACAGCAATGCAGAAAAAGGCATCCTTGAGATCGAAAACAGTGAACCACCTTAATTCATTTGTCAGTGTGTGCTGTAGTGTGCTTATAAGATTTTTTGCATATTGATGCTGTTCTAGAGACTTCTCCCTAGCAGAAACCTGTACCATCCCATGCTGTAATCTTATTGGTTTACCCCTTTCTTCTCCCTGGCTCCTCCCCTCTGGCTTTCCCTAGTTGGTTCTTCTGAGTAACCACGCCTTTGTTCCTTCTCCTGATAACCCCCTGCGAAAGCCAGACTCAGCGTTCACCATCTTGGCTTTCCAGCACCCCGCATCCTCCCCTGCCTCTCCGCCCCTCTCCACCCTCCTCTGACCCTTGACTGTGGACCTTAATAAATCCCTGGAAACCTCAGATGGTGATCCTGCATTTCTTCCTGTATTGGTTTAAAAACAAACCAGTGGGAGATCACAGGTCAAGATTGAAATTAAAAATAAGTGAAATAATACAAGGAAAAAGCACTGACAAAGTCAGATACAACCTAACACCCTGTTAGGGTGGTGGTAGCAGTCCAACTGAAGTAGTTCAGTTCAAGCGGTGATCCTGTGAAGATCTGGTCTCTAGCTGATGGTCCAGTGGTAGCTCTTGTCCTCTGGGAACCCAGTAGACAGGGCTAGCTCAGGCAGTTCCAAGGCCAGGTTATATCCAGGTGGGAACACCTGGCTCCTCCCTCCTGGGCAGAGCATCCCACAATGGGATGAGATAAGTCCATGAGTCACACGGTGGGTCCCTGATGGCCCATTGTCTGTCATCGGGGGTGGGTCATTAGCGGGTGATAGCAGCTAATGGCCCACAGCTGGTGGTAATAGAATACTTAAATACATCTATATTGCAACCTAGGACACTTCCATCGCCATACCTCCACGGTGTCTTGCGTCCCCCGCAGCTCCACTGCCTGCCACAGCCACGTGTCTGCCTGGCGCGTTCTGGCCCCGGGTGGCCCCCTCCACATTGTGGCGTGGGGTGGCCGCTTGTGAATCGTGATACCGCGCTGCCGCAAGTGTGGTCAAAAGACTGTAGGGGTTTGTTACAAATGGATGCATGTCCTCTGTGATTTTGATAATTTCCCTTAAATCCTGCACTAATAGATAACTCTTACCATTGATGCCTGATGATTTTTGTCTTTTCTTGTTATACATTTTTATAGCCTTCCCCTTCCCTTGTACTCTTGTCTCGGATTGATGTTATAATAATCCTTTATCCCCTATCATTGGCTTATAAGACCAAGAAAAAAAAATGTGTAAAAAAAAATGTGTGGTCCTGTCGCTTTAACTACACTCAGCCGCAGAAAGAAACGTGAGTTGTTTTGAAAACTTTTTCCCCAAGCCTCACTCTGGGGGAAGATTCTTCGCTCGGCAGAGACTGTGCGCTAGACGGCAGTTGGAGTGAGCTCTGTTCCGGTTCTTTTTTTTATTTTTCTTTTTCCTCGTTTAGACCCCTTCTCTTCAATCTGCTTTGTCACCCGGAAACCTAAGAGAGTCAGAGGACAGCAGAGCTCTCGGGGAGCTCCATCCGGCCCCGGTGGGGGGGGGGGGGCCAGGAGGAGAGGAGCTGCGTCTAAGGAAAAAGACTTTTTAATCAGGTTGAATAACTCCTTTTCACCTTAGTTTTCCCCTTCCCCTGTGCCTTGCAGGGCACTCTGTGTAGTTTTGTTAAATAAATAGTTTTTTCTTCACTTCCATCTAAAAAGTTCTGTTGTAGGTGGGGGAGGGGGTGTCGGGGCCCTTCGCTCTCAGAAGAGAGAGAGTTTTATCATTAACCCGAGACAACCCTTTACAACACTCCTTGTACCTTAGCCCCTTAGTCCTTTAGTTTATAATTCTTGTAGTCTGACATTTAGCTTAGTTTGGAGGTTTTACAAAGTGGGAAGACCAAACATACATACTATCTCAGAACTAGAGGCTCCAACCTTGGACAGAGCCTTCTCTCTGGAACATATTTTTGTAAAGTAGGCTATAGTCTCATGGGGGGGGTAATTAAAATAAGGGGACAATTACTTCATTAATTTTCTTATTGGGGGGTTTTAGGCAGTGTGGTGGTTTTGATTGGCCCAAAACATCAGCGAAGTGTTTTTGACATCTAGGAGAAATTTGGGCCTCTCAGAAGCTGTTCTAGTAGGCCTAGGGAGGTGTCTGAGGGGTGGGGAGTGGCACAAAGATGGCTCCTGTGTGTCCTGAGTGCAAGTTCTGAAAGTTTTTACATCAAGTCCAGCAGAGCCAATCTCTGATGGCTCTGAAGGTGATGGACATGCTGCCGGCCAAGTTTGGGCCAATTGGAGGTGCTGGTTACGCCTCTGTGAAAACATATTTAAGAAAAAGTCAAAACAAAGCAGGCGCGCACTTCTTTCACTTTGTAGTTGGAGGAGGAGGAGGTGCAGGTGAAAATATGTGAGGGAGAACAGCATGGAGAGTGCCAAGGTCAGTGAAGAAGGGGGGAGAAAGAGGTGCTCCAGTGCTTCCGGCACCAGAGCTGAAACTTTCTGCTAGCCGTGGTGGAAACTATGGGGGAGCCAGAAATTCCTCCTGCAGCCCATGGAGTCCATAAGGATGCAGAAATACACCCACAGCTCTCTCCAGAGGAGGAGGTGGATGCCTGGAAAAGACTGTGAACCAGTGGGAGTCTCATCTAAGAGTTAAAACTGCAAAAGGCCTTGACTGAGAGAGATAGGCCTTGCTCCTGGCATGGAAGCAGCCTGGCCTCAGCTCGGGAGAGTCTGCACAGCACCTTATGGACAAAAGACTCATGTTGCAGCAAAAATTCGGGCGGGATGTTGCTCATGAGATTGGACCCACGCCAAAGAAGTTCCTAGAGGACCGTCCACGTGGGAAGGACCCCTGGCTAAGTAGAGAACCTCTTTTCCTGATTGGACTGACCAGAAGACCCCTCAACCTGCCCCCTGTCTGTGTTGCTAGTTTGCAAAGAGGGAAAAGGGGGGGGGGTGAGTGCAGAGACTGCTTCTTAAGAGGGTGGGGGTGAGAGCAGAAAATTGTCTGAAGAGAGAGAGAAACAAGTAGAGATAAAGAGTATTTGTAGTAGAAGAATTGTGGTGATGAGTAAATTTGAGAATCTGCTCTGTGGACTGAAAAGAGACCCCACACCCTGCCCCCCCCCCCACCTGGCTCGTGGATTGTAGAGGAGGAAAGGGGGTGAATACTATAGGTTCGTAAGAGGGAGGGGGGGTGAACAAAATAATGTATGAAAAGTATATTTTTGCCTTGCATTTATCCTCCAATTCTGTTAGGTAATTAAACACTTTTTGCAACTTTAAGCTTGAAGCCTGTTTGCCCTTTTTCGTGCGTCCTCCTGGCAAGGGTCCTGTCTCAAACCCACGACAGGTAGATATGCTAATTTGCAAGGTCCATAAAAGTTGTATATGCATTGTACGCGGTGTGCTTCTCGGCATGTTTCCACCTTTGACAAGTGTGCACCTAGGATCCTATTAAAAACCGAGGTAATATTCCCTTTTCCCTTTACTGCTGCATCTGCTTCATATTTCTATGAGCCGATAAGGCATCACTATCAGCTTTCTTTACTGGCAGGATGGGTGTGTTGTATTTAGATTCACATTCCACTAATAACTCAAGTTTAAGGAACTTTTCAATAATAGGTGCTAATCCCTGAGGAATTTTTAATTTCAGAGGGTACTGTTTCTGCTTTTTTGGTGTAGCCTCTGCTTTGAGTGTAATATTCATGGGTTCAGCTCTTTTGGATCTCTCAGGAAAATCATTGGCTCACACTATTGGAATGACAGCATCTTCAATTTCCTTGGGAATTTGTCCACAACACTCCTGTATGAGAATAGCAGCTGCTTTGAAAAATTTAGATTCAAGAATTATAACTTTTACTCCCCCCTTCTTTGGAAAATTTAATTTCTGCTTCCAATTTCTCCAATAAATCTCTGCCCAATTATGGCTTTGAGGAATTTGGCATATGTAGGAATCTGTGAGTCACCCAGTGTTTTCCCAATTTAAATTTTAAAGGTTGGAAGAAAGGCCTTGTTTCACTTACCCCTGTGGCACCAATCACATCTACGGTATCTTGACTCAGTTTCCCTTTTTAAGTATTTGGCATAGAATATGTATCTACCGTATCTACCAGAAATTCAACATCATCTTTCCCCAGCTTAACTATAACCAAAGGCTCTGCTGGGGTGGACAATGCTTTCGGTCCCTGTCAGTACTCATTCACAGTTAATTCAGGAGCTGGGGGCGTCTGTTTTGCCTATGTCGGACACTTGCTCTTCCAGTATCCCTTTTTCTTGCAGATGGCACACTGATGGTCAGCTAGAGGAGGAAGAAGGGGATGCATTTTTGGGTGTGTTAGATGACTTTCTCTGATCATGCTTTTTCATGTTTATCATGTCTATCTCTATCTGTTTGATCTGTATTTTGATATACTTTCCAGGCTGTCTTCAATAATTTACTTATGTTATATGTCTCATCCATCTTTTGCAGCTTTTTCCTTATGTCCTTTGCAGATTGATCTATAAACAGGAAAGCTAGGTGGGACTGCTGTGCAGGTGACTGGAGGTCCGGATTTGTGTATTTTCGTACAGCTTCTTTGAGCCTATTCAGGAAGTCTGTAGGGGTCTCATTTGCGTTTTGTCTAATCTCATAAAATTTGGACCAATTCCCTGTTTTAGGAATGGCACATTTTAACCCAAGGACCACCCACCTTTGATATTGCTTTAACTTTGCCATTTGTTCTGACACATTGGCATCCTACCCTGGGTCAATTAAAGGGAAAATATCATTAACTGGTCCTTAAAGATTTTCAGCTGTAATTTGAGTCTCTATAGCAGATATAGCAGCCTTACTAACCATCTCTTTTTTGTGCTATCTAATAATTCATTTAGCATTACATTCAGATCCCTCCAGTCTGGGGTTTGTGCTTTGATAACTGTTTCTACATGTGTAGCTACCCTTTTTGGATTGCCTCGGTACTGTCTAACTGAGTCTTTCCACTGCTGCAGTTCTCCGAGGGAGAATGGTGTTTTTATATAAACCATCCATGATTTCTAACAGCCTGCCTCACAGGTGCTTCTAGGGCAGGCTCTTTTTCTGCTTTATGTTTCTTAGATCTGGTGCATTTTGCTACTGGGCTGGCTGCTGCTATGGCCTTTTGGGCTGGTTTTCCCCTTTTTCTACTGGCCCCCATGACTGTTGTAGTTCTGGCTTTGGACTCCTCCTCCTCGGAGCTATTTGTATCAGAGTCATCCTGTTTCCTTTTAATCAGGGCTGTTTCACTGGTACTAGGGGTTGCATCCGATCAGGGGCTGTTTCTCCCTTAGGCCTGGCACTGACTGTATGGCGGAGGGGGAACCGCAGTCGGCCCCCATCCCATCCCCAGCTCCGGAGGAACCAAGGGCAGTGGTAGGCATGCCTCCATCTCCGCCCCTGTCCCCACCTTCAGGGCAGTTGGGGGGCGGTGGCAAGTCCCCCCTTTCACTCCTGACGTCGATGGGGGCGGTGATGGGCCCACCTATGACTCCACCTTCAGGGAGGCGGCCAGCCATCCCCCACCCCCGGCCCCGAAGCAGCTGGCGGCAGTGGCAGCGGGGCCCACTGCCCCCTACCCTGACCAGTGAGGGTGGCACTGGTGGCAGCAAGAGGGGTGATCCCTCCCTACCGCAGAGTGGGCGCTACCATATCCACATTCATCATGTCTGTCTCCTCAGCAGTCCTGGCCAGATTAGCCAATGTCTGTTTCTCTCTATCTCCCTCCCTTTTCTTCCTTGGTAAAATCATCTCAAAACAGCTTTTTTTGTTGTTGTTTGTATGCTTCCTCCCGATTTAGAAATATAGAAAACAGTTCAGCATATCTCAACTTTTCAAATCTGCCCTGGGCCTGACGTTCTAATAATAATTCTGTGATTAATTCATTTTCTAGGCTACCAAAGCGAGGCCACTTCCCTCCCCCTCTTAATTCTAAAACCGGCCAGACTGGTGTCGAATGCTTAGTTAACTCTCCCATATCAAGAGGGGTTCTTCTCCCCATTAGAAATGGCCAATGTTTTAATATTAAATCTGATGGGGAATCACGGGGTTGCTGTGGGCTTTCAGTGCAAGGCACACACCCCATGTTCTATTTATAAACAGAAAAAAACAGCTGGAAAAAGAGCTCCTAGCCCAGAGTCCAACAAGGGAATCAAACCTGCAATCCTCACTTCACAAGTGAAGTCCTTACACTACAAGTTACAACGCTTAGCCTGAACTACCATTGTAAAAAGTAGACTACAAAGAAAGCGAAAGAGCGCACACACAAAAAACTTGCCCTTGCCAGGTATCGAACCACTGACCTCTTAGACAGTTCATTCAGCATCTCGAGCCTCTGAGCCAGAGGCTAAGCTGTGCTGTACAATTGTGGCCTTCAGGCTCTGTGGAGTAGAACAAGGGGTGTACCCTCTCTCCACAGCTTCCTTGCGGGATTGGGGGCTACCACCTTCTTTTACGGGCTGCCCTGGCCACACACCCACCTTATCCCCTGGAGATCTCCCCTAAATGATAGCAATAATACTGTATCCCTTTTATCTCACTTCCCCTACATGCTTCTGCGTTAGGTTCTGTGGAGTTCCCTGGTCTCGCAGTCCTGGATCGCCACTCAGCAGCCCCTGTAGTGTGCCAGCAAGGGGGTCAAGTGAGATGTTTCTCTCAATTGCTGAACTGTAGGTTTCAGGAGTCCTTCTTGTCCCATCTAGGTTGCCAGAAACTGTTGCCTTTTTGCTGGTCCTAAAATTATGAGCCAGACATGGTTAAGGGATAAAAGGGTTTTATACTTCAGTATTTTAATAGGATCTTAGGTACACAGCTCTTCAAGGTGGAACACGCCGAGGTGCACGCCCCATATAACAGGTATATAATTTTTATAGATTTTGCAAATTATATTTGACAAGGATCCCCCAATAAGAAGCTTAATAAAATGGCGTGATATTCCCCTATTCTAAAGAATTCCCCCCCAGATGAGGCTTGAACCCAGTTTAAAAAATATGTTCCAGAGAGGAGGTATCAATCAAGGTTGAAGCCCCAGTTTCTTAAGATAGCATAGGGCTCGTTGGCCTCTTACTGAGGATGTTTGGTCTTTCTGCCTAGCAGAACCCCAGAACTAAGCTAGAATATCAGACTACAAAAATTACAAGTATGTAGGTTAAGGATACAAAGAATATATAAAAGGTATTAAAAATATATAAAATGGTATATAAAAAGGAAAAGCAAAAATCATCAGGCATCAATATGTACTACACGTCCATATGTCTTCATGGCGGTAGCTGATGTTAAGATCAAGGCAGAAAATCACACATTTAACATGACTATTACTGATCCCTATTATTTTCATTGTATTACTAATCAGAATGTGTCCCAATTAAACTTATCTGCTATTGTACCTATGCGAAGACAAGCAGAATTACGGCTTCTGGTGAATTTGACCCGAGAATGGGAAGGAGAATCAGGATTAGGACAATTGGCAAGACTACTTAAAACACCCAAGAACCAATCAAAGCAATTCATTAGATGGCTAATAGCTTTTATTATAGCTACAATAATAATAGCAGTTACTGCTGCTATGGCAACAATGGTGCTTTTGTAAAAGCCATGCAAACTGCTCATGCTGTCGCTGATGTGTTAGGTAATTTGACGGCAGAAACGGCCATGCAAACAAGTACTGATCAACAAATATTAGCTAGATTAGATGCATTAGAAGCAGCACTAGTGTGGTTAGGAGGTTGACAGGAAGCTTTAAACACTTTGAAACATCACTGTGGTTGGGAACACCAGCATCAGGGGTTATGTGTTACTCCCCTTCACTGGAATCAAACCACTTGCAGCTGGGAACATGTCAAAGCCCATTTACAGGGTGCCTTTCCTACTAACATTAATGGTGAAGTTCAAGATTTAGCCCAATCCCTAAAACAGCAAATGGTGAGTGTGCAAAAGCTGGCAGAACAAAATGTATGGGATGAGTTGTCTAATAGTGTATGATGGCTTAACCCCAAAAACTGGTTTGAGTGACTTAATTTATGCATTTGGGTTTTTCTGGAAGTGGGAGGTTTCAATCTTTTGTGTGTTTATAATTCTGTTACTCGTCTGGAGAAACATCAACCGCCTCCAAGGAGACAAAGCCCAGGTGCTCACTGTGATCGCCATGAACCCTTTACACAAAAAACAAAAAAAGGGGGAGATGTGGGAATGGTGCCAAACACCTGGCACCTTAACCAAGATTAGAACAAGAGAATATTGACCCTAGAGGCTCTGCTAATCTGTGTGGGTGACTAAAGGTGCTGTGGGAAAACTATTTTGGTGGAAAATCCACCGTATGAGTGCGTGACTTACTGTGATTGAAAACAATCACATGCATGGAATGCTTGAGACATATTTTGTGTGTTACAAAATTAGCAGAAGCCCTAGGGACCAATCAGACAGCAGTGGTTTATCTGTAATGAAATTAAAATAAATGGGAGCTCACATTGGAAGAAGAAGAGAAAAAACAACACCTGCAGGTCTAAAAAGTATAACACTGCATCAGTGTGTCTTTTTCCCATTGCTGACATCTTTATTTTTTACATTTAGATTTTTCTTTGCATTTGATCCCATCACGAACAGGTTATGGGGCACAAACCTCATCAAATGAATGAAAACAGAATCATCTAGATGAAGAGAGCTTGCCAGTTCAAGACAAGCAGAATAGCATAGTGTGAGGAAGAGCTCTGTGGGCAGAAAAACCGACAGCTGGCCATCTTCAGCAATATTATTTCAAACCTTGCTCAAATCTCTTTTCTGTCAAGGTATCAAGTCTTTATGCAGTTCTGGACCCAACTAAAGGAACAATTGTCAGAAAGCAATGGTCATAAAGAAGTCATATACTGATAGCTGCCACCTATACATGAAGTTGTAGGGTCCGGAGGGGGTCCGGCCGCCTCAGTCCCAATGGCTTCCGGGGCTTCGGGAGACCTCGGAGGCCTCACCTGGGCCCAAGCTCTCAGCCCTCCCGGCTGTTCAGCTCTGTCCCAGAGGCGGCTGCGGTCAGCCTCAGTGTTCCCAGGCTCGCTCCTTGGAGCGGCAGGGACCACGCGGCGGAGGCGGGTGCCTGCCGGGCAGGAACGCCGTGGAGTCGCTGGTCGCTTCCCATGATAAAGAAAGTGCGACGAGCTGAGAGTCACCAGTGTGCAGTTTATTAAGGAGAAGCGGCGCGGGGGAGGCACACCGGGGGCTCTCGGGTGGGGCGGTCCACGCAGCTACCGGGCGCAGAGCCCGGCGGGGCTGGGGTCGCGGCCACGCCACGCCGAGAGAACAAAGGGAGGGGGTTTTTAGGGGGAAATACGGGGTTTCCCGGGAAGGAACAACAGGGGCGGAGCCAACGGGGCTCCGGGACAACATGAGGGACAAGCGGGGGAGCAAATGAAATATAAGTAGGGAGGGGATTACAAGCAACTCATGGGGGAAGCCCGGCAACAGAACATTCTAGTGAGGGCAAGCAGCGGGGGCGGTGATAGGGGCGGGGAAGCAAACTTTAAACCAATAAACTTAGGAAAAACTTTCCAGGGGAGGGAGAGAGCGGTTTACGGCCCGGCCTCCTCCGAGTCCCAGGCGATGGCATCCTCGGCAGCGTCCCCGTGGATTACGCCGACCGCCGGCCTCGGGGACTCGGGATCTGCAGCATCGGGCCGCCGCACCCCCACATATACAGGCATAGAAACTAGATAGATGATGGAAGGGAGATAAGACAGCAGTTATTCTAGATGTAATAGACTAATAGGATGGTATTGAGAGACATACAAAAAGTGAAAGGTAGTTGGGATGAAAATGATTCTGAAACAAAACAGTTCACTAAGACAGATAAATTTTCAAAATCAAATCTCCATAGTAGTATCTATCTGAACAGATGCCCTAAAGGAGAGAAAACTTCTTAACGGCAATGCTTGCCAGCCATAGATGGGAGTTATATAAAACTATCTATACCACTCATCCTTCGCAAGTTATGTTTTGTGTGCATAATACTACAAATCACATTTGCAAATTTAATCAAGCTTATTACTTGTTCCATTAAAAGATGTAGCTAAGCTGCCATTGATTTGTCTCCTTAATTAACAAGAGAACATAAGCAATAGCATATGATAAAACCAAACATTTAGCAACTTATCCCATGGAGCAGAGTAGCTTCAAATTTCAAATATAGATTTGAAAAAAGTCTAAGGATCAAATTGCACCTTAAATGGAAAATTTTGTTTATGAAGATTTGAAGCTACTTCACTGAAATAACTCTATCCATTTAACTGGAGATAGATTTACACTGAAGCACAATTTATCACTAAATAGTTTATTACAGAGGTCACTTGGGGATGTGTGTTGGTTTTGCATATCCTGGTTTTTGGTAGTGGGGGGGCCACAGAGGTGGCTTCTGTGAGAAGCTGCTAGAAGCTTCCACCATGTTCAGCAGAGCCCTGATGGCTCTGAGGATGGACATGCTGCTGGCCAAGGCTGGGCCAATTAGCAATGGTGGTAATGCCTCTGTGATAACATATTTAAGAAGAGAAGGGCCCTGCTTCCACCCCTCATCTCTGTGAATCTCATATTTAAGAATTATCATTAAAATCCACATTCAACACAAGATCTTCACTTAGAACAACAAAAACAGCTAAACTAAACAAAGGAAAGAAAAAAAAATTGCCCACACCAGAACCAAAATAACATCATCACAACACAGAACAAAAATGGACAAGTTACACAAAATCCACCCCTCAACCCTTCACCACAATTAAAACAAAAATTCCCCACAATCATTCTACTCTATAACACTGTTTAATACAATATTTGTTATGCCTGTTAACTCTCCCAATTAATATCCTTATCTCAAAATCCTCATGAGTGCCCACATTCTCCACCAAAAAAGACAGTAGTGGGTTGATGCTGGCCAGATGCCAGGCACCCACCAAAGCTGCTCACTCACTCCCCTCTGCAGCTGGACAGAGGAGAAAAAATTTAACTAAGGGTTCATGAGTTGAGTTAAGGACTGGGAGAGATCGCTCACTAAATACCATCAAGGGCAAAATAGGCTCAACTTAGAGATATAAAGTGAATTTATTACACTAACAAAATCAGAGCACAATAATGAGAAGTAAAATAAGACCCTTAAAAACACCTTCCTCCCACTCCTCCCTCCTTCCAACTCTACCTCCTACCCCAGTGGGGCAAGGAGACAGGGAATGGGGGTTATGGTCAGTTCATCACCTGTAGCTTTTCCAGCTGCTCAGGGAGAGAAGTCATTCCCTTGCTGCACTGTGGGGTCCCTCCCATGGGAGACAATTCTCTGCAAACTTCTCCAATGTGGCTTCATCTCACAAGCAACAGCTTTCTGCAAACTGCTGCAGCGTGAGTCCCTCCCACAGGCAACAGTATTCCTTAAACTGCCGCAGCATGGGTCACTCTTCCACTGGGTGCAGTCCTTCAAGGACAGGCTGCTCCAGCATGGGAGCAGGGCCCCTCTGTAAGATTAAAGCCTGTAGGATTTGAGGGTCTGTTTGTCGGTTTCAGACGGTCAGGACAGAGACGAGAGATCTCTGAAGTCAGGTCTTAGAGCATGGGGCTTATTGTGAAAGGACGTGGGTGTAGGAGACCTGCTCGGGGCTGCCAGATGCAGCCCAAAGCAGGTCAGAGAAGCAAGAGAGAGAGATAGACAGAAAAAGAATACCAGTTGGCATTTACAATACAATAAATCATCCTCTGTGTTGAATATTCTAATTTTCATTAACCAATCTAGAACAAGCTACAAATCCTACAACATTTACATACAACCTAGAGGAATCATCGCATTACCATATGGCGTTATATTTTAAACCCTAAAAACTGCTTTTTGGACCCTCTGCCAAGTTGGCAGGGTCTGCTCTGACCCTTGGACCTGTCTGTAGGCAGAGGATATTGTTCCATCAAGAGGGGGATTACCTCCAGTCAGCCGTACCATTGTTTTCGAGCTGTTCAGTAACTACTATTTGGTAACTCAAAGCTTGTCTTCATTTCAATCTCGCTTATATTTTCCATATTCTCACAGCATCTTTTGCCAGGTAATCATATTTATAAGGCTTTCCTATTTCATCTTCCCCAACACCCCTCTCTCCAACAGGTCTCCCACAAGATCACAGCCTCCTCTAGGCATCCACCTGCTCCAGTATGGGGCTCCTCCACAAGCTGCAGGTGGATCTCTGTATCCCCATGGACCTCCATGGGATGCAGGGGGAGAGCCTGCTTCACCATAGTCGTCACCACAGGCTGCAGAGGAATCTCGTCTCCGATGCCCGGAGCACCTTTTCCCCCTCCTTCTCCAGTGACTTTGGTGTCTGCATAGTTGTTTCTCCTCACATATTTTCACCCCGCTCTTCTCTAGTCACAATTAAAACTGCACCACAAGCTTTGTTTTGATTTCTTCTTAAATATGTTATCACAGAGGCATTACCACCATCGCTAATTGGCCCAGCCTTGGCCAGCGGCATGTCCATCCTCAGAGCCATCAGGGATTGGCTCGGCTGGACATGGTGGAAGCTTCTAGCAGCTTCTCACAGAAGCCACCTCTGCCCCCCCTGATGCAAAAATGATTTTTGCTTTTATATTTCCTTCATATATAGTTGTACCTCTGTTCACGATTGTTGTATAGTTATATAGTTCCTACCTAACTCCAGTACTATTCCTACCCTGATAGACAGAAAGAAAAAACACATTCCGAAGGCCCCAATCCTATCTTCCTTTTTCCTGGGAACCAAGGATGAGTTACCCTCTCAAGACACTTTCTCGTAAACAAAGTATAGCTAGTACCAAGGGGAGGGGCTCCAGAAGAGGTTGAACCAAGAGGGGGAATTACCTCATCACCTGTGCTTCTCATTGGGAATTCTTGTCAATTATGCTAATTTGCTAAACTTATGAAACTGTATTCACCCTATGTGGGGTGGGCATTTTTCCATATCTACCCCTGGAGGCCTCCAAATAAAGATCAGCTTCTGTATTACCTCCTATACTAATATTGTCTCAAAAGTGTGTTGTTTTATTTCTAGATCTTTAAGGCATTACCCCCACTACCAAAAACCAGGCCATGCAAAAACAACACAGGATGTCAGTCAATATTCCCTAAGATACATTTTAAAGAGTATGAACATTAACTTCATAGAATCATAGAATGGTTTGGGTGGGTTGGGACCTTAAAGATCATCTAGTTCAATCCCCTGCCATTGGCAGGACCACCTTCCTGTAGACCAAGTTGCACCAAGCCGCATCTAACTTGTCCTTGAACACTTCTAGGGATGGGGCATTCAGAACTTCTCTGGGCAACCTGTTCCACTGCGTCTCCTCTTTAAAACCATTCCCACTTGTCTTATCACTATCTGCCCATGTAAAAAGTCACTCTCTTCTTTTAAATACTGGAAGGCCACAATGACCTGTCCCCAGAGACTTCTCTTCTCCAGGCCGAACAAAACAAACTCTTTCAGCCTGTCTATCCCTCTGATGACCTTCCTGGCCCTCTTCTGGACCCATTTTAACAGGTCCACATCTTATGCTGAGGACTCCAGAGCTGGACCCAGTACTCCAGCTGGGATCTTCCAAGGGCAGAGTAGAGGGATAAAATCACCTCTATCAACCTTCTGGCCATGCCTCTTTTGATGCAGCTGAGGATACGATTTGCCTTTTGGGCTTTGCTTCAGTCTTCAACAGTGATGATGGACTAAGGAGTTCCCAGTGCCCTGAGTTGGAGGACCATGGCTGCAAGAATGATCAACTCCCAGTTGCCTCTGAACTTGTGTGGGATCTGCTGCTCCAGCTGGATCCCTATAAAACTATGGGGCCTGATGGGATTAATCCAAGAATCCTCAAAGAGCTGCTGATGTCATTGTGAGGCCTCTCTCAATTACTTTTGAGCAGCCTTGGGAATCTGGAGAGGTCCCAGATGACTGGAAGCTGGCTAACGTTGTTCTGATTTTCAAGAAGGACAAGAAAGACTCCAGAAACAACAGGCTTGTCAGTCTCACTTCAGTGCCTGTTAGAGTTATGGAGCAGATTATTCTGGGAGGTTTGAAAAACACCTGGAGGACAATGCAGTCATTGGTCACAGCCAGCACAGCTTCATGAAGGGAAAGTTCTGATTGTCAAACCTGATTTCCTTCAATGACAAAGTGTCCTGGATTAATGATAAAACTTTCTCTCCTCTGAGAGCGAAGGGCCCAGACACCCCCTCTCCCCCCACCCACAACAGAACCTCTTAGATGGAAGTGAAGAAAAAACTATTTATTTAAAAAAAACACACAGAGTGACCTGCAAGGCACAGGGGAAGGGGAAAACCAAGGTGAAAAGGAGTTATTAAACCTGATTAAAAAGTCCTTTTCCTCAGATGCAGCCCCTCTCCTCCTCGCCCCCCCTGGGGCCAGGCAGAGCTCCCCGAGAGCTCTGCTGTCCTCTGGCTCCCTTGGGTCTTCAGGTGACAAAGCAAAACGAAGAAAAGGGGTCCAAAAGAAGAAAAAAAATGAAAAAGAAAAAGAAAAGAAAAAAAGAACCGGAACAGAGCCCACTCCGACAGCCGTCGCAGCGCGCAGTCTTTGCCAAGCGAAGAATCCTCCCCCAAAGCAAGGCTTGGAGAAAAAGTTTTCAAAACAACCTGCGTTTCTCTCTGCGGCTGAACATAGTTAAAGCGACAGGACCACTTTTTTTTTTCGAGCATATAAGCCAACGATAGGGGATAAAGGATTATCATAACATCACTCCAGGACATTCCACCCCTTATTTCATATCATTGGCTTAAAGCCCACCCTAACATCTTCTAACTCTAAACACACACATATAT
This sequence comes from Lichenostomus cassidix, assembly GCF_008360975.1. NCBI lineage: Eukaryota > Metazoa > Chordata > Aves > Passeriformes > Meliphagidae > Lichenostomus > Lichenostomus cassidix. The sequence continues at coordinate 6,730,088 of NC_139510.1, forward strand.
ATATACATATTTACATTCATACACATATACATATATACACATATACATATATACATATATACATATATACATATATACACATATACACATATACATATATACGCATAACTATGTACAAATAATGTCATTCAGTATACGGTGATATGTTGCCATCCTAACTTTACATGTGGCCCTCACCCAAAATTAAATCTCCCTGAGGGATACATCGTGTTTCTCCATCTTCTTGCATTATCCACCAAGTACACCCTGGTCCCTGAGCAAAGACAACCCCACGGATGGGTTTGTCTTTATGTGAAGCAGAATTAATCCAGACAGTTTTCCCTAATAAGCCTCTGGCATGTACTGCTGGGACCTTATCTCCATCCACTGTATGTAGAAGCTCAGATTGGGCAGGACCTGCTCGGTTGATGGAGCCTCGGGTATTGACTAACCAGGTGGCCTCTGCTAAATGTCGTTCTCAATTCTTATAAGTTCTCCTGCCTAAAGCCTTTAGGGTGGTTTTTAACAGTCCATTATACCGTTCCACTTTGCCAGCGGCTGGTGCATGATAAGGAATGTGGTACACCCACTCAATGCCATGGTCTCTAGCCCAGTTGTTTATGAGGCTACTTTTAAAATGAGTTCCGTTATCTGACTCAATTCTCTCAGGAGTACCATGCCTCCACAGGACTTGGTTTTCAAGGCCCAGGATGCTGTTACAAGCAGTGGCATGAGGCACAGGGTAGGTTTCCAGCCACCCAGGGGTGGCTTCTACCATTGTGAGCACATAGCGCTTGCCATGGCGGGTTTGAGGCAGTGTGATGTAATCAATTTGCCAGGCCTCACCATACTTGTATTTTGACCACCTTCTACCATACCACAGGGGTTTCACCTGCTTGGCTTGCTTGATGGCAGCACACGTTTCACAGTCATGGATAACTTGAGAGATGCAGTCCATGGTTTGATCCACCCCTCGGTCTCGTGCCCACTTATAGGTGGCATCTCTGCCCTGATGGCCTGAGGCATCATGGGCCCATCGAGCTAGGAATAAATCTCCCTTATGCTGCCAATCCAAGTCTACCTGGGACACCTTTATCTTTGCAGCCTGATCTACCTGTTCATTGTTTCGGTGCTCCTCACTGGCTCGACTCTTGGGGACATGGGCATCTACATGGCGGACCTTCACAGGTAGTCTCTCTGCCCGGCTAGTGATGTCTTTCCACTCATTAGCTGCCCAAATTGGTTTTCCCCTACGCTGCCAACCAGCCTTCTTCCACTTTTCCAGCCAACCCCATAGAGCATTGGCTACCATCCATGAATCAGTATAGAGGTAGAGCTTTGGCCATTTCTCTCTTTCAGCAATGTTCAGGGCTAACTGAATGGCTTTGAGCTCAGCAAATTGACTTGATCCACCCTCTTTTTCTTTAGCTTCTGCAACCTGTCTTGTGGGGCTCCACACAGCTGCTTTCCATTTTTGTTTTGTCCCTACAAGACGACAGGAACCATCAGTGAAAAGAGCATAGTGTGTTTCATCTGCTGGCAGTTGGTTAAATGGTGGAGCTTCCTCCGCACGAGTTACCCGTTCCAGCTCCTCTTCCTCAATCAGACTAAAATCTTCACCTTCAGGCCAATTTGTAATTATTTCCAAAATTCCAGGGTGATTCAGATTTCCCATATGGGCGCGCTGTGTGATAAGGGCAATCCATTTGCTCCATATGCCATTGGTGGCATGGTGAGTAGAGGGAACCTCTGCTTTAAACAACCACCCCAGCACCGGTAGTCAAGGTGCCAGGAGGAGTTATGCTTCTGTGTCAATTACCTCTGAGATGGCTGGGACTCCTTCGTATGCTGCTAAGATTTCTTTCTCTGTTGGGGTGTAGTTGGCTTCAGACCCTCTGTAACTTCGGCTCCAGAATCTCAGTGGACGACCCCGACTCTCACCAGGCACCTTCTGCCAAAGGCTCCAGGACAGACCATGGCTCCCAGCTGCAGAGTAAAGCACATTCTTTACCTCTGGTCCCATCCTGGCTGGGCCAAGGGCTACTGCACGAGCGATCTGCTGCTTGATCTGGGTGAAAGTTTGCTGTTGTTCAGGGCCCCAGTGGAAATCATTTTTCTTACAGGTAACCAGGTAGAGAGGGCTTACAATTTGGCTATACTCAGGAATGTGAATTCTCCAAAAGCCTATAGCTCCCAGGAAAGCTTGCGTCTCTTTCTTGTTGGTTGGGGGGGACATTGCGGTGATTTTATTGATAACCTCAGTAGGAATCTGACGCCGTCCATCTTGCCACTTCACTCCTAGGAACTGGATCTCTTTGGCAGGCCCCTTGACTTTGCTCTTTTTTATGGCGAAACTGGCTTCCAGGAGAATCTGGATGATTTTCTCTCCTTTCTCAAATACTTCTTCTGCTGTGTCCCCCCATGACATATTGACGAGAGGGAACTCACGGCAGTCTCAATATGAGATATAGAGTAAGCTCCATTTTATTTCACCAAACGAGAGAGTTATATACTGTTACAGAAATTACTAATTATAGCTACACACACACCTGCAGTCTGTTCTCACACATTCAGGGATCCTCCTGGTAACTCCCTTTTTCTTTCTCATAACACTTCTGACTCCCTATTCTTTCCCATGACATTCTTCCCACAGAACATTCTCAGGTAAACAAGTCACTGTAGCTTGTTAGGATTTTACTGAGGCCTGAGTATGCTGAGGCCCTGCTTAGATGTATTCAGTTAGCATAAGTTTTGCTGGAAAACTGCGTTTTCCAACACCCCCACACAATGATGTCATCAATGTATTGCAAATGTTCTGGAGCCCCACCCTTTTCCAGAGCAGCCTGGATCAGTCCATGGCAGATGGTGGGACTATGCTTCCACCCCTGGGGCAATCGGTTCCACGTGTACTGCACGCCCCTCCAGGTGAAAGCAAACTGAGGTCTGCACTCTGCTGCCAGAGGAATGGAGAAAAATGCATTTGCAATGTCAATAGTGGCATACCACTTTGCTGCCTTGGACTCTAGCTCATACTGGAGCTCCAGCATGTCTGGCACAGCAGCACTCAGAGGTGGAGTCACCTCATTCAGGGCACAATAGTCCACAGTCAATCTCCATTCTCCTTCGGATTTTCGCACAGGCCAGATGGGGCTTTTAAAGGATGAATGGGTCCTGCTGGCCACCCCTTGGCTCTCCAGCTCACGGATTAGTTTGTGAATGGGAATCACGGCATCATGAGTTGTCCGGTACTGTCGGCGGTGCACAATCGAGGTTGCAATCGGTACTTGTTGCTCTTCCCCTTTCAGGAGTCCTACTGCAGATGGGTTCTCTGTCAGTCCAGGCAAGGTGTTCAATTGCTTAATGCCCTCAGTCTCCACAGCAGCTATCCCAAATGCCCACTTGAGTCCCTTTGGGTCTTTGAAATATCTATTTTGGAGGAAGTCTATACCCAAAATACATGGAGCCTCTGGGCCAGTCACAATGGAATGTTCTTTCTACTCTCTTCCAGTCAGGCTCACCTCAGCTTTCACCAGGGTCAAGTCTTGTGATCCTCCTGTCACACCGGAAATAGAAACAGGTTCTGCCCCCACATGTCGTGATGGGATTATTGTGCACTGTGCACCAGTGTCAACTAAAGCCTCGTATTCTTGTGGCTCTGATGTTCCAGGCCACCGAATCCACACTGTCCAAAAAATACGGTTTTCCCTGGCCTCTACCTGGCTAGAGGCAGGGCCCCTCTAACCATGGTGGGCATTCGTGTTAGAGGTTCCTTCAAGGGGATCAGACATGTTGACTGGAGCTACTTCCCTTCTGGTGGAGTTCCCTCTCTGAGTCTTGCCCTCCTTCAATTCACGCACTCGTCGTGCCAGGACAGTAGTGGGTTGTCCATCTCACCTGTTCATGTTTTCTCCACTGTCACACAGGAAATACCACAACTCACATCGAGGGATATATCCAGTTCTCATAGCTGAGGAGCATCTGCATGGGGTAACAGAACCTCTGATCTGTACTGCCGAAATTTGGAGAAGGCTGTCTTTAATCTCTTTACTGAGTTTCTCATGATTTTCCTCTATCTTATCTTCTAGTTTCTGCAGATTTGTTTCCACAGCTGAGATTCTTGCATTCATTGGGCTATGCATGACATCTGCATATGCTCGGAGCTTCCTTGTCATATCACGCACTGTCTCATGCCCGTCATCTCGCTTCATAATTGCTAAAGCAGACGCATACTCTGATGGCCCAAGCTTTAGGAGTTTCTGCCACATCACAGGTGTACATTCTATCCTATCTGGGTCCATAATCGGATCTGGGTTTACTATGTCCTCTGAGAAGACAATTTCTACCACTGCCATTTCTCTCAAGCATTGAATCCCTTGTTCTATGGTTCTCCACTGGGTCTGTTGCGAATAGATATCGTCGGGATGTAGGTATCTTCCCCTCGCAGCTCTGATAGCTCGTCTCCAGAGGCTGCAGCAGTCAGGCCCATCTCGTATAGTCTGGTTGATATCTGGGTCACATGACACAGTCCCTAAATGCCTTGCCTCAGTAGGATCTAGAAGTGTAACATCGCCTGCAGCATCCCAAAGATGGACTAACCAACTAATTACAGATTCATCATCTCGTTGGACATAATCTTTTCTTAGGCTGTGAAGGTCTCTCACATTCATGGATTCAACAATGACCTCTGACTCAGTTGCTGACCTTGAGGATCCCTCCTCACTGTTGTCTGAGCAATCAGTCTTGACTTGGGCTTTCCTGCTTCTCGTAACAGGAGCAACTGCCACTGGCTTAGGCTCCCTTACTTCCTGTTCTATAATATCCGACAGTGTATGATAAGCATATGCCAGGGCCCAACATATTGCACTGCAGTTGTCTCTGCACTTCTCTTTCAGATACTTCCCCACCTCAGCTGGTCTCGGGATTTGTCCAGGGGGAAATTCCCAGTCTATTGGGTCAGAGAATTTCTTTAAAGTTTTACCTATGTCCTCCCATACTCCACACCATTCAAATTTCCTCACATCTGGGTTAGGTGCCTGCTCCTGCTCAGCCCCTCTGGACTTCTCAGCCCTCATTCTGGTAAAGCTGAACATCATATACATGGAACCTACCAGGTAAAGCACCTGTACTACCAAGTTAATGGTCTCTTTAACATCCAGGGGAAACTGAATATTCTCAAAAGATGATATACCAGATTTAAAGGGCAAGAGATGGGTGAAGAGCCAGGAAGCTTCACCCTCTACTTCTCTAGCAGGTTGGGTAATATTACTAACAAAACTCTAAAACAGGTTACTAAAACTAGAGGAGGAAAGTAACAGCATGTACATCTTTAACTGTTTCCCATACCTTCTTACAGATCGTCAGTATCACGCACACTACTATAACAAGCCAGAGTCGTGTCCCTGATTGGTGGAAATTATACATTAGGGACAAGATTGCCCCTACCTGTTGGTAGGAAAACAAACCTATGTGCCAAACAGACAGTATTACATCAAACAACCTCCCATCAAACAGCATAGTGACTACTGATAGCTGTAATTCAATACAAAGCGTTTAAAACCAGAATGTAATTATTAGGGGTTTTTCTTCACTTTCTCTAACCCCACAAAAGGTGTAAAACAAGTAATCAAGGCCCCCTAAGTTGGGCACCAAATATTGTCCTGGATTAATGATAAAACTTTCTCTCCTCTGAGAGCGAAGGGCCCAGACACCCCCTCTCCCCCCACCCACAACAGAACCTCTTAGATGGAAGTGAAGAAAAAACTATTTATTTAAAAAAAACACACAGAGTGCCCTGCAAGGCACAGGGGAAGGGGAAAACCAAGGTGAAAAGGAGTTATTAAACCTGATTAAAAAGTCCTTTTCCTCAGATGCAGCCCCTCTCCTCCTCGCCCCCCCTGGGGCCAGGCAGAGCTCCCCGAGAGCTCTGCTGTCCTCTGGCTCCCTTGGGTCTTCGGGTGACAAAGCAGATCAAAGAAAAGGGGTCCAAAAGAAGAAAAAAAAATGAAAAAGAAAAAGAAAAGAAAAAAAGAACCGGAACAGAGCCCACTCCGACAGCCGTCGCAGCGCGCAGTCTTTGCCAAGCGAAGAATCCTCCCCTGAAGCAAGGCTTGGGGAAAAAGTTTTCAAAACAACCCGCGTTTCTCTCTGCAGCTGAACATAGTTAAAGCGACAGGACCACTTTTTTTTTTTTTGAGCATATAAGCCAACGATAGGGGATAAAGGATTATCATAACATCACTCCAGGACACAAAGGAACCCACCTGGTTGATCAAGGTCAGCCAGTTGATGGAATCTTTTTGGATTTCAGCAAAACTTTTGATACTGTCTCTCCCAGGCTGGCGACCTGTAACTAGTAGGGTTCTTAGGGCCATATCTCTTAAATGTCTTCATAGATGACTTCGATGCAGGACTGGAAGGGATACTAATTGAGTTTGCTGATGATACTAAATTGGGAGGAGCTGTTAATTCCCTCAAAGGCAGAGAGGCCCTGCAGAGACACCTCAACAAATTAGAGGGCCAGGCATTGAATGTGTGTCAACAGGGTGCTCTCGCAGCCAGGAGGGCCAACTCTGTCCTGGAGTGCATCAGGCATGGCATAGCCAGTCGGTCAAAGGTAGTGATGGAGTCACCATCCCTGCAAGTATTCGAAAACATGTGGATGTGGCACCTGGGGATATGGTTTAGTGGTGAACATGGCAGGGCTGGGGAATTATTTGGACTCCATGTGTGGTGGTGCATTATCCCTCCCCTCCTTTCCAGGCTGCAGTGTGATTGAGAAATGCTTCTTGGGCCTTGGCCTTGAAAGCAGCACCTGGGCTCAGCTCTTTCTGAGCTTATCAGAAACACTATCTGCTCCCAGGAATTGCTAGCAAGCTCCTGCTTTCCTTATGACCAGCCTTGGAAAATATTCCTCTTGTCGGAATAGCATAACATTCCTGTTCTCACATTTTCAAAGAAAGTGTGTGGCAGGACATCCCCCCTACCACAGATGAGCTTATCTGCAGCTGGTGCAATAGCTCCAGACATTCTTCCCCCATGTGAAGTGATGAGATAACCCAGGCCAGCTCTCTGGCCAGTAAGTTGTCACTTGTTAATGAATTATTCCCCCTCTCTGGTGCCAGGGATAGAACTGCCCAATAAACAACTGGGTGTGAGAACAGATGTGGGGAGATAAGCTGGAAATTCCTGACTGAGAGACACTATTTTCCAAACTATAAAAGCTACACAAATTTTCATGGAGGCAGAAGCCTCCTCCTACACACACCCTGGAAAACATGCAGGGGACTTCTCCCATGAGTTCAGATGCGAACTCTGTGGATACTTTCCCTGGGAATTGAGTGAAATGTGTACCACATCATCAATCTGGTGGTAAGTCACACTGAATCTTAATCTATACTATTTCTTCCCTAGCTGTAATATAGGTACCTTTATCATACACTGTGTTTTATCTACTAGTAGTTCTTTTGTGTTATCCTGTGTAGTAAGTAATCCATTTAAAGTCTTATGTCTGTTAATTTTGTGTCTATTAAATAAATTATTAATTTTGTAATAGACCTAATCCGCCATTATTAAAGAACTTGCAAATGAGAGACATTTGGGGTGCTGGCTGACCTAAACAGAGCTACTGCCAGAAATCTGAGTCAAAGGCAGGACTTGTCTAACCTCTTGTCTCCATTTGTAACAAAGTGCCAACCCAAACTGTGGCCAGGATGAAACATTGTTTTGACTAAAGCCCACTCTTTTGCAACCCTATAAACAGTGGTCCAAAATGGGGCCCTTTGAGCTCTCTTGGACCACAGCGGACAGCGACCAGCAACCTCCCTCTGAGTGGGATGCCTCTCAGAGATAGCAAACTCTCAAGTTTGCTATAATTTGAGGATTGCTGAAATACAACGTATCCTGGGCGGATGTTCCCACTCCTCGAGGCCCGATCCTTCACCCGTCAGGACATGCAAAAGCATCTAAAATGAGTAATTTCACTGACCTCTGAGGGGAATTTTTCACAGGTACCTTGCTTGCACTGACTGTTTCTGTCTGGGTGCATGCCCCTGCACATATGCTATAGCAAATCTGAGACAAATACTGCTTTCTTAGATGTTTAAGTACCTTGGATATCTAAGTTAGGCCTGTAAGTAAGGTTAAGTTATAGTTATAAACTTACTTAAATGCTACTAAATGTTGTTCTTTTGCTAAGTTGTTAAACATAACTTACAAGTTAAGCTAAGTGTTACTAAGTGTGCTTCTGTTAAGTTGCTAAGTTCAATGTCGAAGTTATAGTTACAAGTTAGGTTAAATGCTGTTAAGTGTTATTCCTCTGTTAGATTGTTCCGGTTAAGCTATAAATTAAGTGATACATTAAGTTAGGTATAAGTTTGTTGCCGTGGCTCTGGCTCAACTAAGTGTCCCTAGCCCACTGCACAGTGGCAGTGACCCGTGGGACGAGTCATGGGAGTAAGGCACCCCTAACTAAAAGGGGTGCTCCCAGAGAGCCTTGGAATGAAGCAATTGGTCTGGCTCATCTCTCCTCCCACATTACATATAAAGATAGATTCTGGAAAGTTCTCCTTTGTTTGCCAGTGCTGTGTTCTGTGATTGGAAAGTTCAAAGTTCTGTACCCTCCTCCCTTATTCCCTCATAAGATCAAGTTATCGTCAATCCTGAGTTCTGTGTACCCCGTTGGTCCTTTCGGTTTCCCCTCTCCTGTTTTCCCCCGCTATAAAACTGACAACACAATGCAGAATCCCCGCTTTTGGACCGCCGATCCAGTCCCCGTCCCGTTCCTCCCTCCGTCTCCCCTTATCCTATTAATAAACCTCCTGGACCGCCAATCCGACTGCCTGCACTTCTTGCTTCTGCTACCGATCTCTGGATCGCACGGTTTACTCGAGAGTTCCGCCGGTCCCGGCTGCCTCGCCCGCCCCCAAGCTCGGGCTGCCCCGCCAGAGCTCTGATTCCACAGCTAGCCCGATCGCAAACTGAGCTTGGGGTTCGGAACCCCATCATAAGTTTAATGTTTTTCCTCTGTTAAATAGTTAGACTTAAGGTATAAGTTAAGTTAAAGCACTGTTAAGTTTGAGTGTTGTTAAGCTTTTAGGACATATTCCATTTTATCCTTGCCCTCACTGTCTTTTGACACACACACACACCCCCCTAGATAGTTCTCAGTTCATTTCTGTTTTGATTGCCTGGATTTTGTTTGCTTTTGTTGTTGCTTGTTTTCCCTTGTTGTGCTTTAGCTGTCCTGTAAGTAGTAGAGTGAATCTTGTCAACGAACTTACCATGCTTTGTTGCTTAATATTAAATCTGACTTTTGCTCATACCCTTGCCAGTGATTTTTTAGGCGATCTCAAACACTCTCATTTATAACACCATGTCTTGGTTTGAAAGACAGGTGGCCTTGGCTAAATGCCATTCCCAACCTTTAAAAGTCCCCCTGCCTAAAGCCTTCAAGGTGGTTTTTAGCAGACCATTGCATAGCTCCACTTTGCCAGCAGCAGGTGCATGATAAGGAATGTGGTACACCCACTCAATGCCATCTTCCCTAGCCCAGGTGTTTATGAAGCTATTTTTAAAATGAGTCCTGTTGTCTGACTCAATTCTCTCAGAGGTACCATGCCTCCACAGGACTTGGTTTTCAAGGCCCAGGATGGTGTTATGGGCAGTGGCGTGAGGCACAGGGTAGGTTTCCAGCCACCCAGTGGTGGCTTCTACCATTGTGAGCACGTAGCGCTTGCCATGTGTCTTGGTTTGAAAGACAGGTGTCTGCTAAGAGAGGTTGAACCCTCCCTTAGGACAGAGAATGTGATTTCCCCTCCCTCCGAATTATTTTAATTTTGAAATCAAGGGCTTTCAGGCAAAGGTATGGGAAAAGGAATAACAGTTCTTTACTAGTATCTATAAACAAGCAATAACAATAATAACAACCACAACTAGAACCAGAAACCAATAGCATATGACTTTCCCGTGTGGTGTAATCACAGTCGCAAGCAGCAGGGGCGCTGTTGAGCTCCTGGCCAGGCAGGGCAGGTGCGATGACTCCCGAGTGGCTGCAGGTGGCGCTGTGGTGCAGGGTCAGGTCAGCCTCACACAGCTGGTAATGGCAGAGAGCTGAGAAAGCAGACAGGCAGGGCAGCTCAGAGCGACGAGCAGGGCAGCAGGGGCAAAGGGGCTGGCTCTCCCCAGCTAGCCAGCGAGGTAGCAAGGACTCCGCAGTCACAGCAGACACCGCGGTCTCATGCAGCAAAACGGGGCGGGCGGCAGGGACAGCTGGACTCCCGGCAGCTGCTGTGAGAAAACGCAGCCGGGGAAAGCGTGCACATCCCAGTGGGAAAGAGGTTAAATCAAAGCTCACCCAGTTAAGAGGAGAAAGAAGCAGAGCACAGTTGGATCTCTTGTGGTCCCAGCCAGAAGCAAAGAGCAGTTCCTTTCCTCCTGGTGTCCGGATGACGAGAGAGCCAGTCCCAAAATGGCCGACTGCCTCCTTTTCCTGCCCCACCTAGCACACCCTTTTGTCTCTTACAAAAGCGTTGATGGCTCTAATCACCCAGCTATTTGTTGCTTAGCAACAGGGATGGAGAAAAAATTCCAATGCCCCCCAACCTCCAACACACCATGATCTTGGTGGTCTTTTCCAACCTCAATGATTCCATGTTTCCATAATTCCAAATAAATTGAATTCCAGATGACTGAAAATACATTATATTTTTTCTCTTAACAAGAAACTTCATAAAGTTTAATAAGGAAGAGTGTGAAGCCATGTCCTTGGGATGAGATAGTCCCATATATTGCTGCATTCTGGGAACTAACAGGATTGATAAGGAACACAGTGGATGCCAGAAGGAATGTGAGTTTGCATTACAAATGAGACAGACTGTAAACTGGGCTGTGACTAGCACAGGTCTTTCTCGTGAGAACATTTTGCTGTGTTTTATAAACAAAGTTAAAGTTTGGATGTTTTTGCAAACAGGGTCTCAAGATTTGGGCAGTTCAGGCCTGGCCAATTAGGCCTAGGGGGAGGTTTTTGACTGACCAATCTGGGTGACCTGTGAAAAGTCTATATATATGGAAATCAAAATAATAAAGTCTCTCTTTTCTTGCCTGAGAACCTGTGTTTCCACTTCTCTGCTAGCGGCTCAACAGCGACATCGGGCTACATTAAGAAGCACGTGACCAGCAGATCAGTGTTGCTTATTTCATATCTGAAAGACTGTGACTAGTTTGGGGCCCTTCAGTTAAAGACTAACTGAAGAAGAGAAAATATTGTGGAGAAACTGGAAGAGATCCAGTAGAGGACTTTTGTGGCAGACAAGAGTTTCAGGCATATGTGCTATGAAGAAAGGTTGATGTGCTGCCAAATTGACTTTTGCCTTTTTGCTTTTATATATTCTTTTTATTCTTCATATATATATTTGTAGCTCTGTAGCCTATTATTGTATAACTACATAGATTTGTAGCTAGCATTTCATCTACTCTATTAGACAGAAAGACAAAATACATTCCCCAGAGGCTCCAAACCCCGGGGGACCAAGGTTAGATTCTCTAGGAAACAAGGTTAAACCATCTTCCCAAGACACTTTTTCTTAAACAAAGTTTAGTTACTATCTGAAGGGGGGGGTTCAGAAAAGGATTGAACAAGGGGAGAATTGCCTCATCACCTATGTCTGTAACTGGGGATTCTTGTCAGTTATGCTAATTTGCTAAACATATAAAATTCTGCCTGCTTTATGTTGCAGTGTGCATCTTAGCTGCTTTTTTCGCGTGCATTCCAGCATGTTGTGCACTATAAGGATCCTTACAAAGGTAACCGCATTTTATCACCTATCTGTGTCTGGTTCATGATTTTTAGGACCAGGGAAAAAGGCATCAGATGGATCCAGGCTTTTTCAGTCTGGTGGAGAGTAGAGGGCAATCTAATAATAGCCTACAGGTACTGGAGAAGAATTTAAATGCAGGTGTAGCCAAACGCTATAGAAGATTGTCACTATAGAAATTTTTCAGTAGATTGGTACTGCAGCACAAGAACAGGTTACTCATGAAAGTTGTGGGACCTCTATCCACAGAGGCTTTCAAGACCCAGCTAGACATGGCTGACCTGATCTGGTGTTGGCTATAATCTGGCTTTGAGCAGGAGGTTGACCTAGGTGAACCAAAGAGGTCTCTTCCAACTAATATTTCTATAATGCTACAACAAATTTATCTCTTTAAAAGTGTATCTTGTGAAATTTGTCACCTTCTCCCATACCCTTGTACAACCAACCAAAAAAACCCACTAGAAACTATTGATTTGTTCTAGTTTCTTGTTTTCTTTTCCTTTCCATCCTTTGCTGATACATTTTACCCCATTCAAGGTGATGTACGGTTTCCAAATAGATAAACTACCTATCAAGAAAATGTTTTGTATATTTAATCTGCCACGGTAACTGCAGCTTTAGAGAAAGAAAAGAAAAAAAAAAGGAATTTAAGATTATATAAACTATTGAAACTAGTAACAATAATTCTGTTTATAGAGACAATATAATTTCAGGTCAGGTTTTTAAGTACCTTGAGAGCCTAGAAATAATTATAAAATCTACTGCTCAAATTGATTATAAAGTTGATTTATTTATTGCTTGTAAAGTAATAAATTGCTTGTAAAGTAATAAATGCCAAATAACTAGGCTAGATACTTTTTTTCCTAAAGCTGTTCTTGTCAGATGACTATATCTTTTGGCTAGTGATACACATATAAAACCACCAAATAGTAACATCTGCTTTAGTTCTTGTTGATTTAAAAATAATACATATTTTCTTTCTATTGTAAACTTCTAGAAGGTTCTGAGGTTCTGCTGGGTAGCTTTCCAGCCACTGTTTCCCAAGCCTGGTAGTGTTGCAGGGGGTTGTGTGACCCAAATGCAGGACCTGGCACTTGGCCTTGTTGAACCTCATACAATTGGCCTCGGCCCATTGATCCAGCCTGTTGAAATCCCTCTGCAGAACCCTCCTGCCCTCCAGCAGATCAACACTCCCACCCAACTTGGTGGTGTCTGCAAACTTACTGAGGGTGCACTGAATCTCCTCACCCAGATCATAAATATATTGGGGTTTTTTTCTTAAAGACAATAAACCTATACTTTTTAAATGTACACAATGTAGATAGTTGAATATCAGTGCAATGCAAAGGACTAATACTTCCAGAAACAGAAAATTTAATGAAAACTATATTCTCTCCTGCAAAATACTGGCAGGAACTATAGAGGATCTCCACAAAGGGGTCAACAGTTTTAACTTTCTTCCCTTCCTCATTAATTTTATATAAGCAAAGTTAATATGGAAAATGTATTCTGTCTCTGAGAGTTTTATAATTGATTTGCTGATATGCTATTAATAAATGCGTCTGCAAATTTACCTGCAGCTTTCCTAAAGGAGAAAACATGCAAATCCCTGGAAAAAGCATGAAAAGGCATAAGCAGACAAGTTCTTGGGATCGCATTCCATTTACCACAAAAACGATAATGGAATATAAAAGTCTTTCAAGCAAGCTACCTTACGAGGGTTTTGTGCATTCTATTTGGAGCCTAAAACAGGCACTGTCTTAGGTTAAAAAAAAAGAATTTTTTATGCCTATCATACACAAGGCTGGATCAATTGAAAAGTTTCGAGAGAGGCATCCACTTCAGCCAAGTCCCCCAAATTAACATCATAGTCATATCCACCAGTTATCAAATGAGCATGAAGGATCCAACCCTAAAGTAGAAACCTACATAGAAAAAACATTTAAAAAATATAAATTTTTTTCTACAGTTTTTAAGCTTTCACCAAAATATAAAATGCTATTACAGTAAAAAAAAAAATCAGTTATTTTCTTCCTAAAATGCATCAGCTATACTTTGTTTTTTAATTTTCACTACCTTGTGCTATTTCTGAGTATCTTGGAAGAGGAATGGAAATGTAAATTACATAATCTGAATAAACTACTGAAGACAGCAGAGAAAAATTACTTTACAGTGTTTGCTCTCTAAACATTGCAGAATTTGGATATGTGTAATTTTGACAAAGAAAATTGTATTCTAGACTTTTCTTAAAAGTACAAATAATATTTCTAGCAAGATACTGAAATGGCATTTAATATCCATCTGTGGCAGGACATTTCCCCCCACCCCTTCTCTCTCTCCCTGCTTGGTCGCAGAAGATAGATAACTCAGATTAGGTTGACAGCCTAAACCAGGGTCATCTGATGGTACCCGAAAGTCTAAGGTGGAATGAAGAGACAATGTGAAAAATTTTTAGTGACCACAAAGCCACATTTTACTCTATAAAGGCTCACGAAATTACAGAAAAGGTAGAAGCTTTTCTACATGGACACTGAGCGTGAGGAAAGCCTATCCCCAGAGTCTGGACACAGCTCTGTGGTAACTTCTTGCAAGATTGAGAGCAGACTCTAATGTATCCCAGCACCAAAATTGGATTTCAGTAAGATCATTGGTTTCCAAATTGTATTATCCCAGCTAACTTATAGGTACCTTCCTTAACTTGCATTTTTAACTATTTTTATAGTTCAAGCAAGCATTTACCCCATTGAGACATGGATTGACTCCACAACTCTGATAGTTATGAAGTAGGTATGCGTTTATTCCAGCTGGGGTGCATGGGGGATAGTCCCTCCAGAGACATGCACGCCATCAGCAGCACTTTACGTGGTTTATATTAGGTTACAGGTTACATATGCATAAAGTTACACAAAGCCCCTATACATATTCATTACCTATCCCTGCTTCGTATTATAATGAGTTCAAAGTTCATTTAAATATGCTCGCGCAAGCGCAGTGTCACAGATTAATTGTGGGCGAGAGTCCCGAATGATTAATGAGGGCAAAGTCAGTAGTCTTCCTCAGGATGAACTGTTCACCCTGTTCCCTTGCACATGCTCCCTTGGTTCTTGGTCCAAGTCCAAGCCTTAGAACCAACTTGTACCAGTTCTGGGGTCTGAGAGCAGGATGTTCGGTCACACTCAGTAGTTTTTCTCAATTATTTGGCTCTCTTCTCTCTATCCTCCCCGATACTAGGTAGGCACAAAATCATTAAGTGAATAATAAATTGTCTTCAGCAAGCAAACATTAGTAAATCATTATCCAATCTCTGGCTCTCTAAATCAGTTAAAAATTATTATTATTATCCAGCTTCAAGTTCTCTTAAATTAATAAATTCTAGCTCCCCCTAAATCAGTCCCCCCTTTTCTATGAAATTAGTAAATTCTTTTACTAGTAAATGGATTCTTCTTCTAGCAATCTTCTGCAATAAGTATCTCTCAATGCCTTACCATGTACATTCGATAAAGTGGTTAAAATGGATAGCCTCTTTAACATCCTATAATTCCAAACAAAGAACAGATAACAAAAGACTAATACCTACCAAAATTAGTAAAACAATTATGGGGTGACATAATGTATTAAGGATGCCAGTTGCAGTGGGTCACCATCCAAAAAGCGTGTCCCACCAGCAATGATCCACATCCTGTCTTGCTCTTTGTAAGACTGCTTATTTCCTCTGCATCATGGTGAATGGTTATAAAAGTTTTCTTACCACTTCTTAAAATTCCTTTTAGGATGTTAATTAAGTCTTGATGCTCTACCAATTGTCTTACTAACGTAAGGTTCATCCCAATAGGTGTTGATGATAATTCATGATACATTGTTTAATTGGACTTTATAAATTGATGAGATACAACTGGTGCCAAATACAAAAAGTCACACCCAATGATCTTCACAAAATTACAAATACAAAAATTAGAATGATTCCTAACATCCAAAGTAACATTGTCATTATCTATTTTTATAGAAACACAAATTGTTCTTAAGCAAACACAACCCTGACCAAGATATACAAGTACTGTTTTCTGACTAGTATCCGGGTGAACTTCAAAGTGGCAAATGTTTTGCTCAACATCTAAGCATATATCTTTGGCATTAATTGTGTTACTCTCACAGATAAACCCTTGTTGTTCTCGTGTAATGCATGATTCTAAATTTACAGTTTGCCATTTCTTGTCAACCATCCGGGCCCATGCTCTGTGTTTAGAAGGGTAAAGCACTGCTCCATCGTGGTTTAATCCTAAAGGAACAATGTGGTGTATTACATAAATTGTGGCATTGCATATAGTAAGTACAAAGGCTGTAGCTGTGTTAGTAATTGGGTTATAGGTGAAGTTTACTAAAGTCCACCAAGACTGGAGCTTCTGGTTTGGGGATATTTTTAGGGCTAGTCTGGATGCAAACGTCACACTGTCAGGTTACTTGTGTGATGGTAGCATATAAATTTCTGGCAATAATTCTTTCAATTAAATATTTGTGTAGGGCATCTATTCCCCAGTGTGTCTTTTGGTGTTCTGTTCTTACTAGTGCCCACACTAAATGAGAGGGAATGACCACCCTCCCTGTGCAGTAATAGCCCAACCCTCTTCCTTATATGACCCATTCTGATCTTCAATTAGTTTTTTGTCCTCTTTGTTATAGGTTGGCTTACCTTCTAGGGAGATTTGGCCATCTGGAATTAAAGCCCCTTCAGTTGTCACCTCACCTTTTGCTGCTTCTTTTGCCTCTCTGTCCGCCAGATCATTTCCTTCCTCCAGTTCTGAGCTCACTTTCTGGTGTGCCTTAATGTGCATGATTGCTACCTTTTCAGATAGCTGGACTGCTTCCAACAGCTGGGTTATCTCTTGTGCATGTTTAATGGTTTTCCTTGTGAGTTCAACAGTCCCCTTTCCTTCCAAATTGCTCCGTGTGCATGTACAACTCCAAATGTATACTTTGAGTCTGTATAAATGTTTATCTTTTTTCTTTTTACTATTTCCAAAGCGTTGGTTAAAGCAATTTTTTCAGCTTTCTGGGCAGAAGTGTTTATTGGCAGGGGTCCAGATTCTATTACCTATTTTCTGGTGGTGACTGCATACCCCGCATGTCGCTTTCCACTCATGATGTAGCTGCTCCCATCGGTACACCAGGTCTCTGCATCATCCAAATGTGTATCCTTCAGATCTGGACAACTGGAGTATGTGGCTTGGGTTGACAATGTTAGTGACCACTATTTCCACATCATCCTGCTCCATCATGATGGCTTGGTATTTCAGGACCCTCTGTGGGGAAAGCCAGTGTCTGCCTTTCACTTCCAGCACTGCAGACACTGTATGGGACACTAGCACAGTCATTTTCTAGCCCAAGGTAAACTTGCGTGCCTCTTGGATGTTTAGCATGACTGCTGCGACAGCCCTAAGGCATCCCGGCCACCTTTTGGCTGCCGCGTCTAGTTTCTTAGAGAAATAAGCAACTGCCCATCAATATGGGCCCAGGTCTTGTGCTAGTATTCCCAGGGCAATCCCCTGCTTCTCATGAGAAAACAGAAAAAATGGTTTACTCACATCTGGAAGTCCCAAAGCTGCAGCTGACATCAGGGCATTCTTCAGTTGTTTGAAGGCCCTCGTGGCCTCATTCATCCACTGATGATCTCTGCTTTCCTTTTTGATGAGCTCATACAAAGGTTTTACAAGGACCTTATAACTAAGGATCCAAAGCCTACACCATCCCATCATCCCCAGAAAAGTCCATAGCTCCTTTACTGTTCGGGGTTTGGCAAATGGCCTCTTTCCGGTCTTGTCCCAAAGTTCGCTGCCCAGCGCTGATTTCATAGTCCAAATAAATTGCTTTTGGTTTTACTACTTGAGCTTTTTTCTTGGACATCCTGTACCCTTGGAGCCCCAGGAAATTTAGTAAACTTACTGTCCAGAGTACACAGGCTTCTTCTGTCCGGGTAGCTATTAACATGTCATCAAGGTATTGCAATAGCTTCCCTTCTTCAGAGGGGGCTTCCCAGGATTCCAGGTCTCTTGATAGTTGATCCCCGAACAGGGTGGGACTGTTCTTGAATCCTTGAGGCAACACCGTCCAAGTGAGCTGAGTTTTGCGTCTGCTTTTGGGATTTTCCCATTCGAACGGGAATATTTTCTGGCTGGCTTCATGGAGAGGGAGGCAAAAGAAGGCATCTTTCAAATCTAAAACAGTGAACCAGGTTAGTTCAGGTGTTAGCTCAGTTAGTAGCATGTAGGGATTTGACATTACAAGATAGAGGTCCTCAGTTATTTTGTTTACTGCCCTTAAATCTTGTACCACCTGATATGACCCATCAGGTTTGCGGACTGGTAAAATGGGGGTGTTGAAATCAGATTTGCACTCTCTCAACAGCCCTAGCTGTAAAAAGTTTTCAATCACTGGGCTAATTCCTTCCTTGTCTTCTTTCTTAAGGGGGCATTGTTTAACTCTGACTGGTTGTTTCCCTTCTTTCAACTTAATTTGTATCAGAGGTGCATTTTTAGCTCTTCCAGGTACGTTTGTTGCCCATACCCTAGGGAATACTTGATTCATAATTTCTTCACTAATTTCTCCCTCAGCCTCTGTGGTTGTTAGCATTAAACTTAATACTTCAACATACTGTTGATCATTTACCTCCAGAGTAATTTCCCCATCTTTGAATGAAATGGTTGCTTGTAACTGTTCCAACAGATATCTGCCCAAAAGGGTTTTTGGAGATCTGGGCATGTACAAAAACTTGTGAATACCCCATTGCTTTCCCAGTTTATACTTTAAAGGTTTGCAAAAATATGCTTTTTCAGATTGACCAGTTGCCCCTTGAACTATGATATAATCATCCCCCACCAGCATTAAAGCTTTATTTAAAACCGAATATGTTGCCCCCATGTCCACCAAAAATTCTATTTCTTTTTCCCCTAGCTTCATTATAACCAGTGGATCCACTAGGGTGGAGTCCTCCGGTCTTCTTCAGTCTTCTTTCACGTTGTATTGGTTTGAAAACAAACCAGTGGGAGATTACAAGTCAAGATTAAAATTAATAGGAAAAATTAAAAATAAGTGAAATAATACAATGAAAAGCACTGACAAAGTCAGATACAACCTGACACCCGGTTAGGGTGGTGGTAGCAGTCCAAATGAAATAGTTCAGTTGAAGCGATGATCCTGTGAAGGTCTTGTCTCCAGCTGAAGGTCCAGTGGTAGCTCTTTTCCTCTGGGAACCCAGTAGACAGGAGTCACTTAGGCAGCTCCAAGGCCAGGTTACATCCAGGTGGGAATGCTTGGCTCCTCCTTCCTAGGTGGAGCATCTCACAATAGGATAAGTCCATGAGTCATGCGGTGGGGTCTTGATGGCCCATTGTCTGTTATCAGGGGTGGGTCATTAGCAGGTGATAACAGCTAATGGCCCACAGCTGGTGGTAATAGAATACTTAAATACATCTGTATTGTAACCTAGGACACACGCATGTGATGACTCCTTCCTGCCTCGTCTTCTTTGCTGGTTGTCCTGTTTTCTTTTTGAACATTGCCTCTTCCAATGACCAAATTGTTTACAGTTAGTACAGTGGTCTTTACCTTACTTAGGTAAGCTTTGTCTGGGTGGTCCCTGCCTGGGTGGTCCTTGCTATTGTTTTTCCTTTCTTTCTTCTCCTATTATTGCTACTAACTTTCTCATTCCTTGTTTGTACCCTTCTTCTCGATAACTAAATACTCTCCATGCTTCATTTAATAAGGTCTCTAAGTTTCTCACATCCGCCCCCGAAGCTTCTGAAGCTTGTGTCTAATGTCCCCTGTAGACTGCCCCAAAAACAGATTTACTTATTGCTGTATTCCTACATCAGATTCAGGATCTAATGTAGTGTGGCGACGCATGACATCTCTCATGTGATCTAGGAAGTCAGATTGTGGCTCGGAAGAACCCTGTTTAATTGGATATAAGGCTGACCAATTTATGATTTTAGGAATGGCCCTTTCCATTCCTTTTGCTACCCATTCCTGGTAATCTTTTAATTTTTGCCTTTCTGCTGACCTGTTTGGATCCCAGTGTGGGTCTTGAAGTGGGAAATAATCTTTTACATCTTGGTGTTGTGTTTTATAAAAGTCCTCTGCCAAATCCCCTGCTGTTTTTAAAATTAATTGTTTTTCAGTTTCAGTTAATGCATCCAATAGCAAATGCATATCACTCCAATCTGGACTGTGTTGTTTAATTATAAATCGCAAGCATTTAGTGGTACCTACCGGATCAGTTCAATAATTTTTGGCCACCTTTTCCCATGCGTCTAGGTCAATTGTAGAAAAAGGTACCTTAATCAGCACTGCTTCTCCCTCTGGTCCCACTGCTTCCCTTAGGGGGGCTTGTAGCGCCTGTTTCCTGGTCTGTGATGCAACAGGGCTGTCTGGGCAAGTGGGAGTTGGAGTCAATGTTGTTGGGGAAGATGAAATAGGAAAGCCTTATAAATATGATTACCTTGCAAAAGATGCTGAGAATATGGAAAGTATAAGCGAGATTGAGATGAAGACAAGCTTTGAGTTGAAGAATAACTAGGAAACAATGGTACGGCCACTGAAGGTAATCCCGCTTCTTGATAGAACAATGCCCTCTGCCTGCAGGCAGGTCCGAGGGTCAGAGCAGACCCTGCCTGCCTGGCAGAGGGTCCAAAAAGCAGGTTTTTAAGGTTTAAAATATAACCCCGTATGGTAATGTGATGATTCTTGTAGGTTGTATGTAAATGTTGTAGGGTTTGTAGCTTGTCCTTGATTGGTTAAGGAGAATTAGAATATTCAACACAGAAGATGATTGTAAACAGCAAATCGGTCTCTTTTTGCCTCTCTCTCTTGCTTCTCTGACCTGCTTTGAGCTGCGTCTTGCGGCCTAGCAGGCTTCTCGCACCCACGCTCTTTCACAATAAACCCCCATGCTCTAAAACCCAAACTTACAGATCTTGTTTCTATTCCATCCTCATAACCAAATACCACAGAATTAAATCCTACACAATGTTCCTTCCGAGTCCACATCTTCCTGTCTCCTAGGGGGAGGCTTAAGCAGGTCAGTTAAATCCTGTTCTTGCATTTCTTGATAAACCTTATCTGATTTTATACATCGCTCCCCAATGCTGCAAGAGGAGCAGCACCTCTTAATTTTTCCCCTTTTCTTTTTGTCTTCCTTTTCAAGGGCTAATACCATAGGGTCGATGGGAGGTCTAATCCCACAATCTCTTTGCCATTCGGGGTGATTTTGAAGAGAGAAATACATATCAGAATAAGAGACCTCACCCCATTTTCCTTTCCATCTTAAAAACAACATTGACTGTAATAGAGTGTTATATTCTAGAGACCCATGTGGAGGCCATCTAATTCCGTCATCTAGCTTGTACAAAGGCCACCACTGAGTTGAAAATTTGATAAGAGTTCTTTTATCTTCTGTACCTCCACTCCCTGCAATTTCCTTCCAATGTGCTAAAACACAGCCAAGTGGAGTTGTTTTAGGAACTTCTTTGCTTTGCTCAGTTCCCATTTTATCTATTTCCTTCTCTTGGTTTTATCTCTCTTCCAGGCAAACCTCTTTTCACACTGTCTTACTGTTTTTTCCCAATTTTCCTCCCGCACTGACCAGGTTTCAAGAACTAAATGACTCTTTCCACACACTAAGGCAATAATAACTGCTTCTGACCACTCTGTCACAATAGTAAGCACGTCTCTTTCGTTAAGATCTCCACTCTTTATTTCAGCTATTCTATATCGAGCTTGAATTTCAGAATCCTCACATGCTGGACACCACTTTTATCTCAAACGAAAAACACAATACCACTTTTTGTGACATGTAGCACACTCACACAATGCCCAAACCTTACAGTAATTATTTTTACATTCAAAACTGTCACAGAATGTCTTCAAGATCGCGGGCATGAATCCTTGGGAGGTTTGTGCGAACAAGACCATTGTTAGCTAAAGTAGGCCATACAGGCCACGGCAGTGCGCTGGGAAAGTGCCGTGAGAAAGGTACCGGGAAAGCGCAGCTGTGCCCTTGAGCGCTGAGAAAGAATGTACTAGGAGGGAACTTGCGATTAAGAAGAATGAGGGGGGAACCCTTAAAGTGTGAGAATGGAATGCAATAGAATGTAAATTGTAACCTGTGTGATTAACCAGTAGATTAGTGATCAATAAATATAAGCATTGTAACAGTATATAAACCACACATGCAGTAAAATAAACGGAGCTTGTTTATATCTCATATTGAGCATGTCGCTTGCTTCCTCTCGCCTTCTAACACAAAACAAAAAGGTATTTTTGGCATCAGGCAAGCATCTCATTTATTTCACTCAAAGCCAAGCTGCTATGAGAGAGAGAGAGAAAAAAAAATAAAAAATCAAGATTAATTACTAAGAGGGAGGAAAAAAAAAAACCAACCTCTCTTTCTATGCTCCTATTTTCACTAAATAAATTAACTCAATTTTCTCAATATTTTCTAAAATTACGCTGCTAACAAGGGACTAGCTGTTTTTGTCCACACAAAACTTTTATAATGGTCCAACTTTATTTTCTTTACAACCTGCCCAGTCATCCTCTGACAGGTCGGTAAAAAATAATATCTCCTAACTCCGCAAGCCTGCAAATCTGACACCGTGTTAAAACCCACTAATCATACTGTGGCTCAGCTACTGTACTACATCCACATAAAGCCAAAGGTCCGGGGCTATGCTCTTTTGATGTAGCCACCGGAAAAAAACAGTGTCTTCTAACTGGCCGCAGTATAAGGTTTTCCTTTATTCACTTACCATTATGTCGGGGGTTGAGAATTTCTTCCCATTCCTGTTGCCAGGCAACAAATGGTCCGATGTTCGGAGCGATCAAGCCTTTTGTAAAAGACAAAGGCTAGGTTTTGGGCAGGGCAAGGTAAGGGAGAGCCTGCCGGGGGAACGCTCTCTCGTGGTTCGGACGCTGAGGGTAGAGGCTGCTGGCTCTTTGCTTTCCAGCTGCTACCGGAGGAGGGTCCAGCTGTGCCCTGTTTCTCTTCTCTCCTGGCTGTGTGAGCTTTGATTCAACTTTTTTTTTCTCCTCACAGGGAAGGGCACATTTTCCCCCCCCGGGCTGTGTTCCCTCGTGGCTGCTGCCGGGAGAGAGTCCGGCTGCCTCTGCTGCCTGCCCCCGCCCTCTGCCGCGCGAGACCGTGGCGTCTGCTGTGACTGCGGAGATTCTCGCTGGCCGGAGAGAGAGAGAGAGGGCGCCCGTTCCTGCTGCCCTGTTCCCTCGCTGCCCTGAGCTGTTTCCTGCTGCGCTGCGTGTTTCTCATCCGCCATTGCAGCTGCCGGACGGTGAACTGACCCTGTGCCACAGCGCCACCTACAGCCGCTCGGGAGTCATCGCACCTGCCCTGGCCGGCCGGGAGCTCTGCAAGCCCCTGCTGCTTGCAACCGTGATTACACCACACGGGAGAAGGTTCAGCAGCTCACGTTATCTGCTGTTTGGTTTTCTGGTTCTAGTTGTGGTTTGCTATTATTGTTATTGTTTGTTTATAGATACTAGTAAAGAACTGATACTCCTTTTTCCCATACCTTTGCCTGAAAGCCCTTGATTTATAAAATTAAATAATTCGGAGGGAGGAGGGGAAGGAAAATCACATCCTCTGCTCTAGGGGAGGGTTCAGCCTCTCTTGGCAGACACCTGTCTTTCAAACCAAGACACACTACAATTTCAATCAACTGCATACACTCACCCTAACACAACAATAAACACTTATTACAACACAATAAACACTTTTTGCAACCACAACAACAAATTACAACAAAAATTCCAAAAACCCACACTCATATAACAAAACTAATAATTCACAACCATACCCAAATATTCATTCCAACTTTATTAAACCACTTGCTTCATCACTTCACCAACCAATCCCTCACTTGCTTCACACCTGCAGACTAATCTGCATCACATACACACACAAACACAACACCGGTGTTAAAAACAGTTCAAACTACTTTCCTTTCAAACTAGTTTCCTTTGGGATTCACTCAATCCACCACCAGGATTGCTCGCGGCCGCCCTAACGGTCAGCGAATCCCCCCCTTGCCAGCTAAGGACGGCAAATTACCTCGCCGGTTCCCGGTTCCCCTAGCCGGGCACTTGCAAACTCGCCACTCAGGGATGACGCTGCGCACAGAGACGTCTCTCTGTGTCTTACCAGCAGCCCTAGCCATGCGTATATGACTTACAGGCTTCCCTATACCCAAAACGCATACCGTTTCTCCGCCGTATCAGATAGTCATTGTTTGGCCCCGCAGTGAGTGGCCTAGGAGTGGAGGTCCTCCAGGAAAATCCCAGGGCGTGCCTAGGATGTCAGCCCCTCAGTCGATCCTGCAGCCAGGCAAACCTTGTCCACCTGGGGTGCCAAAATGAGGTGAGGAATGACTCCACAACTCTGATAGTTATGAAGTAGGTATGCGTTTATTCCAGCTGGGGTGCATGGGGGGTAGTCCCTCCAAAAGCATGCACACTGTCAGCAGCACTTTACGTGGTTTATATTAGGTTACAGGTTACATATGCATAAAGTTACACAAAGCCCCTATACATATTCATTACCTATCCCTGCTTCGTATTATAATGAGTTCAAAGTTCATTTAAATATGCTCGCGCAAGCGCAGTGTCACAGATTAATTTTGGGCGAGAGTCCCGAATGATTAATGAGGGCAAAGTCAGTAGTCTTCCTCAGGATGAACTGTTCACCCTGTTCCCTTGCACATGCTCCCTTGGTTCTTGGTCCAAGTCCAAGCCTTAGAACCAACTTGTACCAGTTCTGGGGTCTGAGAGCAGGATGTTCGGTCACACTCAGTAGTTTTTCTCAATTATTTGGCTCTCTTCTCTCTATCCTCCCCGATACTAGGTAGGCACAAAATCATTAAGAGAATAATAAATTGTCTTCAGCAAGCAAATCTTAGTAAATCATTATCCAATCTCTGGCCTTCTAAATCAGTTCAAAAATTATTATTATTATCCAGCTTATAGTTCTTTTAATAAATTCTAACTCTCCCTAAATCACCATAATTGCATTTTAGCTATTATAGTTTTGCAATTATGCATTTATTGTGTGTTTATGTATGTCAATCTGTTCTATGTTTGTTTGTTTGTTTTTTTCTGTGTCTATTAAATGGTATTTTACATCATATTAGACTAATCAGCCAAATATCAAAGAACCTTGGGAACGGGACCCAGTCTTGGGGTGTTAGCTACTCTAATCTGTTGCCAGAAGCCTGGCAAACTGCGGAAACTCATAAGGCTCCTGTTTCCCTTGCAAGACACCATCAATTTAGGATTTTGTGCTAATTTATTCACGTGTGCATATATAAGCTGTTTGGTTAAATTTGTCTTCAAAAAAAAAAAAGCCCCTACCTGTTGGAAGGTGAGAGGAAGCAAGCAACAGCTCAATATGAGTTATAAGCAAGCTCCATTTATTTCACGGTATGCGTGGCTTATATACTGTTAAAAGTGCTTATGCTTACTACTAAAAGTTACAATCTGCATTCCATGCATTCCATTCTCACACTTTCAGGGTTCCCCCCTCATTCTTGTTAATCGCAAGTTCCACCCTGGTACATTTCCCGCAGCACTTTCCCAGAGCTCAAGGGCACTGCTGCGCCTCCCCGGTACCTTTCCCACAGCACATTCCCAGAGCTCAAGGGCACTGCTGCGGCCTGTATGGCCCACTTCATCTAACACTAGCCTTGCTCGCACAAACATCTTAAGGATTCATGACCGCGATCTTGAAGCCATTCTGTAACAATTCCCCCTCCTTGTCTTTGTGCGAGCAAGACCCTGTTAGCTGCCTGATCAATTTGCTTTGTAATGCAGCTGTAAGCAATACTTTTCTCTACAATTACTAATATAAAAACTCCTAACCAGCGTAAGGTTTCTTTAAGCAAGGTTATTAGCCATGGTGACAGACCTCCAAACAGGGATGATAACCCTTTATCAAAAGGATTGACATCAACTGTAATTGTGGAGGTGTGTTTTTTCAGCCACTCTAGTTGCTTATGGATGGAATTGCTATGATCTGACAAATTAAAGCAGCACATCCCTTCAAAGTCTTTACATCCATGGCCTTGAGCTAACAATAAGAAATCAATGGCAGCTCGATTTTGAAGCACAGCATGTTGCAAGCTCTTTTGATCAATCAATAATTGGGAAATAACATCAGTAGTAACATTTGCTTGCTTAACTGTCCAGCATGCTAGTTTCTCAAGCTGCCTAAGGGCATTTGCAGTGGCTACTCTGGGTGTGAACAGGGAGGTGAACACCTTAGTGTCACTGTTGAGCCGCTAGCAGAGAAGAAGACCCGGGTTCTCAGTGTGGCAAGAAAAAAGAGAGTTTTATTATTTTGATTCCAACTTATATGGACTTTTCAGAGGTCACCCAGATTGGTCAGTCAGAAACCTCCCCCTAGGCCCAATTGGCCAGGCCTGAACTGTCCAAATCTCGAGACACTGTTTCAATAACATCCAAACTTTATCTTCATTTATAAAACACAGGAGAAAGTTCTCATGGGAAAGACCTGTGTTAGCCACAGCTCCCCCTTTCTGCTTAAGAACAGAAGGCATTGCTTGTGAGCCCCAGTGGATCAGCATGAAGGATCTGTTTGGAAATGGCCAGTTACCAAACAGAGCCTGGTCAAAACTCAAGAAGGGGTCTGTCTGGTGGTGGCCAGCCACCAAACAGAGCCTGAACCAGATGCTGATTAAGATAGTCAAAGAGGCCCCTTGCAATACCCTAGATAGAGCATATATAAAACTTAATTCTACATATAAATCTGTAATTCAACAAAACATGCTTTCAAAGTCCTTGCTTTCTGACTCCATAAAATAAATTACAGTCTCTGCTTGTGGATGGACCGGCTTCTTGGTCATCATCAGAAGGATCACTTGGTTGGCATTCGGCAGTCTGGTTGTCATTGTGAGGTTGCTGGTTCTGTCTCGGGAGCCGCAGGTCAGGGCAGACGCATTTTGCAGGCAGCCATCGTACCCCAGTATCTGTGGAGACGCAAGCATACCCTCGACCCCAAGCAATAAGCTCATGTGGGCCTTCCCAGGTGTTAGTAAGTAGGTTCCGTACCCATACCTTCGCCCGGGGCAAACGCAACTTGCCTGATGACTGCAATGAGAGAAAATGGTTCAAAATCACAGGATTATTTGAATTTGGTGGCACTGTAAGGTGATTGTGTACAAAGCTTTTTCCAATCGACTCTGTGGTGTTTCCCCATGCATTCCGCCTCTTTGCCTTTCCAAGATGCTTCAGAGTACCGTGAGCGCATTCAACAATGGCTTGGCCAGTAGGAGAATGCGGAATACCAAATGTGTGGTCTACACCCCATAGGTGTAAGAACTGCTGCGTCTTCTGTGAGGCGTAGGCAGGACCATTGTCAGTTTTCACAGTGGCTGGCACCCCCAGGACCGAGAAGGCTAATTTCCAATGGACAATGGCATCACGACTTTTTTCTCCAGTATGAGCAGTCGCCCACATAGCTGAGGAGAAAGTGTCAATAGACACATGCACATACTTGACTCGGCCAAATTCCGGAATGTGTGTCACATCCGTCTGCCACAACTGTAAGGCCTTTAGACCTCTGGGGTTCACCCCCGATGGCAGAGGAGCAGCGAGTCCGTGGCAGTCAGCACAAGCACAGACAATGTCACGAGCCTCCGTTGGAGTCAATTGAAACTGCTTCTGCAGGGTATGTGCACTTTGATGAAAGAAATTGTGCGATGCCTTGGCTTGTGCAATTTTGTCAGGCTGAGGTGCCACCCATGCAGGGTTGGCTAGCATGTCAGCCCTGGCATTGCCTTCTGTTATAAAGCCTGGTAAATTGGTGTGGCTTCGAATGTGCAGAATATAATATGGATGCACTCGAGCCTGAATCGCCTTCCACAGGGTTTGCAATAGCTAAAACAGGGTCGCATTATTGACTTCTTTTAGAAGTGAACAATCCAAATGTTTGGTTATGTCTGCTACATAAGCAGAATCAGTGACCAGATTCAAAGGCACCTGAGAGAACTGCTGAAAAGCCATGGCAACTGCTTTCAATTCAACCAGTTGAGCAGAGCCTGTCTCGTGGCCTTTCAGCACCTGCCACTCAGATCCTTCCTTCCAGGTAACAATGGCCTTTCCTGTTTTCCCAGAACTGTCCGTGAAGACGGTGGGTCCTTGAACTGGCACCTGGCTGTTCTTTGGCCGCAACATGAGATTGACCGAATTTGCCAGCTGCAGCAATTTGTGACTGGGCAGATGATAAGCAATCTGCCCTGAAAAATTCTGCAGTGCACTTTGCAAAGGAGCGCTATTAGCAAGACTCCATTCAAAATTGTCCCGTGATACTGGAACAACAATCGTTGCAGGATCTGCTGCCATCAATTGTAAACACTGATATCGGCATTTGGTTATCAGGCAGGCTATCAATTCGAACAATGTGGGTGCTGTCTTTTTTGGCTGATGGGGCAAAAAGACCCATTCCAGGATGTGCAAAGGATCATCCCATTGTTTGTTCCACTGGCCAATGATACCTTTAGGTTGGAGGTCTGGAGCAGTAATGAAAACAGTGATATCAGTAGAGGGATCCACTTAAACCTGATGAGCAGAAACAGCTTGCTGCACTTCATTCAGCACTTGTCGTGCCTTGGGAGTCAATTGTCGAGGTGAGTTTAGGTCAGAGTCCCCCTTTAAAATATTAAAAAGTGGGGAAAGTTGTGCATTGGTCAGTCCCAAATACGGACGTAACCAGTTGATGATGCCTAGCAACTTTTGGGCATCATTTAGAGTCTTAATAGTGTCTGAAAACTGCACCTCTTGATGCTGTATGGTTCGATCCAAAATTTTGACTCCCAAATATTTCCAAGGAGGCTGTTGTTGAACCTTTTCTGGAGCAACTTGCAACCAGTAGGAGTGCAAGGCATCGAGCAGTCGAGGCTGTAACCTCTGCAACTCATCCTGGGTGGCTGCTGCCACCAGGATATCATCCATATAATGGTAGCAGAGTGCCTCAGGAAACTGCTCATGGATTCTGGACAAGGCCTGCGTGACATACCATTGACAGATAGTCGGGCTATTTTTCATGCCCTTTCCATTGAAATCGCTTTACAGGCTCAGCATTGTCAATTACAGGCACAGTAAAGGCAAACTTTGGTCTGTCATTGGGGTGCAAAGGGATTGTAAAAAAGCAATCCTTCAAATCAATGATCAAGATTTCCCACTCTGTGGGAATCATTGTGGGTGAAGGCATGCCAGGCTGTATGCTCCCCATACTTTCCATCACTGCGTTGACTTTCCGGAGATCTTGCAACAGTCTCCATTTCCCCAATTTTTTCTTAATCACGAAAACTGGGGTATTCCAGGGACTGGTAGAAGGCTCAATGTGTCCCTGTTTCAGTTGCTCCTGGACCAGCTGACAAAGGGCGACTAATTTGTTTTTTGGCAGGGGCCACTGTGGTTCCCATATAGGTGTTTTGGTCAGCCATCGTAAAGACAGCGTGGAATATGGTGCGCCCTTGCACACAGTGACCCCTATTAAAAATTTGTCGTGATCCGCACCCCCCAAGCTGCCAACACGTCCCGTCCCCAGAGGTTCACTGGAGCTGGAGTGACATAAGGCCGAATGGAGGCCGTGTGTCCCCCTGGATCCTTCACCAACACAGGTCGCTTACTCAATTGACTCTGTGTTGTTCCTCCCAACCCCGCGATATTCAGTCCCACCGGGCACAAAGGCCGCGTAGGAGGCCATGAAGTGGCGGAAAGGATCATTGCATCAGCACCTGTATCGATCAAACCTCGGACTCGAATTTGATGCGGATGTGCTTTCGGCATGATGAGGGTACATGTCATCTGTGGTGACTCATTGGAGATAGATGCAGCCCAGTAGACCTGCGGAAGTCCTGGCAGTTCAGTGCCGTCACCTCTGCCAGCTTGCTGGTCTACCCTGGGAACAGAAGACTCACAAGGCAAGAAGTGAGCAAGGCAAGTGTGTGCAGGAATGGTGACAGGGAGGATCAGGAGTGGAAACCGTAGCGTGAATTTGGCCCTTGAAATCAGCATTTATGAACTCTGGAAGAACCAGGATTCCTTGGCTAGTGGCCTCAGGCCCTGTCATGAGCAGTGCACCGGTCCCCTGATCCAGGGAACCGTCCACCTCCAAGGGAACCCTGTGGGCATCGTCGGATTCTAAGACGACTGTTGCTGCGGTGTAGGCGTTGACTCGGGCTGAGCCTTTGGTGCCTCCTCCACATTGACCGGGTAAGCCTGGGCCATCACCCTGTTCTGGGGGAACTGTTGTGATGGGGGGCAAATCCCCCTTTTTGCACCCCTCATCACGTTTCCCGACAGGGGTCGACCATCTACATGGTACAGCGACCTGCAGTAGTCTGAAGTGTGACCTGGCCTACCACACCTCTTGCACTGAGGAGTCTCGGTCCCTGAATTTCCCTTCTTCTCTGAATTTTCTTTCTGCTTTGATTTGACTAGTTTCCGTTTGTTCCCAGATTTGGGCTGGTTTTTATCCTGATCAGTGGGTCCCTGATCTGAGGACAAAAATGCAGCCAAGGCGACTTTTCCCTGATTTTCTGACTGCACCCTGGTGCAAGCTCGCATCATCTCCTGCACAGAAGGATCCCCCGGTAGGGCATTGATGATCCTTCTACATTCGTCATTGGCATTGTCTCTTGCCAAATGTTTCATCAGGATCTGTCTCGTGGACGGATCATCAACCTGCTTTTCCAAAGCTGCTGCCAGCTTCTCAAGAAATGCCATGTAAAGTTCAGATTGCCCCTGCCGTATCTGTGTGTACCATGTTTGCGGGGCTACTATCTCAATAGTTTTCAAAATGGCTCCCATACTGAGCTGTTGGGCTTGCTCCAGTATCCGAGGATCCCAGGCAGCCTGAACGTTGGGGTTAGTATAAGGTCCCTTACCCATGAGGACCTCAGCCCCAATCAAGCGCCTAGGGTCCTCGGCAGGCAAGGACGCATTTTTCCTCACCTGATCCTCAACCAGCACTTTCCAATTGTCCTCAAAGGCACTGTACTGCATGGGGTGAAACAGCACCTGAGCCAGATACATAATATCAAATGGAGCAAGCAAATCACTATTTATCACTCTAAGAAGTTGCATCACCACAGGAGAAGACAAGCCAAATGTCGCCACTTTGGTTGCCAAATCGTTTGTGACACGCCATGCGATGGTGGAGTGGCTGTTCCTCGTGTCCATGGCATCTGGGCCAGGCACATACACAGGAAAAGCCTGAACGCCCCCTTGTGGGAAGCCACCACCATCCGAACCTGCCACAGCAGATTCGCATCCCTCCCTCTGTTTGGGCAATCCAATCTTTCCTATAAGTTCCTGTTGGAAAACGCAGTTTTCCAGCAAAACTCATGCTAACTGAGCAAGCCTGAGCAAGGCTTCAGCATGGTCAGGCCTCAGTAAAATTCCAACAAGCTGCAGTGGTTTGTTTGCCTGAGAATGTTCTGTGGGAAGAATTCCATGAGAAAGATTAGGAGTCAGGAGTGTTATGAGAAAAGAATAAGGGAGTTAGCAGGAGGATCCCTGAATGTGTGAGAACAGCTGCAGGTGTGTGTGTGTATCTATGAATAGAAACTTCTGTAACAGTATATAAGTCTCTCGTTTGGTGAAATAAAATGGAGCTTACTTTATATCTCATATTGAGACTGCCTGTGAGTTCCCTCTCGTCGTTTCTCTTTAAATGGTGACCCCGACGACTACGGACCCTGACAGACGACTACGGACCCTGACAATGGAGTTTTACAACCTTGCTTCTGAGAGCAGCGGGAACGGAGAGGCGCCAAAGAGTGCAGCGATGGTGTGTCAAAATCTTCGCCCAATCTGGGGAAGATCCTGCAGACACAGGCCGAATAGGACCTGCCTACCGGGAGGGGCTATACTTCGGTGAACTGCACAACTCTGGCAACTGCGAGCTTCAATACAGTGCTTAGACGGTGTTGACCAGGACCCCGAAAACCAGCTGGACCAAAAATGGAATCAGAGGTAGCCCAAATTTTATTGTTATGCTTTTTAGAAAAGCACGGACTCAGTAAAACTGCCCTATCACACTTAATGGGCCTGATGGCAGTGGGACAAGCTTATGGATTTTTTACAAATCCTATTACAGTATTCAGTGTAGGAGAGTGGTTGAATTACGGAGCTGTTTTGCTTTTGGACTGTGATAAAATTGCAAGAAAGCTTGGCAAACCATGGAGTAAAGTTGTAGCCTGCTTACAAATACATGCCACAAAGCAAAACCTTACGTGGCTCACGGCACAGGGCATAACAGCTGCATGGAGCAGAGAAAAACCTGTGAATTACTGTGCCGCTTTTGATATGCGTAAAACTTCGGCAGCCGCGGCACAACAGCCAGGGAAGCCCCCCCCGCCAGGGAGGGGGGGGGAGAGAGGGCGCACGGTGCCGCTGCTGGGAGCCGAGAATACAAAGTTACTCGATTGGATCACAGAGCTTGACAATGTTACAACGAAAAACATCTTAGCTGCTTTGTTTGAGAGAGTCACTGTTGGACTTTTGCCAGAACAACTGAATACTTTGTTAGAACGAGCTCCGATATCGCGGGTAAAGAAACAGAGTAACCAGAAATCATCCCAATGTTACTGATGCGGGAGTAAGAGACACATGCGGAAGAATTGTAACGAAAAAGTTTGGTGTTCCCGCTGTAACAGAGATACTCACAGTACAGAAGCTTGCAGAAACAAAAAGAACAAACGGAAAGTGACCAGTGACCCAGGAGCAGCGGCGGCCCCTACCCTGCAGCACGCCACACAAAGGAGACCTGTGGTGGAAGTTGCTCCAACCGTGGCTTCCGGCCGAATGACAACCAGAGCGGAAGTCCCAGAGGGTGCCCCGGTGGGCGGAGCCGCGAGCCATCCACGCCTCCTTCACTGCCCCAACTGTGACGTCTGTGGTGAAACTCTAAACTCTACTCCTCCCCAAGGATGAGGAAATGATTGACAGCTTCAGCAGCGAACCAGAACTAACCAACAGCGTTGCCAGCAAAACAGCAGTTTGATACAGGATGGAGTTGTTTCTTTTATAGTCATGGAGAACTTTTAAGAATTTCAAAGATGCGAATCTTCTTCAGTGCTCTGAACTAGAGATCCTTCATCTCCCGCTCGGGAATCACGTCCATGTCGTTCCCCATGGCGGCAGCGATCCCGCCGCGCTCTCTAGCTTCAGAAACAAATCTTTGAACACGTTCTCCAGCTGTTCTCTCCAAAACCTCTAATTATTCGCTTTGCAGGGTGAAACATCAATTGCCACGTATTGACACCGAGACCAAAACCTATTTCCAGCAATTTACTAATAAAGAAGCATTGTAACAAGATATTATCCTGATAAAAAAAAATAACACCTTGAATACTAAAAGCCTTAAACGAAAGCTGAATTTTGCTAAAGCATTTGTGTGTATGTGTGAATATTGTAGGCCTACTGAGAGTGTGTTGAATGCTTTAATGTGTAAATGAAGCCTGATTGATGAGAGTGTGATTTTGATTTCTTGAGAGTTTTAATGTGTGAATGAGGACCTGTGAGTGAAGTTATACTGAATAGTTTAAACTACCTGTTAAGTATCTTTAGTTAAGTATAGATTCTGTTAAAGTTAAGTAATAGTGAATTTAAATTCTATTAAGTTGTAAGTTCTGTTAAAGTTAAGATTCTGTTAAGTAATATTAAGTGATGTTAATTTTAAATTCTGTTAAGTTTTAAATTTTGTTAGAGTTAAGTTGTTAAAGTGATATCAATTTTAAATTCCATTATAGTTAAGTCCTATTTGTTAGTTTAAAATAAGATTTATTAAGATTAAGTTTTATTCATTTTCAGTGATATTAATTTTAAGTTTTAAATTTGTTAGTTTATATTATTATTCACAAAAGCTTTGCAGTTTTATCTTTCTTAGTTAAAGTTAAATAATAATATCTACTGTTTTCAAATATTTCATCTCACCTTATATAGCTATCTACAAAAATAGTAACATGTTAAGATACTCTCCTTATTGATATTAATCAAAGCTTGTTTATAAGATGTTCTAAGAAAACCCTTCCACTTAGCACCTGAGCTCTGGCCAAGCTTTGGTTCTAACTGGCTGGGAAACATGCCATGAGTCCCAAAGTGTTCTACATCAAAATGTGATCAAATAATTTTCATTTACCAAATTGAGTTCATAAAAGCTAAACCTTCTTCCAAGTAAACTTGGAGTCCTTGTCCGGAAAAGGTTCTCTAAGCTTTACCTGTGAAGTGAATGTTTTCAGCAATGACAATTTCTAGACCATGGCAACATATCTGAATAACTAATGAAATTTCCTTAGGTAAACTTATAACAATTCTAAGAATTACTTATAGCAAAGCAAATTAATCTGATAACAGACAACGTCTGTTCTCACAAGCGAAACGGGGGAACTGTTGGAAAACGCAGTTTTCCAGCAAAACTCATGCTAACTGAGCAAGCCTGAGCAAGGCTTCAGCATGGTCAGGCCTCAGTAAAATTCCAACAAGCTGCAGTGGTTTGTTTGCCTGAGAATGCTCTGTGGGAAGAATGCCATGAGAAAGATTAGGAGTCAGGAGTGTTATGAGAAAAGAATAAGGGAGTTAGCAGGAGGATCCCTGCATGTGTGAGAACAGCTGCAGGTGTGTGTGTGTATCTATGAATAGAAACTTCTGTAACAGTATATAAGTCTCTCGTTTGGTGAAATAAAATGGAGCTTACTTTATATCTCATATTGAGACTGCCTGTGAGTTCCCTCTCGTCGTTTCTCTTTAAGTTCCCAGTCCCCTGCCTCCAGTGCACCCTGCTTGACTGTCTCCCAGTCCCCACGCCATTGCGGTGTCTCCAAGGATTAGCCAGGACCCAATGCCCTTTCTTTTTCGTCGCCCGCGCAAGCCTCTGCCCAGGAGGAAGAATGCCTTCCTCATCACTGTCTGAGTCGTCCAAGCAGGGCTTGCAACCAGCACTCCCCATCACAAAGGACAGCGACTGGCTGGAGGCAGCGTCTGCGCTAAGAAACTGCGCAGCCACTGGGATGGGGGAGGGACAGGGAGACGGCGGCATGCTGCGCCAGGGCTTCATTTGCCGCAGAACCCGGCAGGGGAACCGGCACCTACCCGGGGCCAAAGCGTCCCCTCACCGCCGGCACCAAGCCGGCCGCTGGGCCGCCAGGAAGCCCAGACCCCATCCGGGGACCCGGGGGACGGACTTCCGGGCCAGCCCCACACGAACCGTGGGGCCTGCAGAAACAGACCTCCATCCGCTGCCGAATTTCAGCCACTTCGGCCAGTAAATCATGGAAAACCGCAAGCGGAGGAAAGACCGCCACGCCCAGCACGGATGCCGCGTCTGCCAAGCCGAAGGGGAGCCGGGCCAGCCCCGCACCCACGGGAACGCCAATCAAAGCCCCCGCAGCGGAAGCACCGCCCGCCGGCGGCTTCCCTTCCGGCCCCACAACTGCCCCGGGGAGCGACCCCGACCGCGAGACACCAGCCCCAGCCAGTGGCTGAGCCGGCGCCCGCTTGCACGGCCCCGACGCCATGGAATCGGCCGCGCCCGCGGCCACCACAGCCTGGGGCCGCGCCGGTGCCGCTTCTCCCGAGCCAGCTGCCGCCCGCGCGGAAACCCCCGCGCCGGCCGAAACCACCAGCAGATCCGAAACCTCTGCAGCCACAAGTGGCTGGCAGCCAGCCAGAGCGAGCAGCTGCGACTCCCGGTCCTCCGCAGCACACCCCACCCCCACCCCGCCAGCCCCCGCCGCGCATCCTGGCTGCCCATGGGGGAGGGGCATCCCGGCGCCCTTCCGCAGGGGATGGGGGGGTTCTGAGGCTGCGCACTTCGCGGCGGCAAAGGCGGGGGGACCTGGGGGACCTGCGCGGCGGCCGCGTCAGAGCCGACCCGTGGTCCTCCATTCTTCAGCAACCCGGCTAGCTGCTCTGTCGGGTGGACATAAGTGCGCTTAGGTAGGTCAGCTGGAGAAACATACTGAGGCCTCGCAGCTGCATCCGCCGCCAGGGACGGGACTTCAGAATCTGTCTGGGTCGGCATGTCCTTCACGCTCCGCCCCACGGCCGAGAGCAGGGGTTCCACGCCCGTGCAAGCTAATAGCTGAGAGTCATAGAACGCCTGCCCTTCCAAAGGGTCTCAAATGTCTCTCCAAACCCCATGGAAGCGGACCATAGACCTGTCTCCCCGCATCCACTCTACGACCAGAGTGCGGCCGACCACGAACCAAAAATCACAGTCCAGTTCCACATCCCAAATGGCCTGGGACACGTGGCCCGCGACCCAGTCCAACAAGGCCTGAGTGACCCACGCCAACTGATTGGACGCAGGGTCATCCTCAGAGACCTCCAGAAAAGCCCGCAAGACTCCATCCGCAGGAACGGGGGGGTCCATGTCTGTATCAGAATCAGCCATGCCTCAGGGCAGGCAGGGGGGGAGTCGGGCCCAGGGCAAGACTGCCGCGTACCTGCAGTTGCGCGCAGTACACGTCGGTGGTCACCAGATGTCGCTGTTGAGCCGCTAGTAGAGAAAAGACCCGGGTTCTCAGTGTGGCAAGAAAAAAAAGAGCTTTATTATTTTGATTCCAACTTATATAGACTTTTCAGAGGTCACCCAGATTGGTCAGTCAGAAACCTCCCCCTAGGCCCAATTGGCCAGGCCTGAACTGTCCAAATCTCGAGACACTGTTTCAATAACATCCAAACTTTATCTTTGTTTATAAAACACAGGAGAAAGTTCTCATGGGAAAGACCTGTGTTAGCCACACCTTAGCTGTTACAGACCACAACAAAACATCATCCTTGTGATGCCTTAAATTGCTAGAAAAATTTTAAGACGCAGACACACAGTATGGGATAGGGGTTTTACCTTGGTTTAATAGGATCCCAGATGCGCACTGATGAACAAGCAAGCCCCAAAGGCCAGCCAAAAGCCAAAAGCCCAAAAGCCCCCGACGATATCTCCCATATACAATTTATGGACAGCCTAGATTAGAATACCTATCTAAAAGTCTCCAATAAGAAGTCTAACAAATGAAGTAATTGTCCCCTTATTAAAATTGCCCCCCCCAAAAGATTGCTACTTAGTTTACAAAAAACATGTCTCAGTGATGGGGGCCCTGTTCAAGGTTGTGCGTCATGCTTTTGAGATTGTGGGTTTGTTTTGTCTTCCCAGAGGATTCTGAGCAGGGCAAGGGGTACTAGGGTGATAGACATGTAGGGTTAAGATACAGGGAGTAAAAAGTACAGGAACGGGGAAGGGTAAAAGGTTATATATAAAGGATATATATAAAGAGAGTATAAAAGTAAAATAAAAAATACAAAAACCCATCAGGCATCATTTTCCCCCCTTTTTGGAGACTAACAAGCTTTTACCTTGTTTAGTCTCTAAACTACTCTAAACTGCTCTATCTACAACATTGGTTTACACAACTAGCTATGGCAAAAATAATAACTACAATTACAATAATTATAAATGTTTCTTTCACCCAGGCCCAGTCTGGCAACCATGAAGTGAGGGCATGGAAAATTTGGTCAAATTTCAAGGTGTAATTTCTTGAACCCACTTCGTGTAGAATTTGAGTTTCTTTCCAAATTTCTTTCAAATTTTCTCTGATTCTCTCATCTTGATCCACAAAGGAACAACAGCTGCCATTGATAATATCGCATACCCCTTCATGAGCGCCGAGCAAGAATTTGAGAGCTATCCTGTACTGCGTCGTTGCCCTTGACAGGCCATGGACTTCTTCTTGCAAAGCTATAATTGCATCAGCAGTATGTTTTTCAATATTTTCAATAACACTCGATATATTCACAATTGCCCTTTTTAATTCAACTATCCTATAAGAGGGAAGGAGGGCTCTCACTATACTATGGAAAACTGTGGGACGTTCAATGAGGGGATTAAGAGTTCTTTTCCCCCTCCTACGTGGTTTTTCAATTTGGTCAAATATTGTTATATTTGGAATTACAGCCCCGAGGGCACAGGCCTGGTCTCTATCTACAGGTAGAATTTTTCAGGCCTGATCATCACATATCCAATACACTCCTGTCCCAAAAGGCAGAGCTAATTTCCATCTCAGCAACTTCATTTTTGTTACAGATCTTGGGTTAAGTATTTCTCTAAAGTTGGTCTTATGACAATATGGTGGAAGAACGGCCTTTCTTGTAGCATTCATGAGCACACAGCGAACTGTATAGTTCCCACGTTCCATCAGGCCGCTCAGGGGTATAGGAGGCAACAAGGTGGTATTCGGCCCGATCCGTTGCCCCCTTTCTGTATGTTCCTCTTCCATTGCAATACTAATTAATGACCATTTCTCCTTCCCATTTAGAGGTGGTAATTGAGTACAGATCTAGCAATTGCTCATATTAAGAGCTTTGTATACATTTTGCATCACAGTATTGTGCAACTCCTGGGCTGAGCTCTGAGTCATGGTTACCAGTTGGAAAAACAGCATACATGTAAGGAACAATTTAACCATCATCTTGATTTGTATCAGTCTCTGTTTTCTCGGTAGTCTCAGGAGCAGAAGCTTTCTTCACTCTGGAATAGTGGATCCACGGTCCTTTCTCAGCAACCTTGACAGCAGTGAGGGTGGTCAGCAACACTTGGAATGGTCCTTTCCACTTGGGTTGCAAGGGGTCACTGTCCCACCACTTGATGTAGACCCAGTCTCCAGGCTGAAACGGGTGGGCAGGGGTGTCCAATCTTATAGGCTTGGACAGGACAACGAATCTCTGGAGCTTCTGCAAAGTGGAACTCAAAGCTATTAAGTATTTCTGCAAATCAATTTTTCCCCTCATGTGAATTTCACCTGGAATGTGTGGAACTTGATACGGTCTGCCATATAGAATCTCATAGGGACTTATGTTGTCCCTTTGCCTTGGTTGTATGCAGACCCTCAGTAAGGCTATAGGCAAAGCCTGAACCCATGTCATAGATGTTTCTTGACAAATTTTTCCAATCTGGGTTTTGAGGGTTCTATTCATACGTTCAACCTTGCCACTTGCTTGGGGCTTGTATGGTGTATGCAGGTCCTAAGTGAGTCCCAGGATCTTGCTAACCTCCCCGACCACTGTTGCAATAAAATGTGGTCCCCTATCTGATGACATCTCCAAGGGAACCCCAAATCTTGGAATTATATGATTGAGCAAAGCTTTTACTACCTCTTTTGCTGCGTTGGTGCGACAGGGATAAGCTTCAGGCCATCTACTGAATGTATCAACCAATACCAATACATATTTGTATCCTTCCCTCCGTGGCATTTCAGCAAAATCTATTTGCCAGTAATCTCCCGGGAGATGCCCTGTCTTGGTCACTCCTAACACTACTCTTTTAGTTGTGTCAGGGTTGTTTTTGCAGCAGGTTTCACACTTGTTTGTTACAGACTGCACAATGTCAGTCATTCTTCTCCCTATCACTACTTTCTTTAGATGTTTTAAAAGGTTTTCTGTTCCCCAGTGTGTACTCTCATGTTCTTTTTGCGCTATTTCTCGAAGGATTGGGGGTGGGACTACAACCTGGCCTACAGGTGTAACAGTCCACCCACTCTCTTTAATTTCAGCCTTAAGAGATTTAATTAACTGTTGGTCACTCTGTTCATATTTTGGAGCAAACCCTGTCAAATCTACTTTTTTCTGTGGCACTATTGCAAAAATGCCTTTTTCTGCTATCCCTCTTGCCATTTCATCAGCAAAGCGATTTCCCACTTCAGGAGTTGTTTTTTCTTTTTGATGACTTTTGCAGTGCATGACAGCTACTTCTGTAGGTTTCCAGATGCTTTGCAGGAGTGCTAGGATTTGTTTGGCATGTTTAATGCCATTACCTTGAGCAGTCAGCAGGCCACGTTCTTTCCAAATAGCTCCATGGGCACGAACAACACTGAATGCATATTTGGAATCAGTCCATATATTTACCTTCTTTCTCTCGCTCAGTTCTAGAGCTCTGGTCAGTGCAATCAGTTCAGCTTTCTGTGATGATACATCTGAAGGCAAGGCTTTTGCCTCAATTACTTCATCTGTGGTGGTAACTGCGTAGCCTGTCATATGCTTACCGTTCCATATGAAACTGCTCCCATCAGTGAAAAGTTCCCAATCTGGATTTTCCAGAGGCACATCTTTCAGGTCTGGTCTACTGGAGTAGGTTTCTTCTATTGTCTGCAAACAGTCATGCTCAGGCACGTTATCAAGCAATGTAGATGACAAGAACAGATGTTGTTTTTAGAGTGACATCGTCCTGTTCTAGCAATACAGCCTGGTATTTAAGCATTCTGCTAGGGGATAACCAGTGTCCCCCCTTTTGCTCCAGCACAGAAATCACAGCGTGGGGTACATACACGACAATGTGCTGCCCAAGGGTGAATTTCCGAGCTTCCTGGATTAGGATGACAGTTGCTGCTGCGGTTTTCAGACACCCTGGCCACCCTTGGCTAACATTGTCTGGTTGTTTTGAAAAATAGGCCACAGCTCTTCGCTGATCCCCAAGATATTGTGCTAGCACCCCAAGAGCTACATTCTGCTGCTCGTATGTGAACAGTTCGAAGGGCTTTGTTAAATCTGGCAGCTCTAAAGCTGGAGCAGACATCAAGGAATGTTTTAATTGTTTAAAGGCAGTTTTCGCTTTTTCTGTTCAGTTAATGGTTCCCTTTTCAGCTGTCTTTAGGGTTTCATACAGAGGCTTTACTAGTATTCCATACTTTGCCACCCAAAGTCGACACCAACTTACTATGCCGAGGAAAGCTTGCATCTCTCTCACCGTGTGGGGCTCTGGAAGCTGACAGATAGCTTCTTTTCGTTCTCTGCTAAGTTGTCGATGACCATGGAAGATTTCCAGCCCCAGGTATACTACAGTTTCTTTGGCAACCTGTGCTTTTTCCTTTGAGACTCGGTATCTGCCCATGCCCAAAAAATTTAAAAGACTTACAGTGAGTTGGATGCAGTCATCTCGTGTTTTTGCTGCGATCAGGATGTCATCAACATATTGAAGGATCTTTCCTTTTGGTTCTTGTTTTTCCAGTCCTCTAGTTCCTTTGATAGCTGATGTCTAAATATTGTTGGGCTGTTCTTGAACCCTTGGGGTAGCACTGTCCAAGTTAGTTGAGTCTTTCTTCCTGTCTCAGGATTTTCCCACTCAAAAGCAAAAAGTTCCTGGCTATCTTTGTGGATTGGAATAGAGAAAAAGGCATTTTTGAGATCTAAGACTGAGAATTACTCTAATTCATTTGTTAATGTGGTCAGAAAGGTGTAGGGATTTGGTACAACTGAATGTATGTCTTCTGTAATTCTGTTGATTGCCCTCAAATCTTGCACTAACTTGTAACTCTTACCATCAGCTTTCTTTACTGGCAGGATGGGTGTGTTGTATTTGGACTCACATTCTACTAGCAACCTGAATTTGAGAAATTTCTCAATTACAGGTGTCAGTTTCCTACGACTTTCTAATTTCAGAGGGTATTGTTTCTGCTTTACCGGTGTTGTTTCTGCTTTGAGTGCAATACTCACAGGTTCAGCTCTTTTGGATGTCTCGGTAAAATCATTGGCTCATACTATTGGAATAACCGCATCTTCAACTTTTTTAGGAATTTTTTTACAACATTCTTGGATAAGAATAGTACCTGCTTTGACAAATTTAGATTCAGGAATTATAACTTTCACTCTTTCCTCTTTGGAAAATTTAATTTCTGCCTCAAATTTTTCTAATAAATCTCTGCCCAACAATGGTTTTGGAGAATTTGGCATATATAAAAATTGATGAGTTATCCAATGTTTCTCCAGTTTAAATCTTAAAGGTTGAAAGAAAGGTCTTGTTTCACTTACCTCCGTGGCACCAATTACATCTACAGTATCTTGACTCAATTTCTCTTTTAAAGTATTTAACACAGAATATGTTGCCCCCGTATCAACTAAAAATTCAACATCATCTTTTTCCAGCTTAATTATAACCGAAGGTTCCGCTGGGGTGGATAATGCCTTCGGTCTCTGTCAATTCTCATTTACAGCTAATTGAGAAGATGTGGGCGTCTCCTTCGCCCGCATTGGACACTCGTTCTTCTAGTGTCTCTTCTTCTTGCAGATGGCACACTAGTCCTCGGCTAGAGGAGGGTGAGGTGGACCCTTTCTTTTCCCTTGACCCTGTTTCTTCTTGTAGTGGGGTTTACCAGTATCCTTATCTGTTGAATCCCTATTTTGGTATACTTTCTAGGCTACATTCAACAACTTATTTATATCATACTCATCTAATTTTTGCAGCTTTTTCCTTATATCAGGTGTAGATTGGCCTACAAATATGTAGGCTAAATGAGACTGCTGCATTGGGGAATCTAAGTCCAAGTTTGTGTATTTCCGTGCAGCTTCTTTAAGCCTGTTCAGGAAATCTGTGGGGGTCTCAGTTAGACTTTGCCTAATTTCATATACTTTGGCCCAATTAATTGCTTTGGGAATAGTACATTTTAGTTTAATAACTATCCACTTTTGATACTGTTTTAATTTGGCCATTTCTTCTGGCACATTGGGATCCCAACCTGGATCTATCAAAGGAAAAATATTACCAACAGGTCCTTGAATGGTTCTAGCTGCAATTTGAGTTTTCACAGCATTTACAGCAGCTTTGATAACCATCTGCTTTTCTGTACTATTCAGTACTTCATCTAACATTACATTCAGGTCA
The DNA here is from genome assembly GCF_008360975.1 of Lichenostomus cassidix. Taxonomy (NCBI): domain Eukaryota; kingdom Metazoa; phylum Chordata; class Aves; order Passeriformes; family Meliphagidae; genus Lichenostomus; species Lichenostomus cassidix. The sequence goes on from NC_139510.1 coordinate 6,772,607, forward strand.
CTCTAATCTGGGTTTTGTGCCTTGATAGCTAATTCAAACCGCATGGCTATTTTCTCTGGATTGTCTCTGTATGTTCTAACTGATTCTTTCAATTGTCGGAGTTCTCTGAGGGAAAAAGGAGTTTTGATATAAACTATCCCTTGATTCCCGACAGCCTGCCTTAGGGGTGCTTCCAGGACAGGCTCCTCCTTTCTTGATTTATCCGTCTTAGATCTAGTATGTTTTGCCACTGGACTGACAGCTCCGATAGCTTCCTGGGCTATTTTCTCCTTTTTCTTCCCAGCAGGTTCACTGCCTGCAGCTTCAGCCTCGGTTTTCCTTTTTTCTTCCGAGCTATCTACATCTGCACTGGATTTATCTGACTCACGCTTGATTTGGATTTTTTCCCTCTCAGCTCTAGTGGAGCTGTGGGGAGGGTGCCGCCCGCTGCCCCCCCTTTCCCCAGTCTGAGAGGGGCCAGCGGTGGATGTGCTTCCCTCTCCGTCCTGGTCAGTCCCGGTTCCGCCCTTCCCTCCACCCCGGTCCTTCCCTTTGCCTCTGCCCCTGCTTTCACCCCTGACTCTACCCCTGTGTCCGCCCCTGCTCCCGCCTTCATTTTCGTCTTCAGACCGCTCCGGGGATGGTGGCAGTGGGGGAGGAGGCGGCCACACCTCCTCTTTCCCCCGTGCTGTATCAAGTAAGTGAAGGGGAGGAGCAGACGGCCAGAATGGCGGTGGGGGAGGAGGAGGAGGAGGAGGAGGGAGAGGAGGAAGAGGGGGAAGGAGAGGGGGCACCGGCCCCTGTTGCGGCTGGGGTGATGCCCCCCTCCATAAATTTGGTGCCACCAAGTCTGTGTCTGTCATGTCTATCTCCTCATCTTTTGTCGGAGGCTGCTTCTGTTTATCTTTTTTCTTTTCTAATTTTTGTAAAGCCATCTCAAAGCAGTTTTTTTTCATTTGCTTATACGCTTTTTCTCAGTTTAGAAATATAGAAAACAATTCTGCATATCTTAACTCCTTAAACCTGCTCTGAACTCAGAGTTCTACGAGTAACTTTGTAATAAGTTCATTATCTAAACTGCCTAACCGAGGCTATTTACTTCCCCCTTCCAGCTTCAATGCAGGCCACACCCACAGTGAAAGTCTGGTTAATTCACCAGAATGTAAATCAACACTTCGAACTGCCACTAGATTCTAGTTTTTCAAAATCAAACTCAGCGGGGAATCTTGCGGGATGTTTGGGTTGGTAGATAGCACATCGCTCATTCTCTTACTTATAAACAGAAAGAAACAGTAGGAAAAAGTTCTTAACTTATAAATTAGTACAGAACCAGCAGAGCAAAGAAAGCAAGCTTGAAAACCATGCGTGTTCAGCTTAGAAACCCTGGCGGGATTCGAACTTCTGTAGTGGAATCCTCACCCCAACCTCTGGGCTGCAGCCCCCTCTGAGCCACAGCTCCCCCGTGAGCTCTATGCGGCTCCCTGTGAGTTTTTACGAGGGGCATCCCCCTCCTCACAATTCCCTACCCTGTGGGAGCAGAGCGGTTAAAAAACCTCCTTTATGGCCCCCCTGGCCACGCTCCCACCCTCGGAGATCTCTCGACTGCTAGCAGTTATCTATAAAACCATAAAACAACCCCTTTGATCTTACCTCTCCAGCTGTGTTTCTGCAGTTTTGGGAAACTCCCGGATTCCGATTCTGAAATCGCTGCCTCTCTCCCCCGGTGCCGGCAGTGGGGGGGATGCAGCGGGGTGTTCCTCGGTCCAAAATCGAAAACCGGGGTTCCTTCTCCTGGCTGGCTCGCCAGAACTGATGCCTTAAATTGCTAGAAAAAATTTTTAGACGCAGACACACAGTATGGGATAGGGGTTTTACCTTGGTTTAATAGGATCCCAGATGTGCACCGACAAACAAGCAAGCCCAAAGGCCAGCTCAAAAGCCCCAAAAGCCAAAAAGCCAAAAAGCCCCCGACGATATCTCCCATATACAATTTATAGACAGCCTAGATTAGAATACCTATCTAAAAGTCTCCAATAAGAAGTTTAGCAAATGAAGTAACTGCCCCCTTATTAAAATTGCCCCCCCCAAAAGATTGCTACTTGGTTTACAAAAAACATGTCTCAGTGATGGGGGCTCTGTTCAAGGTTGTGCGTCATGCTTTTGAGATTGTGGGGATGTTTCGTCTTCCCCAAAGGATTCTGAGCAGGGCAAGGGGTACTAGGGTGATAGAATGTAGGATTAAGATACAGGGAGTGAAAAGTGCAGGAACGGGAAAGGGTAAAAGGTTATATATAAAGGATATAAAGAGAGTATAAAAGTAAAATAAAAAATACAAAAGATCCATCAGGCATCACCTCTGCCCCGGTCCCTCCCTTTGCCTCTGCCCCTGCTTCCACTCCTGACTCCACCCCTGTGTCCGCCCCTGCTCCCGCCTTCATTCTCGTCATCAGACCGCTCCGGGGATGGTGGCAGTGGGGGAGGAGGTGGCCACACCTCCTCTTTCCCCTGTGCTGTATCAAGTAAGTGAAGAGGGGGAGCAGACGGCCAGAATGGCGGTGGGGGAGAAGGAGGAGGAGGAGGAGGAGGAAGAGGGGGAAGGAGAGGGGGCACCGGCCCCTGTTGCGGCTGGTGTGATGCCCGCCTTCGTAAATTTGGTGCCACCAAGTCTGTGTCTGTCATGTCTATCTCCTCATCTTTTGTCGGAGGCTGTTTCTGTCTATCTTTTTTCTTTTCTAATTTTTGTAAAGCCATCTCAAAGCGGTTCTCTTTCATTTGCTTATACGCTTTTTCTCGGTTTAGAAATATAGAAAACAATTCTGCATATCTTAGCTTTTTAAACCTGCCCTGAACTCGGAGTTCTACGAGTAACTTTGTAATAAGTTCATTATCTAAACTGCCTAATCGAGGCCATTTACTCTCCCCTTCCAGTTTCAACGCAGGCCACACTCACAGTGAAAGTCTGGTTAATTCACCAGAATGTAAATCAACACTTCGTACTGTCAGCATATTCCAGCTTTTCAAAATCAAACCCAGTGGGGAATCCTGTGGGATTTTTGGGTGGGTAGATAACACACCGCCCATTCTCTTACTTATAAACAGAAAGAAACAGTAGGAAAAAGTTCCTAACCTATAAATTAGCACAGAACCAGCAGAGCAAAGAAAGCAAGCTTGAAAACCACGCGTGTTCAGCTTAGAAACCCTGGCGGGATTCGAACTTCTGTTCGAACCCACACCCCAACCTGTGGGCCGCAGCCCCCTCTGAGCCACAGCTCCCCCGTGAGCCCTATGCGGCTCTCTGTGAGTTTTTACGAGGGGCGTCTCCCTCTTCTCACAATTCCCCCACCTTGTGGGAGCGGAGCGGTTAAAAATCCCCCTTTTATGGCCCCCCTGGCCACGCTCCCACCCTTGGAGATCTCTCGACTGTTAGCAGCTATCTAGCTATCTATAAAACCATAAAACAACCCTTTTGATCTTACCTCTCCAGCTGTGTTCCTGCGGTCTTGGGAAACTCCCGGATTTCGATCCTGAAATCGCCGCCTCTCTCCCCTAGTGCCGGCAGTGGGGGGGATGCAGCGGGGTGTTTCTCGGTCTAAGATCAGAACCCGGGGTTCTTTCTCCTCCTGCCTGGCTCGCCAGAACTGATGCCTTAAATTGCTAGAAAAATTTTAAGACGCAGACACACAGTATGGGATAGGGGTTTTACCTTGGTTTAATAGGATCCCAGATGCACACCGACGAACAAGCAAGCCCCAAAGGCCAGCCAAAAGCTAAAAGCCCAAAAGCCCCGACGATATCCCCTGTATACAATTTATGGACAGCCTAGATTAGAATACCTATCTAAAAGTCTCCAATAAGAAGTCTAACAAATGAAGTAATTGCCTCCTTATTAAAATTGCCCCCCCCCAAAAGATTGTTACTTAGTTTACAAAAAACATGTCTCAGTGATGGGGGCCCTGTTCAAGGTTTTGCGTCATGCTTTTGAGATTGTGGGTTTGTTTTGTCTTCCCAAAGGATTCTGAGCAGGGCAAGGGGTACTAGGGTGATAGACATGTAGGGTTAAGATACAGGGAGTAAAAAGTACAGGAACAGGGAAGGGTAAAAGGTTATATATAAAGGATATAAAGAGAGTATAAAAGTAAAATAAAAAATACAAAAACCCATCAGGCATCACTTGCACTGTGGGTCTAATTGGTGAGACAGTGAACGTCGCTGGCGCCCTGGCTCAGCGACTACGTTGAGCCATAGGCGTTGGTTGGGCACCAGAAGAGTCAGTTCTAAATAGCATGGCCTGCCAAAAATGTTATGAGGGATCCCTTGCCATGCTGTCTCCACATATCAAGAACACAGATGGGGGCAAAGCTTTGGGTGTTCTATTGTTCCAAATTGTAATTGGTGGTCCTTTTATTTCAGCTCCCAAAGCACGCAAACTTTGATTAGCAGTGTTGTTGCTTCCGCAATAGCCGCCTTTAACAGTGTGTGAGTACTCTGCTATATTTATCGGGCTGACATTTGTCCAGCCTTTGTTAGAGTGACTTAGATATGGATTTAGGCCTTGTTGTCCACCTCCAAACCAAATACACGTTTGGGTCCAATTGCTAGAGGTGTTGCCAATTTTCATGGAGCCCAGGAGGTGCAACTCCTGCAGGTCCCATGGCAAGGTATTGTTTAAGTGGTTGATTAAGTTTGCAGCACACCAAGAGGTACTTTTTTCTGTAGAGCATTTTGTATACGTGCTATAATTGCTAAACACCTCAAAACTAAACAAAGGTATTCCAACTATGCATGTTTTAAACGGTGCAGTAGCTGATTGCAAACTGAGGCAGAATTCTGGATTATGTGTTGCATTGGCCCAAGTCACCCACAAGTTTTGTCTGTCTTCAACTTCCATTATGAAGGTCGTGGCTGGGCTCGACACCAGAATCTCGATCACTAGCAGCGCGAGGAACAGCCTTGGTCCATTTTGCAGGGACCCACTGTGTACCTGTGGATGTAAGCACACACATGTAACCGCGCCCTACATATTTCACCTCTGCTGGGCCTTGCCACAGGCCTGTGCAAGGGTCGCGATACATAACCATCATAGGTGCCTTATGCTCTGAGGCTGCAACTCGGCCATGCACCTGTGCAGGAGCAGAATCTTGATCAGAAAAAATACACAAATAGTTTAATACAAACAGTGTTTTAGACAGCTTTTCGTATGTATCACGGATTTCATCAAACTTGTCCAGGTATTGCTTCAGTGTTTGGTTTGCTCGTTCGACAATGGCCTGTCCTGTTGGTGAGTGGGGAATGCCTGTTGTATGCTTGACCCCCCATTGTTGGCAGAATCATCGCAATCTTTCACTGACATAGGCGGGTCCATTGTCGGTCTTAACTTGCTGAGGCACTCCCATGACAGCAAAGCAGCTTGTCAAGTGCCGTATCACGTGGGAGGCCTTCTCCCCTGCCTGAGCCGTAGCCCACACAAATCTGCTGTATGTATCAATCGTGACATGAATATACATTAGCCGACCAAACTGTTGGACATGGGTGATATCCATTTGCCAAAGCTCACAAGGGCCCAAACCCCGTGGATTCACCCCAATTCCTAAGCCTGGACCATGGTGGCTACAACTGGGGCAAGCCCTAACAATGCCTCTTGCCTCTTCCATAGTTATTTTGAACTGGTGGAAGAGTCCCTTGGCATTTTGATGGAAGGTGGTGTGAGCTTCTCTGGCTTTAACAAATTCGCTCAGTGGTGCTGCTACGGAAACCAGGCGATCTGCCCTCTCGTTGCCTTGTCCAAGGCCTTCTGACCATTTGTGGCTTCGTATATGAATCACAGCATAGGCACATTCTTGCTGATGAATTGCAGCCTGCAGCTGTCTCAATAGCTCAAACAGCCGTTTATTCTGGCAGTCTTTGAGTCAGGCATCCTCGATACGCTGCACTATTGCCTGTGACATACATGGAGTCAGAAACCACATTTAGCTCTGTGGAGTGCCAGTTTACAAAGGTCCAAATGACTGCTGCCAATTCCAGGGTTTGCAGTGAGTCTTTTTCCTCCGCGGCTAATATCTGATGATGCCACTGGCCGTCTTACATCCAAGTTGCCGCTGCATGCTGAGATTTCTTGCCTGCATCTGTGAAGACCGTCACTGCATTTCGCAATGGACACTCACTCCTTTTAGGTATTGTAATCCAATCTTGGTTGCTCACCCAGCACAGGGTGGTGGATTGCAATGACTCCACATTAATGTCCGTTGCCTGAGACAGCAAGCTAACTTGTACGGCCTGTGAATGTTGTAGGTACCACTCAAGATCTTGTCGTTTTAGTAGTAAATAAACAATCCCTGGCTCTTGGCTTGTTAGCTGCAAGATTCTAGTGCAGCCCTTCTGGACCAATTCGGCCAAATTGTCAATTTTTTGTTGAATTGTAGTTTTGGGTTGCATGCTTGTAAACAGCCATTCCAATACTTTTATCTTATCCTCCCCCGTTTTCTTTTTGCACTGTGTGAGTGCACCAAGGAGTTGTTTGAAGCCAATTAAAATTGTAAGATCCACAGGGATATCCAGGTCACAACGGTCGACCCAGCTCTGCGCAATCTGCGTGCCAATCTGTTGAATGATCTGTTGTTGTTCTGGAGTGGGATGCACTGCCTGTGCTGGGTTGGTGCCTTGCAGCAATGGTCGAAGAGCATCAATATCATCGTTTGAGATGCCCACAACTGGACGTAGCCACTGAATATCGCCAAGGAAGTACTGTGGTCATGTAGCATTTGCACTTGTGTATCAAGTTGTAATTTTTGTGGCCGTACTTGCCCTTCCGTTATCTACCAGCCCAAATATTTCCAAACAGGGCTTCGCTGGATTTTCTCCGGAGCAATAATTAGTCCATGTCTGCTTAACTGTTGTTCCAGTATTTTCTCTTGGCTGCTGGTAAAGGCTTTAGCTTGGGCAAATAAAATGTCATCCATGTAATGATAAATCATTGTTTCTGGCCACGCCATACAAATGGGTTGCAGCGCGTTGGCCACAAACAACTGACACAAGGTGGGGCTGTTTTTCATTCCCTGCGGCAGCACAGTCCATTCAAATCTCTGAAAAGAGGCCTCTTTGTTGGGCGTTGGTAGGGCAAAAGCAAATCTTGCGGTGTCAACTGGATGCAGTTTAATAGTGAAAAAGCAGTCCTTAAGGTCAATTATCAGTAAATGCCATCCTTCTGGGAGCATTGCAGGGTTTGGCAGTCCAGGTTGCAGGGCCCCCATTGCTTGCATCTGTGCATTGACTGCTCGCAGGTAGTGTAAAAGTCTATATTTGCCGGATTTTTTCTTAATGACAAAAATGGGAGTGTTCCAGGGACTTGTAGAAGGTCGCAAATGTCCCTGCTGCAGTTGCTCTTGTACCAGATGTTGTGCTTGTTCCAGACTTTCCTTCTTCAGCGGCCACTTCACGATCCATACCGGCTCGTCGGTAGTCCATGTGAGCTGGATCAGGAAAGTCCATTCTGCAGCGACCGCTTCTAAAAATGCTGATTGGTCAACACAAGTCCTAGTGTGGCTAGCACAGGTTTTTCCCATGAGAAGTTTCCTTGTGTTTTGTAAATAAAGATAAAGTTTGGATGTTGTTGGAACAGTGTCCCAGAACTTGGGCAGTGCAGGCCTGGCCAATCAGGCCTGGGGGAAGGCTTCTGACTGACCAATCTGGGTGACTTTTGAGAACTCTATATATGTGATGAAATCAAAACAATAAAGGTCATTCCTTCTTGCCACTGAGAACTGATGCATTCATTACTCTGCTAGAGCTGCTCAACAGCGACATCTGGTGACCACCGACGTTTACTGCGTTCAATTGCAGGTACGCGGCAGTCTTGCCCCCGGGCCCGACCCCCACCCCGCCTGCCCTGAGGCATGGCTGATTCTGATGCGGACATGGACCCCCCCATTCCTGCGGATGGGCTCTTGCGGGCCTTTTTGGAGGTCTCTGAGGATGACCCTGCGTCCGATCAGTCGCCGCGGGTCGCTCGGGCCTTGTTGGACTGGGTCGCGGGCCACGTGTCCCGGGCCGTTTGGGGTGTGGCGCTGGACTGTGATTTTTGGTTTGTGGTCGGCCGCGCTTTGGTCATGGAGTGGATGCGGGGTGATCGATCTACGGTCCGCTTCCATGGGGTTTGGAGAGACATTTGGGACGCGTTGGAAGGGCAAGCGTTCTATGACTCGCAGCTATCGGCTTGCGCGGGCGTGGAGCCCCTGCTCTCGGCCGTGGGGCGGAGTGTGAAGGACGCGCCGACCCAGACGGATTCTGACGTCCCGTCCCTGGTGGCGGATGCGGCCGCGAGGCCTCAGTTTGTTTCTCCAGCTGACCTACCGAAGCGCACTTATGTCCACCCGACGGAGCAGCTGGCCGGGTTGCACAGGGATGGAGGATCGCGGGCCGGCTCTGACACGGCCGCCGCGCAGGTCCCCCCGCCTCTGCCGCCGCGATGTGCGCAGCCTCAGAAACCCCCCCCTCCCCTGCGGAATGGCGCCGGGCTGCCCCTCCCCCATGGGCATCCGGGATGTGCGGCGGGGGTTGGTAGGGTGGGGGTGGGGAGTGCTGCGGAGGACCGGGAGTCCCGGCTGCTCGCTTTGGCTGCGGGCCAGCCGCTTGCGGCTGCGGAGGTTCCGATTCCGGATCTGCCGGTGGTTTCGGCCGGCGCGGGGGTTTCCGCGCGGGCGGCGGCCGGCTCGGGAGAGGCCGGCGTTTTGCCGAGCCCGCCCGGCGCGCCGGCGGCGCAGCCCCGGGCCGCGGTGGCCGCGGGTCCGGCCGGTCCCGTGGGGTCGGGGTCGTGTGAGCAGGCGCCGGCTCAGCCGCCGGCTGCGGCCGGGGCCCGGCAGTCGGGGTCACTCCCCGGGGCGGTCGTGGGGCCGGAGGGGGAGCCGCCGGCGAGCGGTGCTTCCGCCGCGGGGGCTTTGATTGGCGTTCCCGCAGGTGCGGGGCCGACCCGGCTTCCCTGCGGCTCGACGGACGTGGCGTCCGTGGCGGGCGCGATGGTTTTTCCTCAGCTTTCGTTTTTCCATGATTTGCTGGCCGAAGTGGCTGAGATTCGGCAGCGGATGGAGGTCTGTTCGTGCAAGCCCCACGGTCCGTGTGGGGCTGCCCAGGGAGTCCGTCCCCCGGGTTTCCGGGTGGGGTCTGGACTTCCTGGCGGCCCGACGGCCGGCTTGGTGCCGGCGGCAAGGGGCTGCTTTGGCCCCGGGCGGGTGCCGGTTCCCCTGTCGGGTTCTGTGGCAAGTGAGGCCCTGGCGCAGCGTGCTGGCGCTGTGCCGGCGGGCGTGGCCGGTGCGCCCGGCGGCGCGCCGGTGGCGCCGCCGTCTTCCTGCCCCTCCCCCGTCCCGGTCACCGCGCAGTTTCTTGGCGGGGACGCTGCCTCCGGCCGCTCGTCGTCCTTTGTGATGGGGAGTGCTGATTGCAAGCCCTGCTCCGACGACTCGGACGGTGATGAGGAGAGTTTTCTTCCTCCTGGGCGGAGGCTCGCGCGGGCGACGAGAAAGAAAGGGCATTGGGCTCTGTCGAACCCCTGGAGACGCCGTAACGGCATGGGGGTTTTTCGCCCGCGCGACCCCCTGCAGTTCTGGGAATCGGTGAAGCAGGGTGCACTGGAGGCAGGGGACGGGGAACTTCTAGAGAAGATTGGATTGCCCAAACAGAAAGAGGGGTGCGAATCTGCTGTGGCAGGTTCGGATGGTGATGGCTTCCCTCAGGGGGACGCTCAGGCTTTTCCAGTGTATGTGCCTGGCCCAGATGCTATGGACACAAGGAACAGCCATTCCACCATCGCCTGGCGCATGACAAATGACCTGGCGACCAAGGTCGCGACATTCGGGGTGTCTTCTCCGGCAGTGATGCAAGTTCTTAGAATGATAAATAGTGATTTGCTTGCTCCATTTGATATTATGTATCTGGCTCAGGTGCTGTTTCACCCCGTACAATACAGTGCCTTTGAGGACAATTGGAAAGCGCTGGTCGAGGATCAGCTGCGGAAAAATGTGTCTTTGCCTGCCGAGGACCCTAGGCGCATGGTTGGGGTTGATGTCCTCATGGGTAAGGGACCTTTCTCCAACCCCAACGTTCAAGCTGCCTGGGATCCTCGGATACTGGAGCAAGCCCAACAGCTCGGTATGGGAGCCATTTTGAAAACAATTGAGATGGTTGCCCCACAAACACGGTATACGCAGATACGGCAGGGGCAATCTGAACTTTACATGTCATTTCTTGAGAAGCTGGCAGCAGCCTTGGAAAAGCAGGTTGATGATCCGTCCATGAGACAGATCTTGATGAAACACTTAGCAAGGGACAATGCCAATGACGAATGTAGAAGGATCATCAATGCCCTACCGGGGGATCCTTCTGTGCAGGACATGATGCGAGCTTGCACCAGGGTGCAGTCCGAAAATCAGGGAAAAGTCGCCTTGGCTGCATTTTTGTCCTCAGATCAGGGACCCGCTGATCAGGATAAAAAACAGCCCAAATCTGGGAACAAACGGAAACGGGTCAAATCTAAACAGAAAGATAATTCTGGGAAGAAGGGAAATTCAGGGACCGAGACTCCTCAGTGCAAGAGGTGTGGTAGGCCAGGTCACACTTCAGACTACTGCAGGTCACAGTACCATGTAGATGGTCGACCCCTGTCGGGAAACGTGATGAGGAGTGCAAAAAGGGGGATTTGCCCCTCATCACAACAGTTCCCCCAGAACAAGGTGATGGCCCAGGCTTACCCGGTCAATGTGGAGGAGGCACCAAAGGCTCAGCCCGAGTCAACGCCTACACCGCAGCAACAGTCGTCTTAGAATCTGACGATGCCCACAGGGTTCCCTTGGAGGTGGATGGTTCCCTGGATCAGGGGACCGGTGCACTGCTCATGACAGGGCCTGAGGCCACTAGCCAAGGAATCCTGGTTCTTCCAGAGTTCATAAATGCTGATTTCAAGGGCCAAATTCACGCTACGGTTTCCACTCCTGATCCTCCTGTCACCATTCCTGCGCACACTTGTCTTGCTCACTTGTTGCCTTGTGAGTCTCCTGTTCCCAGGGTAGACCAGCAAGTTGGTGGAGGTGACGGCACTGAACTGCCAGGACTTCCGCAGGTCTACTGGGCTGCATCTATCTCCAATGAGTCACCACAGATGACATGTACCCTCATCATGCCGAAAGCACGTCCACATCGAGTTCGAGTCCGAGGTTTGATCGATACAGGTGCTGATGCAACGATCCTTTCCGCCACTTCGTGGCCTCCTACGTGGCCTTTGTGCCCAGTGGGACTGAATATCGCGGGGTTGGGGGGAACAACGCAGAGTCGATTGAGTAAGCGACCTGTGTTGGTGAAGGATCCAGAGGGACACACGGCCTCCATTCGGCCTTATGTCACTCCAGCTCCAGTGAACCTCTGGGGACGGGACGTGTTGGCAGCTTGGGGGGTGCGGATCACGACAAATTTTTAATAGGGGTCACTGTGTGCAAGGGCGCACCATATTCCACGCTGTCTTTACGATGGCTGACAAAAACACCAATATGGGAACCACAGTGGCCCTTGCCGAAAGACAAATTAGTCGCCCTTTGTCAGCTGGTTCAGGAGCAACTGAAACAGGGACACATAGAACCTTCTACCAGTCCCTGGAACACCCCAGTTTTCGTGATTAAGAAAAAATTGGGGAAATGGAGACTGTTGCAAGATCTCCGGAAAGTCAATGCAGTGATGGAAAGTATGGGGAGTTTACAGCCTGGCATGCCTTCACCCACGATGATTCCCACTGAGTGGGAAATTTTGATCGTTGATTTGAAGGATTGCTTTTTTACAATCCCTTTGCACCCCAATGACAGACCAAAGTTTGCCTTTACTGTGCCTGCAATTAACAATGCGGAGCCTGTAAAGCGATTTCAATGGAAAGTGTTACCTCAGGGCATGAAAAATAGCCCAACTATCTGTCAATGGTATGTCGCGCAGGCCTTATCCGGACTTCATGAGCAGTTTCCTGAGGCACTCTGCTACCATTATATGGATGATATCCTGGTGGCAGCAGCCACCCAGGATGAGTTGCGGAGGTTACAGCCTCGAATGCTCGATGCCTTGCATTCCTATGGGTTGCAAGTGGCTCCGGAAAAGGTTCAACCACAGCCTCCTTGGAAATATTTGGGAGTCAAAATTTTGGATCGAACCATACAGCATCAAGAGGTGCAGTTTTCAGACACTATTAAGACTTTGAATGATGCCCAAAAATTGCTAGGCATCATCAACTGGTTACGTCTGTATTTGGGACTGACCAATGCACAACTTTCCCCACTTTTTAATATTTTAAAGGGGGACTCTGACCTAAACTCACCTCGACAATTGACTCCCGAGGCGCGACGAGTGCTGAACGAAGTGCAGCAAGCTGTTTCCGCTCATCAGGTTTATCGAGTAGATCCCTCTACTGATATCACTGTTTTCATTACTGCTCCAGACCTCCAACCTACGGGTATCATTGGCCAGTGGAACAAACAATGGGATGATCCTTTGCACATCCTGGAATGGGTCTTTTTGCCCCATCAGCCAAAAAAGACAGCACCCACATTGTTTGAATTGATAGCCTGCCTGATAATTAAATGCCGATATTGGTGTTTACAATTGATGGCGGCTGATCCCGCAACGATTGTTGTCCCAGTACCACGGGACAATTTCGAATGGAGTCTTGCTAATAGCGCTCCTTTGCAAAGTGCACTGCAAAATTTCTCAGGGCAGATTGCTTATCATTTGCCCAACAACAAATTGCTGCAGTTGGCGAATTCGGTCAATCTCATGTTGCGGCCAAAGAACAGCCGGGTGCCGGTCCATGGACCCACCGTCTTCACGGACGGTTCTGGGAGAACAGGAAAGGCCATTGTTACCTGGAAGGAAGGATCTGAGTGGCAGGTGCTGAAAGGCCACGAGACAGGCTCTGCTCAACTGGTTGAATTGAAGGCAGTTGCCATGGCTTTTCAGCGGTTCTCTCAGGTGCCTTTGAATTTGGTCACCGACTCTGCTTATGTAGCAGACATAACCAAACGTTTGGATTGTTCACTTCTAAAAGAAGTCAATAACGCGACTCTGTTTTCGCTATTGCGAACCCTGTGGAAGGCGATTCAGGCTCGAGTGCATCCATATTATATTCTGCACATTCGAAGCCACACCAATTTACCAGGCTTTTTAACAGAAGGCAATGCCAGGGCTGACATGTTAGCCAACCCTGCATGGGTGGCACCTCAGCCTGACAAAATTGCACAAGCCAAGGCATCGCACAATTTCTTTCATCAGAGTGCACATACCCTGCAGAAGCAGTTTCAATTGACGCCAACTGAGGCTCATGACATTGTCAGTGCTTGTGCTGACTGCCACGGACTCGCTGCTCCTCTGCCATCGGGGGTGAACCCCAGAGGTCTAAAGGCCTTGCAGCTGTGGCAGACGGATGTGACACACATTCCAGAATTTGGCCGAGTCAAGTATGTGAATGTGTCTATCGACACTTTCTCCTCAGCTATGTGGGCGACTGCCCATACTGGAGAAAAAAGTCGTGATGCCATTGCCCATTGGAAATTAGCCTTCTCAGTCCTGGGGGTGCCAGCCACTGTGAAAACCGACAATGGTCCTGCCTACGCCTCGCAGAAGACGCGGCAGTTTTTGCACCTATGGGGTGTAGACCATACGTTCGGTATTCCGCATTCTCCTACTGGCCAAGCCATTGTGGAATGCGCTCATGGTACTCTGAAGCATGTCTTGGAAAGGCAAAAAGGGGGAATGCATGGGGAAACACCACAGAGTCGATTGGAGAAAGCTTTGTACACAATCAATCACCTTACAGTGCCACCAAATTCGAATAATCCTGTGATTTTGAACAACTTTCTCTCATTGCAGTCATCAGGCGAGTTGCGTTTGCCCCGGGCGAAGGTATGGGTACGGAACCTACTTACTAACACCTGGGAAGGCCCTCATGAGCTTATTGCTTGGGGTCGAGGGTATGCTTGCGTCTCCACAGATAATGGGGTACGATGGCTGCCTGCAAAATGCGTCCGCCCTGACCTGCGGCTCCCGAGACAGAACCAGCAACCTCAAAATAACAACCAGAATGCCAAACACCAACCGAGTGATCCTTCTGATGATGACCAAGAAGCCGGTCCATCCACAAGCAGAGACTGAAACTTATTCATGGAGTCAGAAAGCAAGGACTTTGAAAGCATGTTTTGTTGAATTACAGATTTATATGTGGATTTAGTTTTATATATACATTATCTAGGGTATTGCATGGGGCCTCTTTGACCATCTTAATCAGCATCTGGTTCGGGTTCTGTTCGGTGGCTGGCCACCTCCGGACAGACCCCTTGAGTTTCAACCAGGCTCTGTTTGGTAACTGGCCATTACCAAACAGATCCTTCATGCTGATCCACTGGGGCTCACAAGCAATGCCTTCTGTTCTTAAACAAAAAGGGGGAGCTGTGGCTAGCACAGTTTTTCCCATGAGAAGTTTTCTTGTGTTTTGTAAATAAAGATAAAGTTAGGATGTTATTGGAACAGTGTCCCAGAACTTGGGCAGTGCAGGCCTGGCCAATCAGGCCTGGGGGAAGGCTTCTGACTGACCAATCTGGGTGACTTTTGAGAACTCTATATATGTGATGAAATCAAAACAATAAAGGTCATTCCTTCTTGCCACTGAGAACTGATGCATTCATTACTCTGCTAGCTGCTCAACAGCGACATCCTAGTTGATCTAGTACATCTCGGCCAATCAAGGCATTTACTCCTCTAGGTAAGGGCATGATGGTTACGTGGGTCATAGCCACCCTGCCTTCAATGGCTACTTGGATTGGGTCAGTGCTCAGTTGTACAAAAACTGAGCCTCCCACACCTTCGACTCCACTCAAGGTGTGCTGATGTGGCCACTCCGGTGGCCAGCAAACTGTGGCCATAATAATGATGTCCGCACCTGTATCAAGTAGCACAGGCAAGGTCTGGGACATGCCTTTCCGTGTCCAGGTGGTCTCTACAACTGGCCGTTCTACCATTGGAACTGTCAGCATCGCAAGTCCTCCAGTAGAGCCAAATCCAGCGGCCCCTCAGTCTGCAAGCTCGTGGTGCTCTTGCATCTGTGCAGCCATGTGTGGGAGTGGGACAAGCTGAGCCAGTTTGGTGCCTTTGGGAATGTAAATAGGAGGAAACATAGTCTGTACCATAATGCAAATCTCTCCCATAAAATCAGCATCAATTATTCCTGGTAACACAAACAGTCCTTTCATGCTCACTGAAGAATGCCCCACTAGGAGCGTGCCCACAGGTTTGTTGTCGATGCTCAGTGGGCCCTGAATTCTAGTTGGAATTTTCACAGGGCCCAGGTCGGTAAGCGTTGTGCCTACTGCTGTTGCCAGGTCCAGGCCGAGGCTCCCCCTTGTGGCGGGCTGAAGGGCCTGTGCTGGCTCAAGGGGCTGGCGGCTGACAGACTCGCCTGCAGAGATGCGGTCATGCACGGAGGTTGAACTGATGGCGCTGACACGGCGAGAGGCGGGGCTGTCGGCGTTGCGGCAGAAAGGGCTGGAGCCGCTACTGTTGTAGCGGAGGCTGGAGGCGCTCTTCTTCCCGTTTCCCGACTGCCGGCAAGCCGCCGTGGAGTGGCTGTCTTGGTTGCAGTTGTTACACCACACTGGACCACTACACTGCCTCCTTAAGTGTCCCTCAGCCCCACAGCGATAGCACTTAACGGCTTTCCCTGGTCTCGTTCCGCCTGCAGATGCGCTAAGGGGTCGCAACAGCCCTAGCGCAGCAAATGCTTGAGACTGTGCCTGAGCCAATTTTTCTCCTAACTTTTCTCCCGTAGCTGTTACCAACTCTGCAACAAAAGCTTGGGTACCGACAGGGACCCAACTCATTCGTTCTAACATCATTTCTATAGTAGCATCTGCAGGGAGTGTAATGAGGATGTTCTTTGTCTGCTGATTGCAATTTTCTAACATACACTGATGCAGCAATGCTCTTGTCATCCATGGTGCCACCCCAGAGGCTATGATTGCTGCTGAAACCTTATCAACAAAGCTCGCATATGACTCATCCTTTCCTTGCTTGATAGACAAATAGGACGGTGTAGGGGGGGTGGTACGCACCCTGTTTATGGCTTCTCGTGTGGTCCGCATAGACTCTAGCAAAATGTCTGGCCCTGTCTGCATTTGCTCAACAATTGTAGACCATCGCCCCTGGCCCATCAACTGTTCCGGAATGACCCCCTGCAGGGGGTCGTTATCACCTCGTCGCTGGTTTGCCGATTCCTGGCACAGCTGTTGCCAGTGAGCCTGCCACAACAACTGTTGCGACTAGGTCATAATCATTCTGATAAAACCTTTGATATCTTCTGGACACAGTATAAAACTTCCCCAAATATAATTCAGCATCATTCTCGTGGGCTCACCATGCAGACCCAATTCGCTAGCTGTGCTACGCAGCTGGGTGAGCAGCTTCCAATCGGTAGCTGCATGGGTCGCCTGTAGCCCACCCCCTTCTAGCGGTTCAAAAAATACAGGAAAAGCCTGTTTCGCTCAGCTTAGTGCTCTGACTTCCTCTGCTAGCTCCATATCACCTTCCTCCACAGCTTTTTCTTCTACTCTCCTCCAATCTATTCTCCTCTGGCCACTTAATCGACCATCATTCTGAGGCGCTGGTTTGAGGGGGACATAATCCTCTTCAGGTGGGGGAGGTGCACTGGGCCATTCCTCCGATTCCTCAGTGCCCGGCGGTGGAGCCGGTCGGAGCTGAGTTTGGCTTGGGACATTAGGGTCCATACCCGCGGCAACGCCGTGCTTTGCCAGTGACCCTTGTACTCCTAGCACCGTACACTTCCCTACTGGGGGCAAACTGGGTAGTTCCGTGCCTAAGCCTAACATGCCTGGAATGGGTCGCTCACCTCCCACAACCCCCGGGCCTATCCTGGAGTGATCGTCCCGAACAGCCCCTCCCAGCTTCTCGGTGGCCACAGCGGCAATTTTTTTTCTGCCTTATATCGCTGTAAGCAATTTATCACTTCCCTCCATGGCTTTCCTAGCTTTGAGCACATCTTATCACCATCAAACAATCCATCAAGCAAACAGTCACCATAACTTCGCCACTCCTCCTCCTCAAATACTGTATTAGGATCTACAAAAAACCCTTTGGCTTTCTCCACAGCAACTAGTCCTGCTAATTGCTTCATGGTATCTTTGCCTACTCCCCGCTTTTCTAAAAAGCATTGTAATAAATCAAGGGCTACCTCTCTTTCCATTTTCGTCCAGCTGGATTTAAAACGGAGTTAGAACGTCTTGGTTATCGCTTCAGAGTAGTGCACAGCCTGCGTCTCTCTTTTCATTCCGCGATCACAGCGCAGCTTATCAGAGTGCAGTCCTCACGGGCGGCGGGTCCCCTCTTGGTCAGCCCAAGCTCGGATCGGCCCTTGCGGAGCAAGGGGTGATGATTTTTAGCTCTCCGGTTGCTGCACCGGTGCTTTCCCGTTCTCGCCGCTTTTCGGAGCAGGGTCCTAAGTCCCGTTATCAGTGTCCCTGTTCGATCACGTCAGGGTCACCATTTGTTGGGAGGTGAGAGGAAGCAAGCAACAGCTCAATATGAGTTATAAGCAAGCTCCATTTATTTCACGGTATGCGTGGCTTATATACTGTTAAGAGTGCTTATGCTTACTACTAAAAGTTACAATCTGCATTCCATGCATTCCATTCTCACACTTTCAGGGTTCCCCCCTCATTCTTGTTAATCACAAGTTCCCCCCTGGTACATTTCCCGCGGCACTTTCCCAGAGCTCAAGGGCACTGCTGCGCCTCCCCGGTACCTTTCCCACAGCGCATTCCCAGAGCTCAAGGGCACTGCTGCGGCCTGTATGGCCCCCTTCAGCTAACACTAGCCTTGCTTGCACAAACCTCTTAAGGATTCATGACCGCAATCTTGAAGCCATTCTGTAACACCTACCTGTGGGAGTTCAGGGTGGAGCTGAAGGGTCAGAGGGCTGCAGAAGTCTTTTGTTACCAGTTAATGTGAAACATTAAGAGACATAAGCTGAATCGCCCCTAGCAGGGGCTGCGACAGAGTAAGACAAGACTGTGTTTACCTTATCCATAAGTGATTAGCAGGAGAGGTTAAGCGAGATGACAGTGATCAGTAGCCCTTAAGAAAAGTAAAACGTAACCCTGGAAACCGAAGTTTTTGTAACGGCTAAGCTATAGCTTGTAACAGTATAAAAAGACATGCTCTGTACAATAAATCAGACTTTGTATGAACCAGGCTCTGTTCCCGTATCAATCACCAACACCTACCAAAACCATCTGTTTAATATAGAAAGTTAGCTGCTTAAAGCTACTCAGAACTTTGAGGAAAGAATGCTTAAGGCTCATTACTCCCATTTGCTATCGTCAAAACTGTGGTTTATTAAAATGGGAATTTTAGTCAAAATACTATTTTAAACCTTTATTTGAAGAAATCTGTTACAGTTGCATTCGAATCACTGATGACAGACCAAGGGGGTCCCAGTGCCCTGAGCTGGAGGACCATGACTGTGAGAATAATAAACTCCCAGTTGACCCCAAACTTGTCCAGGATCTGCTGCTTCAGCTGGACCCCTACAAATCTATGGGGCCTGATGGGATTCATCCAAGAATCCTCAAAGAGCTGCTGGTGTCATCACAAAACCTCTCTCGATGATTTTTGAGTGATCTTGGTTTTGGGAGGAAAGGGTTAAAACCAGAAGATTTGGTGAGAAGGGACTAGTGCTCTGTTGCAGTGCATGCCTGCAAGTTCTAGTGCTCAAGAGACCAGCTGCAGGGGCCTGTGACAGCCTGGACTGTTTAGGTCATGGAGACCTGTGGAAACCAACCATGAGCCCCTGCAGTTGAAGAAATTATTTCTAGAGACTTCTCCTTTGTTCCCTCTTGAGTTGTGTATTACTGGTTCATTTGAATTGTGTCCCTGTCCCTCTTCCCTCTGACTGTCCCGGTTGGTCTGCTCACCAAACCACTCCCCTTTCCCTTCCCCATATAACCCTTCGTTACTGGCTGTTCGGGGCCCGCAGCCTCCGGACTTCCAGCCCTCAGCCCGTCCCCGTCTCTCTGTCCCTTCTCGCCGTCCCTGGACCCTCACCCGAAGACCCTCAAATAAATCCCTGGAAGCCTGCAGACTGCGTGTCGTACATTCTTCTGCCCCACCTCGGTTCCTGCTCGCCTCTGTCCCCCAGGGACTCCGCAGACCAGTCAGTGAGCCTCACTGCCAGGGCACACCCGGCAGGTGCAGCGGCGTGGTGGCTCGCCCTTTCCGTGTGGCTTCAGGGAGTGCCGCCTGAACTCGAAAGCAAGAAGCCACATTTGGTGCCGAAACCCGGGAGAATTCCATGGGACCAGCTGCCTACACCGTCAAGGAACCTTTCGAGGCTTTTCCTCTGCCTTTTCGCCGTTTGCCATTTTTCGCCGCTTCTCGCATGCCGCTGGATTCCTGCCGCGCTGAAGCTTCAAGCCGCTGACGCGTGCTCGCCTGCGGTGGACCACTCCGGGTCGGGGTAGCCCGGCGCCGCGTGCGGAGTGGGCCCCCTGTGCCCGCCGCCAGCGGTTCGCCCCGTCCCACCGGGCTGGGACCACCGCTGCTGCTGGGGCCGCCTAGCCCGGGGGAGCTGTGCAACTGCGCAGCGGGGGCAGCAGAGCCGAGCGCCCACACACCCCGCAGCCGCTGGGCCGCTCTGCGGCCGCAGCCACCGCCGCCTGACCTGCTCCATGCCCTCAGGCAGCCCAGGGCAGGGCGAGAGCAAGCGCCGAGCCACAGTGCTCAAAGTGACCTTGCAGCTGGGAATGCTAAGAATATCGGTGTTGGAAAACTCCATTTATTATGCCTAGTGTTGTTCATCCTCTGCCTGTTTTGAGAAGCAGAATTCCTATGAAGAGATAACACACTCTCACAGACAGGCTTGAGCCTCCTGCTGGGAGAGAGAGAGATCATAAAAACACAGCCTTGTGATACACTGCATGTGCATGAAGCCCTTTGATATATTGGGGCTGGCAGTAGGCCCCCTCGTCTGCTAGGATGAACTGAGACTAACGAAGCTTGCGTCCCCATGTGTCTCTGCTGCCCAGCGTTGTTAGCGTGGTAATGAAATCTACTCTTTGCATTTCATCTGTGGCTTGGTGGTTGCCCTGGGTTACTTGTATGTGTTGATTCATACACCTGGGAATCTGGAGAGGTCCCAGATGACTGGAAGCTGGTGGACATTGTCCTGATTTTCAAGAAGGAGGACCCTGGAAATGACAGGCCTGTCAGTCTCTCTTCAGTGGCTGGTAAAATCATGGAAAAGATTATTCTGGGAGGTATTGAAAAACACCTGGAGGACAATGCAGTCATCAGTCACAGCCAGCACAGCTTCATGAAAGGAAAGTCCTGCTTATGAAACCTGATTTCCTTCTATGACAAGATAACCCACCTGGTTGATCAAGGTCAGCCAGTTGATGGAATCTTTTTGGATTTCAGCAAAGCTTTTGATACTGTCTCTCCCAGGATCCTTCTGGACAAACTGTCCAGCCCCCAGCTGGATAAATACATTATGCAATGGGTGAGCAACTGGCTCACAGGTTGGGCACAAAGGGTTATAGTGAATAGGGTGACACCAGGCTGGCGACCAGTCACTAGTGGGGTTCTGCAGGGCTCCATCTTATGACCAGCAAGCTTCAGCATCTTCATAAATGACTGGGACACAGGACTCAAGGGGATACTAAGTAAGTTTGCCGACAACACTAAATTGGGAGGAGCTGTTGACTCCCTTAAGGGCAGAGAAGCCCTGCAGAGAGACCCAGACAAATGAGAGGGTTGGGCAATCACAAGGACAAGTGCCGGATTCTGCACCTGGGATGGGGCAACCTTGGATGTACAGACAGACTAGGGAATGAGATGCTGGAGAGAAGCTGTGGGGGAAACTGGTTGATGACAAGTTGAATATGAGTCAGCAGTGCCCTGGCAACCAGGAGGGCAAACTGTGTCCTGGGGGGGCATCAAGCCCATCATTGCCAGCCAGTCAAAAGGAGGGGATTATCCCACTCTACTCTGCACTGGGGCAGCCTCACTTTGAGTCCTGGGGGCAGTTTGGGGTGCCATAATATAAAAAAGATATTAAGCTAATAGAAAGTATCCAAAGGAGGCCACAAGGATGGTGAAGGGTCTGGAAGGGAAGCTGTATGAGGAGCTGTTATGATCTGATTATAATAGATGCCTCTGCCTGAAATAAAGTGCAATTGAGACTGTATGCCAAGATCAATAGTACAGAATTTATTTAACAGTAAACAAGAGGTAGAGAGACAGAAAGAAATAGGAAGAAAGAAGGGAGGGGAAGAGAAAGAGAGAGAAAGATTAAGCAAAAGATATCACCACCAGTGGATTCCTGCAGTGTTTTGTTAGTCCTTCTTCACCCTTGTCTTCTCACTGGTAGAGGTCCCAGAGTCATTCTTTTGGAGGTACCCCCTCTATACAGTCCAAGTTCCAGGTATCCAAGGGGTGGTCGCAGATGTTCTCACAATTTGGGCTGGCATGGGTGTAAGCAGTGGTTTCCTTTCCCATAGTCTGCACAGTGGAATTTTGTGCAGTGTGCTAATTCCAAACTTTCACCTCTGTTTAGGCCTGGAATTAGTGCCTTCTTTTTTGCCACCTATGCTTATCTAAAGTTCCTGTTGTGATGGCTTATATTATGGAGACTTACTTCTTTGACAGTGTTTTGAGACATTTCACTGCATTCTTTAAGTCTTCACAGGAGCAGCTGAGGTCACTTGGTTTGTTCAGTCTTGAGGAGACTGAGGGGATACCTCATTCCGATCTTCAATATCTTCATGGGGGAAAGTGGAGGAGCAGGTACCGACCTCTTCACTGTTGTGACTGTCTTGAGGATGGTTTTTTATCCCATATCCATTTTTGGTTTTGTTTTTGTTTTTGTTTTTGTTTTTGTTTTGTGTCTGGGGTGGTTGTTGCCCCCCACCCCCCTTCCCTTACCTGGCTCTGGGAGTATTGTGATAAGTGAGAGCCAGCCCAGGATTTCCTGTGAGAGTTGGGGGTGAGGGACAGTTGCTTCCTTCCAGTGGTGCGATTTCGCCTCCACGGCCATGCAGTGTGATCCCTCTGAGGAGAGATACTGTTCCCATGTGGATTTTGCCCATTCTTTTTCTTTTCCTTCAGCACTGTGACTGGGTTTACTGGCTCATCTCTCTGCTTCTCTGCTGCTTGGGAGCCCAGAGCCAGTGCATGCAGCACCAGGACTCGGGATCACCCCGTCCCCTGCCAGAGCCACCCCCTCTGTGCAGCCTGACCCTGGGACCAGCCATCACCAGTGAGCTACCCAGGGGAGCGATTCCCTGCCCAGTCCTGCTGTTCTCTGCTGCCGCTTCAGGGCTTCTTGTTACATTTTAACCCCATGTCCAGAAACCCCACGGTTTCTGGCATGGCCCCGGAGTCTCTGCTAAGCTGTGTTTGTCACCCAGGGTCTGCTTGCCTCTGCCGTTCCAGCTTGCTGCTTCCAAGGTTCCTGCTATAGCCCATTTTGCCATCTGGAGGGGTACCAGGATTGGCTGCCCCTGTAGGTTTGTAAAGGAAGCCCCTTTTCTATCTCTCCTGCCGGCTGTCGCCATTAACTGCATGAAGAGGCGGCTGAGCTCACACCACAGTGCCCCCTGCAGCTGTGGGAGCATAATTGCACCCTGCCTGGCTGGGAGCCAACAGCGCCCCTGCTGGCTGTGAATATAACTACACCAAAGGGGAAAGTGCTCAACAGCTGAGGAAAGGCTGTTATTGGGTTTCTGGTTTTGTTTGCTGTTGCTGCCATTGTTGTTGTTTATTTGCCTTGTTATACATATATATATATACACTAGTAAATAACTGTGATTCCTTTTCCCATAGCTTTGCCTGAAAGCCCCATAATTTCAAAGTTATAATAATTCAGGGGGAAGAGAGTCATATTTTCTATTCCAAGGGAGGTTCCCGCCTTCTTTGGCAGACACCTGTCTTTCAAACTAAGACAGTGACCAGTGACAGGACTTGAGAAAATGGCATGAAGCTGAGTCGGGGGAGGTTTAGATGGGATATCAAGAAAAGGTTTTTCACCCAGAGGGTGGTTAAGCACTGGAACAGGCTCCCCAGGGAAGTGATCACAGCACCAAGCCTGCCTGAGCTCAAGGAGCGTTTGGCACAGGGTGGGATTTTTGGGGTGTCCTGTGCATGGCCAGGAGTTGGACTCGATGATCCTGATGTGTCCCTTCCAATTCAGCATATTCTATGCTTCTATGAAATCACCATAGGCAAAAAATGATAGTAAAAGAAAGCATCTCATGGACTAAAAATCCTTTTATTTACTTTCAAAAAGATCTCTTTTTACATTTGTGAAAATATTATCTACTCCTATGATTTTAAGTATTAATACAAGATTAGCTAGACAATGTGAAATGACAAAGCTTTCACGAGAAGATAAAACTCTCATGGAATTCATACTTAGGTTTTAACCCCTTGTCTCTGGTTAGAGACAAGTCTAGGAAAAATAGAATAAATGCCTCCCCCAAAGAAAAGGGCTTCCGGCACCCCTTCCCCCCACCACAACAGAATTTCTTGGATGAAAGTAGAAAAAACCTGTTTATTTAACAAAACACGCAATGTGCCCTGCAAGGCAGAGAGAAAAGGGAAAAGGGGAAAAGGAATTATTAAACCTGAGTAAATAGCTGATGGATTTAGAGTCCCTTCTTTCCTGGGCTTAGCTCCCCCTGTCAATGGTCCGGGGGGCTGGGCGGAGTCGCTCTGGCGGCTCCCTGCAGGGTCCCACCAACCGTCTTCCCAGAGGTCATCTGATGTCAGACGAACAAGCAAGCCAAACAGTCCAAGAAGAGAAGCAGAAACCGACCAGGATGTTGCTCTCGCAGTCCCAGGGAAAAGTTTCTCCTTAGCTAACAGCCCAAGCAGCTAGCAGCAGCAGCAGCAGCAGCTGGAAGCAAGAAACTGCTCCCCCCACACTTCAAGGCTGAGAAACATTGGGGAGAGTTTCAAAACAACTCGCACCAGCAGAGCCTCTCCCAGCTGCTGAACCTGGCTTAAAGCAACAGGGTCACATTTTCTGGGAATAAAAGCAGACAATAGGGAATACAGGATTATCATAATGTCACCCCAAGATACCCTAGATACAGTTTAACTTCTGTTAGGCACTTAATGTTAGGCAGACCACAGCACAGGATGGCTTTTAACCATAGGACAAAACCTGGTTCATCCCACATACCTAGAATAGATAATAATCATTTTCAGAAACCCTTTTACAATAAAGAAGACAGTCTTCAGCACAAGAAAATGAAGTGATAGTAAAATTGAGAAAAACCACTTATAGAAAATGACTGAAAAGGGATTTGAAGACATGAACCAGAAAGTCCTAAAGGAAGCAAATACAAATTAAAAAAATCCTTATACTCCACAGAATGAGGAGGAACCCTGAAATAGTGAGAATGGAATGTAGATTGTAACTTTTGTGCTTAATCAGTGAAGTAGTGATTAGTAGACATAAGCAATTGTAACAGTATATAAGCCGTGCACACAGTGAAATAAATGGAGCTTGCTTATAACTCATATTGAGTCTTTGCATGTTTCCTCCTCGCCTCCCGGCAAATGGTGACCTTGACGTGATTCTGGACCCTGACTGTTGTTGAAGAATACTGGGAGAGCTGAGGAACCAGAAAGCACCTGTGCAGCGACCGGAGAGCTAAGATCATCACCCCTTGCCCAGCAAGGGCCGATCCGAGAGCTCGGGCCGACTGAGAGGGGACCCACCGCCCGTGGGGACTACAGTCTGATAAGCTGCGAGGCAATCGCGGAATGAAAAGAGAGACGCAGGCGGTGCACTACTCTGAAGTGATAACCAAGACGTTTTAGAACCAGCTGGACGAAAATGGAAAGAGAGGTAGCCCTAGATTTATTACAACGCTTTTTAGAAAAGCAGGGAGCAGGCAAGGATACCATTAAGCGATTAGCAGGACCAGTTGCCGTGGGGAAAGCCAAAGGGTTTTTTATAGATCCTAATACAGTATTTGAGGAGGGGGAGTGGCGAAGTTATGGTGACTGTTTGTTTGATAGATTGCTAGATGGTGATAAGACATGCACAAAGCTTAGCCAGGCGTGGAGAGAAGTAATAAAATGCCTGCAACAATATAAGGCAGAGAAAAAGATTGCGGCAGTGGCAACAGGAACACTAGCAGGCGCTGGGGGTAGGGAAGAGATTCCAGAAACGATTACACTCAGTAATGGTTTTACGGGCTTACCCCCTGTGGGTTGCCATCCGGTCCTTGGCGTGCAGGGGACTCTCGCGGCCGCACAGCTGGGAGAGGCCCCCCTGCTTGGGGGGGGAGCAGTGGTTCTTCCTCACTGCCGCCACTGACGGAGGAGGAGCAGTCAGCGCTGCTGCCGGAGGCTGAGGAGGCGCGACCCTCAGCCCCCCCTTTCCGTGAGAGACAAGGGAACATTAAAGAATGTGGATGCAAGTGCAAGATAGGGTCCAAGAGAGATGAGGAAAGCTTAAGTGAAGATATGTCTGCAGTGAGTTTAGAGGGAGTTGCAAAGAGGAACACGATACCCCGGTGCCGTATCGATTGGAGCGCTGTGGTGAGGCATGCGATAGAAAGAGGAGATTACACATTAGCAGGAGAACTGGAGGGGCTGCAAGCTTTTCCGGTGGTTTTTGAGCAAAATAGACAGGGGGGAATGGAGGCGACACACACTGCGATAGACTGGAAGTTGCTAACACAGTTGCGGAGCACAGCCAGTAAGTCAGGATTGCATAGTGAGCCTACTAAGCAGATGTTGAATTATATATGGGGGTGCGTGATTTTGTGCCCGGAGGATATAAGGAGAATCATCAGAATGATTATGACTCAGTCTCAACAGTTGCTGTGGCAAGCTCACTGGCAGCAGTTGTGTGAAATCTCAGCACATACGCCCCGGGATCAGCAAGACCCGTTGCACAGGGTGACTGTAGAGCAATTAATGGGAACAGGGCAGTTTTCTACTATAGTCATGCAGATGCAAGCTGGCCCTGATGTGTTGTTAGAGTCAATGTGGACTGCTCGAGAAGCTATACACAGGGTCCATACAGCACCACCTACCCCCTCATACATGTCCATTAAGCAGGGGAAAGATGAAACATTTGCTGGCTTCGTAGACAGGGTATCTGCTGATATTGAAGTGGCGGGTGTGCCTGATTGGATGAGGGGAGCATTGGTGCGTCAGTGTATTATGGAAAATAGCAACTCCACAATGAGAAATATTTTAGTTACCTTATCTGGAGATGCCATCATTGAAAGTTTGCTAGAGCGGATGAGTAGGGTACCAGTGGGGACTCAAGCTATGATAGTAGAAGCAGTGAAAGCAATGGGTAAAGAGATAGCTCAAGCACAAGTAGAGGCTTTTGCCGCCTTGGGCCCCCTCCGGTCCAACAACTCAGTGCTGGTACAGCAAAGGAATGGCGGAAAGTCACCCCACTGCTTTCAATGTGGCGATGAGGGACACATGCAGTGACAATGTAAAAAGCCAGTTTGGTGCTCGAACTGCAACAGAGATAATCATAGCACTGAAGTCTGCCGACGATCAGGAAACGGACAGAGCGTGGCCAGCCACCGCTCGCAGACAACAGTAGTGGCCCCCACCCAAGTATCAGTGCCAGCGTCAGTGCCAGCCCCACCAGCCGGAATCTACAACCCGCCTCCAGCATGGTCATAGGGCTTGCAGCGGCACAAAAAATTTGCTCCTTAATATTCTTGCTGAGCAAGAGGAGAGAGCAAAAGAAAAAAGAACTAGATAAAGTTACTTCCCATATTAGGAAGCACAGTTTCCCTAACAGAATGGCGGGGGGTCGGTGGGTGCCAGAATCATCGGCTCCGCGCGCCTGCTCCGCCCCTCCACCGCCGCACAGACAAACCGCAGAAAAAGAACGGCAGCTTCTGCCGGATCGGGGCCACCGCCACACAGACAAACCGCAGAAAAAGAACGGCAGCTTCTGCCGGATCGGGGCCACCGCCCCCAGGGCCGAGATGCGCCGTGGCGGCTGAGAAAGCTCAGAGCAGCTGCTCCACCCGCGTGCGCAGCCGATTCTGCTCGCGCCCCCCGGGGGGTGGCCCCGCCGCGCGCCGTTCAGAGTTTGCGACCCGAGAGCAAAAGTGGAAGTTACTCCGACCCCAGTTTACTGTCAACTGGCAGAGAAGGCGGAAATCGCAAAAGGTACCCCGATGGGCGGTGCCGCAGGCCGTCCACGCCCCCTTCACCGCCCCACCTGCTACGTCAGCAACAGAGCCTGAAACGCAGCCCCTCCCCGAGAATGAAGAAGTGAACGACAGCCCCGACAGCAAACCAGAACCGGCACCAGAACTGAGAGTGCACAGGGCGGGGCAGCACCTCCTGCTCGCTGGGACCGTTACCGGCACCGAGACTGAGACCACCCTGCTGTGAGTGACGCAAGCAAGCACCAGCTGTGCCCCGAGAAGTCCTTTTCAAAGCTCCAAAAATCAATTTGTGAATGTATTTTCAAAGTACTCAATTAGTGCAACTAAGTTATATTTTAAAGTTGTTTCCAGCTTTTCACAAATGAAAAAGCATTGCAGCAAAATAAATAAGCTAATAGTAAAGATAACAACTTAATTAATGAAAAGATTAAACTAAAAGCCAAAATTTGTTGCTAAGTTGTTTTAAAAGTATTTATCTTAAATATACCTCTGATGTTCATAAAATCTTAGCCAAATGTAAATTGTTCAAGTCAGTTTAACTTTTCCCAATATAGTTTATCTCAGCTCTACAAAATTAGTGTATGAAATACCCTGCTGTATCAGAAACTTTTAAAATAATACTCTCAAATTTAAATCTAGTTTTTGTAAATTTAAAGTTCAAAAGATGCAGAAGCATTCAAAGTAATTCCCTCACTAAATTTGAAGAAATGTTTTGTTTACAAGTATAACTTAAAACAATGTCTGCGTGTATGTGAGTGTGACAGTACTACAACAAACATACTAAGAGTGCTGTTTTAACTTCTAAAGCATTTTAAATTTGTAAATTAAGCCTATAAGTGAAGCTATACTGTATTATAGTAAATTTTACATGAATCAGCTACTAAATAGTTTAAGCTACTGATGCCTTAAATGCTGATAAAAATTTGAGACACAGACACACAGTATAGGAAAAGGGTATTACCTTGGTTTAATAGGATTCCAGGTGCACCACGACGACTCGAGCCCCAACGATATCCCCCGTATACAATTTATGGACCCCCTAGATTAGCATACTTACCTAAAAGTCTCCAATGAAAAGTCTAACAAATGAAGTAATTGCCCCCTTATTAAAATTGCCCCCCCCCAAAAGATTACTACTTAGTTTACAAAAAACGTGTCTCAGTGATGGGGCTCTGTTCAAGGTTGGTGTGTCATGCTTTTGAGATTGTGGGGATGTTTTGTCTTCCCCAAAGAATTCTGAGCAAGGCAAGGGTACAAGGGTTATAGGGTTGAGATATAGGGAGTAAAAAGTACAGGAATGGGGAAGGGTAAAAGGATATATAAAAAGAGTGTAAAAGTATAATGGAAAAAGGACAAAAAACCCATCAGGCATCACTACCTGTTAAGTGCCATTGAAATTAAGTTCAAATAATACCTTAATGAGCTTACCTAAAACAAAACCTAAACAAAGTTAAGAGAATAGAAGCATTTAAATTTATTGAAAGGCCTTCAAAATACATTTAAAGCAAAGAAAGTCTAACTAAAAAGCTGCACCCAAAATAAATGATAGCTCCTGAGTTTTTCATATTTTATAAGTTCTATTAGTTTATATATTAAGTTTTAATCCTCCAATTACAGCTTCAAGCAATGATTTCAATTACTGCAAGTTTGCTCCCTACAATTAACTGTTGTTTACATATCTAGTAGCCTGAGTCAGTGAGCTGTCCTTAAAGTTCAAGTTTAAAAGAATTGTTTTATCTAAAAATGCTGAGAACAAAAGTTCTAATATCCTATATAGTGTCCACAGTTATACTCAAAAATCACCAGTACACACAAAACATTAAAGCTAAAAGTCCCAAAACATCACAGATGATGTTAATTTTTTAAGTTCTGTTAATTTTAAATTCTGTTAAAGCTAAGTTCTGTTAAGTTAAATAAGTTTAAGTTTTATTAAATGTACATTATGTTAAGTTTAGGTCAAGTTAAGTTTAAGCAATGTTAATTTTAAATTCCATTAAGTTTGAGTTCAATTATAGTTAAGTCTCTTAAGTGTTACTCAGTTTACTGTTTATTAATTTTTAAGTTCTAGTAATTTTATGTCCTATTAAGTTCGATTAAGATTAAATTTTGTTCACTTTCGGTGATGTTAACTTTAAGTTCTAACAAGTTCGTTTTTGTTACATTATGCTCATTTATTTTAAAGAACACAGTTTTTCTGCTGTGAAGACAAGATCAAGATTTAAGACAGAAACCTTCCTGATGAAAATCTGGCCATGTAAACACACAGTCCGTAAGATGCTTACTGTTGTCGAGACCTCTAAATATCCAGTTGTTTTAAATTTTTTAGTTTATATTACTATTCACAAAAACCTTTGCAGTTTTATCTTCCACAAGTGAAACAGAAAAATGAGTGAGAGTTTCAAACAATACTACACGTGCACAATTCAGTTATTTAAAATTTGTCTATAGTACCATTGATTATTTAGTTAAAGTTAAATGATAATGCCCACTGCTTTCAAATATTTCACGTTACCTTGTGTAGTTATTTGTAAAAACTGTATTATTTTAAGACACTTTCCTAATTGATATTAATAAAAGCTTGTTTATAAAATGTTCTAAGGAAACCCTCCTACTTAAGGCCTGGGCTCTGGCCAAGCCCTAGTCCTAACTAGTTGGGAAATATGCCATCAGTCCCAGGTGTTTCTGCACAAAAAATGTGATCAAGTCATTTTGACTTGCTTAATTAAACTTATAAAAGCTAGACTTTCTTCCAGGTAAACTTGGAATCCTTGCCCGGGAAAGGTTCTCCAAGCCCTACCTGTGAAATGAAGTTCCCCAGCAATTGCAGTCCCTAAGTGATGGCAAAGTAGTTAAGCAATTAATGATGTATTTTCTTAAGTAAGCTTATTGTTTCATTCCATGTATTGTTATACCTTTGTGTCATTTTTACCTTTTATAATAAGAAATGCATCTTGCCAAAAAGAAAAAAGAGGGGGAATAGTATAACCTCTCGCAACTAGACAATGCAATAATTGTGCGGTGATTGCGATTTTGGTAACAAAGCAGGCCATGGCAGTCGTGACGAAAGTGGAAGACAGGAAGAACATATGAGCAACCTGGGCCAATGCAAGGGGTGTGTTGTTTTAATTTGTCAAATCATAGTGAGTCTATTCATAAACAACTGCAATGGCTGAAAAGGCATACTTCTACAATTACAGTTGATGTCAATCCTTTTGATAAATGGTTATCATCCCTGTTTGAAGGTCTGTCACCATGGCTAGTAACTTTGATTAAAGAAGGACTACGTTGGCTGGGAGTTTTCATACTAATAATTGTTGTAATAAGAATTGCCTGTAGCTGTGTTATTAAGCAAATTAGTCAAGCAACTAACGGAGTCTTGCTTGCACAAAAAGAAAAAAGAGGGGGAATTGTCACAGAATGGCTGCAAGACCTCGGTCACGAATCCTCGGAGGGCTTGTGCGAGCAGGGCCAGTGTTGGCTGAAGTGAGCCATGCAGGCCGCAGCAGTGAGATAAGTGCAAAGCATGCTGACAGAGCAGGAGCCAAGGACAGAGTGCCCTTGAGCTCTGGGAAAGTACCGTGAGAAGAATGAGGAGGAACCCTGAGAAGAATGAGGAGGAACCCTGAAATAGTGAGAATGGAATGTAGATTGTAACTTTTGTGCTTAATCAGTGAAGTAGTGATTAGTAGACATAAGCAATTGTAACAGTATATAAGCCGCGCACACAGTGAAATAAATGGAACTTGCTTATAACTCATATTGAGTCTTTGCATGTTTCCTCCTCGCCTCCCGGCACTCCACCACTGGAAAGCAGCGACGAGTGGCATTCCTTAAGGGTCAGTATTGGGACTGGTGCTATTTAACATCTTTGTTGGCAACATGGACAGTGGGATTGAGGGTGCCCTTAGCAAATTTTCCCATGACACCATGTTGTGCAGTTGGCATACTGGAAGACAGGATGCCATCCAGAGGGACCTGGACAGGCTTGAGAGGTAGGTCTGTGCAAAATTCATGAAGTTCAAAAAGTCCAAGTACAAGGTCCTGCACCTGGGTCGGGGCAATCCCAAGCACAACTACAGGCTGGGCAGAGAATGGGTTGAGAGCAGCCCTGAGGAGAAGGACTGGGTGTGTATGTGGACGAGAAGCTCAATATGACCTGGTAATGTCTGTTTGAGGTCCAGAAAGCCAACTGCATCCTGGGCTGCATCAAAAGAAGTGTGACCAGCAGGTAGAGGGAGATGATTCTCCCCCTCTGCTCTTGTCTGGTGAGACCCCACCTGGAGTACTGCAGCCAGCTCTGGGGCCCCCAACATAAGAAGGTCATGGACCTATTGGAATGAGTCCTGAGTACCTCTCCTATGAAGACAGGCTGAGAGAGTTGGGGCTGTTCAGCCTGGAGAAGATAAGGCCCCAGGGATACCTTATACCAGCCTTCTAGTACACCCTTTAGAGGGCTTACAAGAAAGCTGGAGAGGGGATAATCTAGTCAGTCTCCATTCTCCATTAGACTTACACACAGGCTGCATGGGGCTATTGAAGGGTGAGCAAGTCTTGCAGACCACTCCCTGGCTCTCCAGTTCACAGATCATCTTTGGATGGGAATCACGCAGTCTCTGTTTGTGCGGTATTGCCGACAATGCACTGTGGTGGTGATAGGTACCTCTGTTCGTCAACCCTCAGGAGTCCTATTGCAGAAGGGTCCTCTGACAGTCCAGGAAAGGTGTTTAACTGTCTAATGCCTTCTGTCTCCACAGCAACTATCCCAAAAGCCCAGCTATGTCCTTTTGGGTCTTTGAAATATCTACTCCTGAGGTAATCTATGCCGAGGGTAAATGGGGCCTCTGGTCCAGTCACAATATAACGCGGAGGGGGAGGAGGGGTGGAACCAGGCCTCTGCATTTACCGAAAGTGTCTCTATGGCTATCGAGAGATCACTCCAGCCAGCACTGCCTGGTGCTGTACAGAAAAGCCCTTCTCACACCCGTGCCGGTGTAAGGCACATATTCTCACTCACCCACAGAGTTGGATAACTCGTGCGTCACCAGAGACAAAGAACTCAGAGCGCTCAGTCAACTGGAGGTTCCAGGGGTTTATTCTGAAGGGTTCCAGCGTGAAAGAGGCCGAGTCACCCCAGCCGTCTACATTTAAAGGGATGGCTGGAGGGTCAGGGGAGAGCAGGCGGGGGGAACACCACAACCAATGGAAAGGAGGAAGGGATGGAATCAGGGGTTAGGTTACAGCTGGGGGGATTTACATAATTTGGGGAGAGACCATCGTGTTCTCCAGAGGGGAGGACTAAGAAGCCTCCCACCAGTGGGGTTCTGCTGTATTGGAACCACTCAGCTCCTCAGCAGTTCCTGAGGTGGTATCTTCCACCCCAACAACTCCCCCTTCCTTATTTAAAGGAAAGGCCTCCCCTACTTGCTTAGTTAAACACTTCTTGAGGAAACCGAACAAGCTGAGAACAAGGAAAATTATTAGGATCACCCACAGTCCAGTTTTGACTAAGGATGTTAGCCATCCTTGAAGTCCCCATTGTCCAAAAAGATCGCCAATCCAGTCTGCTTCTTTTTCTGTCTTCAGTTCTTTGATTTGATCCTTTATTTTCTGTATCGTCGCGTGGATGCTCTGGCTATGAGATGACAGGTTAAAGCAACACAGTCCTTCGAATTCCTCACAGCCATGTCCATGGGCCAATAAAAGAAAATCGATGGCTGCTCTGTTTTGCAGTGTTGCATGCCTGGTGGTTTCTTCATCTTCAAGAAGCTGAGAGAGGGCACTCGAGGTTAGGTTAGCGTGCTTTCCGAGCCAGCACTCAAGGTGGCTAAGTTCACCTAAGGCTTTTGCTGCTGCTACTCCAGGCAGGAAAAACGATGCAGCAATCCTTTTAGACAATGACCAATTGATAATTTCGCTATCACAATTAGGATCTAATTGTTGTATATTTCTTTTTTGGCGGGCCAATCAAGTATGGTTTTTCCAATGCAGAATTTGGGTTTTGTTGGGTGCTAGTACAGAAAGCCTGCCAAGAGTGCACGGTCCCCCTTGGAGCTGGGATAGGATTCCAGACCACGCCTGATTCCCACAAATCAGGAACATACCTTTGGGCAGTGCTTTGGGGTGTACAGATGACTCTGTTGGGATGACCTTTTTATCCTGACACCAATTACTGACAGAGTAAATCTTTCCCTGGGGTGTTGCTTTTCTACTATGACTTAATTTCTGGTGTTCTGACCAGGATAATGCCATCCCTCTTTTAGGGCTGAGGACAAACTTGAGGCAAAGGGTAGCCTGGGAGGACCCCAATAATAGTAATTCGTGGGGTTCCTCTGGTGCTGTTGCCAGCGTGCTTACCCATTTCTCCCAAGCTTCTTTCTGGGGGAGCACCTCGTTTGCAAAAGGCAGTTCATCTTTGTGGAGAGGGATCCCCACCAGGCATGATGAAAGTGGGTCACTGACGCTGCCCATAGACAGGCACATATGGTCTTGCTGGAGTGCCTTTGCCAATGTAACCCACATATTGGTCTTTGGCTGAGGGACAATCCATGCGACAACCTCTGGTGGTAACAGGATGCAGGAGGTCAGGAGAATGCAGAGGTAGGCAATTACAGGCATGGTGGTAAGAGAGGTATAGGTAGTCCTTTTTTCTGTGGGATTTCAAGTAAAAATCATTAAAAGATGGTTTTCTGTTACTTCTTTCTTTTTTCCCCCTCATCCCCCCTTTTTTTCATAAGACACAGGTAATAGGGTTGTGGGTTAGGGAAACACATGAGGGTAACAGATAAGGGATTTGTGGGTTTGGGGAACTGCTTGAAGGCGGCACAAATAGCTGTTCACGTGGCTGGAATCTTGCGCCGATGTCTTCTCCAAGCGGCACTGGTTTCTTTGTCTGGAGTTTCTTTGTCAGTGTCTGGTGTGTCATCTTTCGCCTGCTCAGGAGCTGTCACTGACGGTCGGAGGTAGGGCTTTACATATTTTCCTGGTATCCACTTGGGTCCTGAAGGTGTGGAAACACAAGCATATCCCCTCCCCCATACAATTAGTGAAAAAGGGCCTGATATTTGATGGCTTTCTGGATCTTTGATTAACACTGGTGGTTGTTCTTTCAATTTGGCTTGGGTCGAATTGGTAAAATGCCGGAACACAGGGGGGTCAGGCTCTTCAAACGAATTGTTTAAGAAATTTATTGTAAAAAGGGCTTTGCAGAGTCTCATAATGGGAGAATTGAGTTCTGACCCTCCCCGCTGTTGGTCTAGGACCCTCTTAATTGTCTGGTGGGTCCTCTCAACTATGGATTGTCCTGTGGGGGAGTGGGGGATACCTGTAACGTGTTTGATGCCCCATGAGCTAAAAAACTCTTGAAGTTTGTTAGAGATGTATGCTGGACCGTTGTCAGTTTTTATCTCAGCAGGAACGCCCAGGGTAGCAAAAGCAAGGAGAAAGTGCTGTATAACATCTCTTGCTTTTTCTCCTGCATGGGCAGATGCAAAAACAGCTCCAGAAAATGTGTCTACAGAAACGTGCACATATTTCAATCTGCCAAACTGGGGGACATGGGTTACATCTGTTTGCCAGACTTCACAGCTGCCTAGACCCCGGGGGTTAACTCCAGACCCTAATGATGGCACTTGGTAGCTCCGACAGCTAGGACAGGTTGCTACAATTGCCCTTGCCTGGTTTCGAGGTAGTTTGAATATTCTCATCAGTGCTGGTACATTCTGATGGTAAAATTGGTGGCTCAGCTTTGCCTGAGCAAAGGTGTCTGGAATGTTAGGAGCTTTCACCGGCATAGCCAGAGCGTCTGCCCTCCGATTCCCTTCAGCAACTGGTCCAGGGAGATCGGTGTGTGACCTCACATGCATCACATGGAACGGCTGCTTTCTGTGGGAAAGCAGAAAAACAAGTTTTGAGAGCAGTTTATACAATTTAGGATTTGACACTTCTTTTAGCCAGGCATGTTCTGCTCTGGCGACTACCCCAGCTACATAAGCTGAATCAGTTACCAGATTAATAGGTTCTTCGAACATCTCAAAAGCTCTAACAGCAGCCGCAAGCTCCGCGATCTGCGGTGAGCCTTCAATTATTTGGATATCGTGCTCCCACACTTGCGTTTCGGGATGTTTCCAAGTCACGACTGACTTATGGGATTTCCCGGAGCCATCTGTAAAAACAGTTAGAGCTTTGAGAGGGGTTCGACTTTGAAGTTCTTTTGGGACCAAATGAAAAGCCGAATTGAATAATTTATGTTTTGGATGATGATTTGAAATCTTGCCTGGATAACTATCCAGAGCAACTTGAAGGTGTTCATTTGTTTGGAGTATGTTTGCTAAGGATTCATTTTCCAATGACGGATAGATGCAGGTGAAATCACACCCTGCAAGGGTACGGAGGCGTGCTCTGGCTCTCATAATTAGTTGGGCTACTTGTTCCTGTCGTGTTGTTATGGTTTTGAGCGGCTGATGTGGTAAGAAAATCCACTCTATTATAAGAAGTGGGTCTTTTTGTGCAGTGTCCCATTGAAAAATCAGTCCATACAGCCAGGGTGACTCACCCAGAACGATGAAATTAAAAGGCAACTCAGGACTTGTCCGATGGGCTTGGCGAGAAGATAGGGCAAGCTGTACCTTAGCGATGGATTCCCGGGCCTCCTCTGTGATGACTCGGGGCGAGTCCAGGTGGTCACAGCCTTTCAGGAGGCTAAACAGCGGAGCAAGGTCCTGCGTAGTAATTCCCAGCAGAGGACGAATCCAGTTTATAGAACCACACAGTTGGTGCAAGTCCCGGAATGTCCTTGGGTTGTCTTTGATGGTGAGCTGCTGGGGTACGATGGTCCGTTCGCTGATGCGGAGTCCCAGGTAGGTCCACGGGCAGGTACGCTGAATCTTTTCCTGCTGGATCTCAAACCCTGCTTTCTCAATGGCTTGAATAGTTTTTTCTAGAGTTAAGTTCAGGTATTTATCATTTGGTGCACAAATCAACACATCATCCATGTAGTGGAGAATGATAGAACGTGCAAACTCTTTGCGGATGGGGGACAGGACGCGAGCCACGTACCATTGGCAAATAGTTGGAGAATTTTTCATACCCTGGGGTAACACACACCAGTGGTATCTGCGCTGGGGGGCTTCCTGGTTTAGGGATGGCACGGAGAAAGCAAACCGAGGAGCATCACTTGGGTGTAGGGGGATTGTGAAGAAACAGTCCTTAATGTCAATGACAGCAAGCTTCCAATTCCTAGGAAGCATTGAGGGCGAGGGCAGGCCAGGCTGTAGGGGTCCCATATCTTCAATGACTTCATTGATTTTCCTGAGGTCTTGGAGGAGCCTCCATTTGTCTTTTCCAGGTTTCCGTATGACAAAGACAGGGGAGTTCCAAGGGCTATTAGATGGTACAATGTGACCTTTGGCGAGCTGGTCTTCTACTAGGGATTCTAAAGCGCTGAGCTTCTCTTTGCTTAGGGGCCACTGGGTCACCCAAACTGGGTCGTTGGTCTTCCAGTTAAGGGGCGGGGTGGAGCGCACCCCAGTGGCCCCAATTAGAAATCCTGAGATGGAGGTGGGATTACCCCACTGGGTAAGGAGATCTCTGCCCCAGAGGGTAAAACCAGAGTTAATTACGTATGGGCGGATGGTGGCTGTGTGTCCTTCAGGGCTTTCTATGATGATATTATTTGTACTCCTCTGGGAAGTTGCTGACCCTCCTATGCCTGTGATTCTGCCGCCTGCTGGTTTGGTCTTCCAGTCCTGGGGCCATTCTGCTCGAGAAATGATGGTTACATCGGCCCCTGTGTCTACCATCCCCGTCAGGTAAGCAGTGGATTTATCATTGTGTAGTTTACAATGCATCATGGGCTTGTCTGCGCCTACAACTTCTGCCCACCATATGGAAGGTGTTCTGTGGCACCTGGGGTGGTTTTCAGGTAGTATGATAGCTTGTGCTACCACCTGACCCTTTGATAGAAACCAGGGAGTGTTGTTACAGGAGACAGAAATTTGTACTTGTCCATTGGGGTCTATTTTGTGCACCTCAGGTAAAATAAAAAGTTCAGGTGGACCATGCTTAGTGTCCCCGACTACTAGAATGTCCACAGTCCTGTCAAAAGGTTTTTCAAAGCCCACATATATGTGTTGTTGATTTCCATTGCAGAAGTGGTGTGTATCAGTACTTACAAGACAGAGTCTCTTGTCTGTTCCGCTGTGTGGTGTGCTGTTATCATCCATGGCAGGCGTGGCAGGGCAGGGAGAGACGGCTGTAGAATTTGTGTCCTCGCGCGGAGCCGTGCCGCGCTTCACTGTTCGTTTCCCTGGTCCTTCCGATGGTGATGCTGGCAGGGACAGCTTGGGGGCACAGCCTCAGTATTTTTGTTAGTATTTCTCTTAACACGCTTTGGTTCAGGGCAGCCTTTGGCAATGTTTTCAAAACTCCCACAATTATAACATCTCCGTGGAGGTTTTTGAGATGCAGCTAGTGCTTCTGCTACCCCTATTGAAACTGCTTGGGCTATGGCTGCTTCAGGAGATGCTAATTTGGTGCAAGCCTCAATCATCTGATCGAGGGTAGGAGGTGGGTCTAGCGGAAGGGATTGGAGAACTTTTTTACAACTCTCATTAGCATTTGCCATAACTAATGCACGCAGTAGCTCCTTTTGGGCTTCTGGATTCCCAACTTGCTTTTCAACTGACTCTTTTAGTCTATCGAAGAATTTTATAAAGGACTCATCGATAGTTTGTTTTATGGTGGAGAAATTTAGAGAGGGAGTGGAGTCCGAGGGGGTTGAGAGCAAAGCTCTGTCAGCTTCTCTTTTGATATCTTCTAAAATCAGTTCAGGCAATTGTCTCGCCTGATCCTGGGGTTTAACCAGGTTTCCTTCCCCGCAAAGATCATCCAGTGTTATGTGAGCCCTGTTGGGATCTCTGTGATATACCTGGAGGAGGTCTTTTAATTGTTTTCTCCAAGTTCTGTCCCACAGCATGTATTCTCCGGGTGACAGAAGGCATGCCATAAGATTTTTTATATCATGTGGGACTAACACATTTGCAGCAAAGGTAGCTTGGAGTAGGTTCTTAAAGTAAGGGGAGTTACGTCCAAAATCTTTCCCTGCCTTGCACATCTCTTTTATCTGTGCATATGGGAGGGCATCCCAGCGGGGGTTTCCTCCAGCTCTATTATAATGGACAGGCGCAGCAGTGACAGAGATTTTGTTTGCTATTTCCCAGTGCCCCTCCTGCGCGGCTTGCCTGCGTATATCAAGCCAGGGATCCTCTTCTGAATCGCTGCTCTCCTCTTCCGAAGAGGAACAGGCAGCCCGAGGCCGGTACCGGCGGGGCTGGCTCTTCTTCTGACGCTGGCTGGCTTCGTTGCCGTGGGAACCGGGGAGGAGCGGGGCCGCAGGAGTAGCACCGCCGGGGAGGGGGGGGTGAACGAGGGAGGGACCCGCGCCGGGGTGGGAGCTCCCCGCGGGGGGCAGGGCCGACGCAGGGACGACACCCGACACCGCGGGGGGGGGGGTGAACCCGGCGCAGGGATACCCGATGACGCAAGGGGCGGGGCCGACGCTAGCCCGGGAATTTTAGGCTGATATGGATCAGGCATGCTAGCTTGTATCTCCACGTGGGCCGCGCCATATTGACCTGCGGGGGGGGAGGGTAACGCGTGGTTTGTGCCGTCTCGTGAGAAACATGGAGTCAAGGTAGGGAGGTTTTGGGGAGCTGGAAAGAGGGTGAGGGACAGGCTCGAGCCGGGCTGGCCAAACCCGGCTGGAGCAGGGGATAGGGGGGATAGCGCTTCTCCCCCCTGGGGTTCCGAGGGTTTGGGGACAGCGGGGGAGGGAACAGACACAGGGGAGGCAGCACAAGAGAGGTCTGAATTTTTCAGCAGAACTGATTCAGTCTTAGCGTTCTTAACAGACTTATAAATCACTACAAACCAAGGGAGAAAATTAGCAACATTTCGATCCCCAGCCTGTGTGAGAACAGTCAGCTTCTCTCCTATTTTATCCCAGAAGCTAAGAGATTGAACAGCAGCTACAGAAACATTTGGAAAGATGTTAAAAATCCAGCGAACAAAACATTTTAAATTCCCCTTAGAGAACTGGGAATTATCTGACTTAAGAGTAGTTTTAAGGGAGGTATAAAGCTCTGATTGAGGACGGGTTAACTTCCCACCCATATTCCCCAAATAAATTCTTCCCAACACCGAAAGAAAAAAATAAGGAAAAAAAAACAAAAGAAGAATTCACCCCAGCAAAGCCTCACTTACCACCTCGAGGCTTCTGAGAGTGTAAAAAAAACTTTCGGCATGGTTCTCTGGTTTTAGCCGATTTCTCCTGTCCCAGACAAACGGAGATTTCTCGGCTGCCTCTTTAAACAGATCTAATAAAACTTAGACCTGTTTTCGAGGGAAGTAGCTGCTCCGATCGTGACATCTATGGCATAAAGCCTTCCGAGACACTTTCAGGGATTTTTTCAGGTCCCTGTATCGAGCGCCACTTAACGCGGAGGGGGAGGAGGGGTGGAACCAGGCCTCTGCGTTTACCGAAAGTGTCTCTATGGCTATCGAGAGATCACTCCAGCCAGCACTGCCTGGTGCTGTACAGAAAAGCCCTTCTCACACCCGTGCCGGTGTAAGGCACATATTCTCACTCACCCACAGAGTTGGATAACTCGTGCGTCACCAGAGACAAAGAACTCAGAGCGCTCAGTCAACTGGAGGTTCCAGGGGTTTATTCTGAAGGGTTCCAGCGTGAAAGAGGCCGAGTCACCCCAGCCGTCTACATTTAAAGGGATGGCTGGAGGGTCAGGGGAGAGCAGGCGGGGGGAACACCACAACCAATGGAAAGGAGGAAGGGATGGAATCAGGGGTTAGGTTACAGCTGGGGGGATTTACATAATTTGGGGAGAGACCATCGTGTTCTCCAGAGGGGAGGACTAAGAAGCCTCCCACCAGTGGGGTTCTGCTGTATTGGAACCACTCAGCTCCTCAGCAGTTCCTGAGGTGGTATCTTCCACCCCAACAACAATAGGGTGTTTCTTCCACTCCTTCCCAGTCAAGCTCACCTCAGCTTCCAATAGAGTCAACTGTTGAGACCCCCCCTGTCACCCCAGCAATGGAAACAGGTTTTGCCCCCACATATCCCAATGGCATCAATGTCCTCCCTGAGCTTCTTTTTGAGTTTCTGATGACCCTCTTCAATTCTCTCTTCCAATTTCCAGATACGCTTGGTCAGGTCTGTTTCCGCAGACGTGACTTGGGCTGGTGTCGGGACATGGACGGTGTCTTCATATGTCTGGCGTCTTCTCATCATAGCACCCGCTGTCTCATGTTCTTCATTCCATTGCAGCACTGCTAAGAAAATAGGAATATGCTTGTGTCCCGAGTTATGTGAGTTTCAACCACATCTGTGTTGTACATTTAACAAGGTCTGGACTTTTAGTGGCTTGGTCATCATTTGAGAGAGTGATCTCTAGAACAGCCAGTTCTCTCAAGTGTTGGATTACCTTGCTCCATGGTTTTCCAAGGGCCTTACTGCAGCTGGAAGTCTTCCTGGCAAAGGTATCTCTCCTTCACGGCTGTTAGGAGTCATGTCCAGAGGCTGAGAGGTCCTGGTGTTATAAATTAGGTCTCAATAATCAATCAGAGACAATGTCCAATTAAGTATAATTTGATTTATTTAGAGCAAGCGGGTATCAGCGAGGCAGCGCTGGGCAGATAACTGCGTTGAAATAGTCCGAGCCCTTCCTTTTTATGCAGTCTCTATATTTTCTGACCACGTATATCTTCCGGAGTTGGTGCAGCCCTTTGCGTTGTGGTGGTGTTAGATGATCTTATTCTGCCCTTCGGTGGTCATGGGAAACAAGTTCTTGTACGTTCGCAGTGCCCTCGCCCCCCCTTTTTCCCCCCCAAGCGATGATTCTATAACAACCCACTCCCAACAAATACAGGATACAGGATGTGCAGGGTGGGGGTCTCCCTCCCCTTTCTATTCGGTTCTGTGGGCAAACAGGATGCCTTAACAGGATGTGTTGGGGCCCCTTTTCCTCTCTCTTGCGATTCTGCGAATTCTTATCACAATTCCCCTCTCTCTGTATCTCCATTTTGTTCGCAGAATCGCCTTAATGCTTCACAGCTTAAGATGAACTCTTCTTCCATCTCACTCTCTTGTTGTTCAGGTATGCTTTCATATTTT
Source organism: Lichenostomus cassidix (assembly GCF_008360975.1). Classification (NCBI taxonomy): domain Eukaryota; kingdom Metazoa; phylum Chordata; class Aves; order Passeriformes; family Meliphagidae; genus Lichenostomus; species Lichenostomus cassidix. The sequence goes on from NC_139510.1 coordinate 6,814,016, forward strand.
GCTCTAACTAACATTAAATGCGCCGCTTCCAGTCTTCCTTTAACTATAGCTATCAGCCTGTTAAAAATGCATGGTCCAAAAGTCAGAGTTAGTACAATTACTACTAGGGGCCCTGCTAGTGTGGAAAGTAGAGTCGTTAGCCATGGGGAGGTATTGAACCAGCTTTCATACCAGCTCTGTTGACTCTCTCTCTCTCTTTTTCGCTTATCCAGTTCTTTCCGGAGCTCAGACATTGCATCTCTAACAACTCCTGTGTGGTCTGCATAAACACAACTGTATTGGTTTGAAAACAAACCAGTGGGAGATCACAAGTCAAGATTGAAATTAAAAATAAGTGAAATAATACAAGGAAAAAGCACTGACAAAGTCAGATACAACCTAACACCCTGTTAGGGTGGTAGTAGCTGTCCAACTGAAGTAGTCCAGTTGAAGCGGTGATCCTGTGGAGGTCTAGTCTCCAGCTGAAGATCCAGTGGTAGCTCTCGTCCTTTGGGAACCCAGTAGACAGGGCTAGCTCAGGCAGTTCCAAGGCCAGGTTATATCCAGGTGGGAACACCTGGCTCCTCCCTCCTGGGCAGAGCATCCCACAATGGGATAAGTCCATGAGTCACACGGTGGGTCCCTGATGGCCCATTGCCTGTCATGCGGGGTGGGTCATTAGCAGCTGGTAACAGCTCACGGATGGCCCATTGCCTGTCATCCGGAGTGGGTCATTAGCAGGTGATAGCAGCTAACGGCCCACAGCTGGTGGTAATAGAATACTTACCTACATCTATATTGCAACCTAGGACAACAACATTCTTCTTTTAGGGCAACGCACAGTCCTCCTTCTTGGGCTGGTAGGAGCTCTAATCCTCTCCTATTTTGGAGCACCATTTCAGATAGGGACCTCAATGATGTTTCTAAGGCACTAATAGAACTTTCAATTTTGGCTACATCTTCATCTACGGTTTCTCGCAAATTGGCAAATTCTGTGTCTTGTTTTACAAGGGAGGCTATACCTGTGCTTGCTCCTGCTGTGCCTAATGCTAATAGGGTTGCGATAGTTATAGCTGCAATAGGTTCTCTTTTTACAAGGTGGTGCCCTGAGACCGAATGGTGGTCATATATTTAATCACCTGGGTGGTAGGTGATTCTTGGCACTATTACTACTTGTATGCAATAGTCTGATTGATTAAACTCCTTTAAGGGAATACAGGGAGTTACCCCTACACTTGCACATACCCATTTAGCATTTTTAGCTGGTATTAGCCAATCTGCAGGCTCTTTTGGTTTTTGGGCTTGCATTGTTACTTTACATAGGTGCATTTTAGAAGATGGGATTTTTCCTATGCACCTTCCTTCTCCTGATACCTGCGCCAATGTGATACCAGATTTTGTTCTTTTGCCAGATTTCCACAGACATTGAGCAGGGTTGCTCCCATTTACGCTTCTAGCTTTTTCAATTGTCCCCATAGCTTCATAGAAGGGTGGTCTGGCGTTATAGCATAACCAGCAGTGGTCTGTTAATTCTGGGTGTGTTTTGTTTAGGACCTTATAGCTGGCTACCATAAGTCTCCATAATTCATCAGTTATTTCTCCCGAGGGGTTTGGGGGTATTTCGGTTTTGGATATGGTGGTACTTTCCTCATGGTCTATGCCTAATCCATCTGCTTCAGTATTTATCATGTCTATTATGACCCGGTTTGGTCCCACTGGCTCGGGGTCATTGGGGAGAGGTTCCTTTTTTATATAGATAAGACCACCTCTGTCGGTTCCTGATTCCCAGTACCTTATACCCCAGGTCTTGCCTAGTAGCCACGTAGGATCTTGGGGTTGTGTTATATTTATGTATAACCATTTACAGGTTACTTTGGGCCCTGCTCCCCTCCTTCCAATCTGGCTACTATAGTCAGGTGGATTACAACCGTAAGGTCCCCACCCAACTTTAATATGCTTGTCTCCGTCTGGGAGCCAGGGGTAAGCTATGGTTTCGCATCCCCAATAAGCACAGTAATAAGAATTTGGGTGGTTGCAATATCCCTTTCCGGGGTTTGCACTAGGGCAAAAATACCAACCTTTACCTTCAAGCATACAAGGTTCTATAGGAGCTAAAGCACAAAGGGATGCATTAAAACTGATTTGCCCCGGTCCGAGTCGGGTTTGGATTAGGGTTTGGCTGTCCCATTGTCTTAACGTCCAGCGAAAAGGTTGGTGAGGGTGTACATCAGAGGTAGTACATGTAAATACTAGGCTTAAAAGCAAGATATAGGTGTGGTAGGAAGATGGGGGTCCCAGTGCTTTTTGAATTCTTTTAGTTTGTTTAGACCCCGCCTTGGTCCCCTTTTTAGCCTTATACAGTGGTGCCTGTTTCGGGTTCCTTCTCGATTTGGGGCAGCTCATACCAGATCTTTTCATAGTCCCAGCTATGTTCACCCCACTGGCTGTATATATCCCTCTGCCTCGCCCGTCGGCTTGGTTGCAGCGAGTCACGGGGATGGAATTCTTCTCGGCAGCAAGGATTTTTTTTTCAGGGGTCTCAGGGACAAAGGATCTTTTCTTGTAGCTGTCCCGGTTGACATGTTTAACCATGAGGTCACCACAAGGCAGATAGACCAGGGCTTTTCTGCACTCCCCGCCGGTGATGTTTGCCACCATTGGTGCGGGTTCATTTGAGTGGTAATAATACAGTTCTTGGTGTATCCCAAATGCATATATGTCCCATCACTAACACATTCGGCAAATTCCCTTAGGAGGTTCCCCCCCCTTGCAATGGCCCCACTATCGTTCCTGGCACACCTTACATATAAAGCAAGCAAAAGGGTAGCAATTACAATTATGGATGTTGCACTTAACAATATAATTATTAACATATTCTCCAAGCAATAAATCGTGGTTTCTCAAGTATACAGTTATAGGATTTCATGCATAGGCAGGCTAGGATTTCTTAAGCCTAATTTTTAAGTCCTGTGGTTGTTCCACCACTCTCCAGGTGGGGTCTCTGTTGAACTTCTTCACTCGGCTAGCGTGGGTCCAGCCTCTCTCCGCTGTCCGGACCGATGATTCTGTAGAAATCAAAACGACATACGGTCCCTCCCATTGAGGGGTTAAAGATGTTTCTTTCCAAGATTTTATTAAAACTTCATCTCCAGGGTGGAATGAGTGAATAGGTAGCCACAGGGGTGGTCGTTGAACCACCAGTCCCTTCTTATGGAGTTTTTCCCTTCGGTTTTCTAGGCTGGTTATATAGGATTGTAGATGGAAATCTGATATGGCTGGGTGGTCTTCAGGCATTTCTAAATTAAATGGCATTCCATATAACATTTCATATGAAGAAATCCCTATATCTGTACGGGGTTGAGTTCTAATGTTTAATAATGCTAATGGTAGACATTTAATCCAACTCATTTTTGTTTCTAGCATTAATTTAGTTAGTTGCTTTTTTATTTCTCCATTTATTCTTTCTACCTTGCCCGAACTTTGAGGGTGCCAAGGGGTGTGGTATTCCCAGGCAATTCCGAGCGCCTCAGATACAGCTCTTGTAATCTTAGATATAAAGTGTGGTCCCCGATCTGAATCTATTACTTCTATAAGGCCATATCTTGGAATTATTTGTTCTAATAAAGTTTTTGCAACTGTTTGTGCTGTGGCTCTTGTCATTGGGAAGGCTTCCACAAAGTGAGTGAGGTGGTCTACTATAACCAGTAAATATTTATACCTTCCCACTAAAGGCAATTCAGTAAAGTCAATCTGGATGTGGGAAAAAGGTCTATGTGCTAATTCTCTGCCCCCAGGGATTCTTTTTCTTAATTGATGTCTGTTTACTTTTTGGCAAGTAACACATCCCATGGTTATCTGTTTAGCTAAGTTGTAAATACCCATGCACATATATTTATTGGCAAACTGATCCACCAGGGCCTGTGTTCCCCAATGGGTCTTTTCATGGAGTCTCTTCAGAATCCTTAAGGCCATAGGCTTAGGTAAAATCTCTCTTCCGTCTCCCAAAACCCATTTACCCTCTGAGTTTGCTTTTATACCCACTTGCCTCAATTTTTCTTGCTCTATTGTTGTAAAGCTTAGCAAGTAGGTTGTACAGGGGTAATCTATGTATGGTTTGTTTTCCCCGTGAATATAACAAAAATCTTTGTCCGAATTTGATTGCCCATCAGGACTGTAACAGGAGCAAACTAAACCATCCACTCTGTAGTCCTTCCAGCAAGCAGAACAAGGGAATCCTTCCAAGTCATACCTGCAGGTAGAACAACTTTCCCTAGGATTCCTTACCCAGAGGGGTAGTAATGCTGCTCATTTAGCTTCTTCATCAGCCAGGTTGTTTCCCCGTACCACTGTTCCCAATCCCTTTTGATGTCCCCTGACATGGACCACTGCAAGTTTGGAGGGTACCCTAATAGCTTTTAAAATTTCTTTTATGAGTCTCTCGTGGACTAGGCTCTTTCCTTGTGATGTAATAAGGCCCCGTTCTTCCCAGATTTTTCCAAATGTGTGTATTACCCCGAATGCGTATTTGGAGTCTGTGTAAATAGTTCCCTCTCCTTTTCCTATAATTTGTAAAGCCCTTAGAACTGCATACAGCTCACATGCCTGAGCCGACCAACTTGGGCTTAGTGGGCCAGATTGGAGTACTTCTAATTTATTTCCATCCACTATTGCATATCCCGATTTGCGCTTCCCCTCAAGCACCCGTGAGGAACCATCTACAAATAATTTCATACCCTCCCCCAGTTCTTCCTCTTCTAAGTCTGGCCTGATCTTAGTTTGTTCCTCTATGGTTTGTAGGCAATTGTGCCATAAGATGTTACTCTCAGGGTTCCCATACAGAAATTGTGCTGGGTTCTGTATGGATGCCACTTCTAAAGTAAACTTGGGGGATGATACCAGAATTCCTTCATATTTCAGCAATCGGGCATCAGTGATCCATTTTTCAGCCTTTTGTGTCAATATGCCCCGAATGTCATGTGGGGACATAACTTTTAACTCAATCCCAAATGTTATTTTTAATGCTTCCTCTACCATTACAGCAGCTGCCGCTACTGCCTGTAGACAAGTGGGCCAGCCTCTACTAATTGGGTCTAATAACTTTGAAAGGTAGGCTATCGGCTTTTTACTTCCTGCCCATTCTTGTGCTAGCACCCCAAATGCAGTTCCTTCTTCAGTATTTACAAATAAATAAAAAGGTTTCTTTAAGTCTGGTAAGCTTAGTATGGGGGCACTTGTTAACTCCCTTTTTAGATTTTGAAGGTTTTCCTCATCTTGAGGTCCATTTAAGTAATCCATCCCGTGTTAATTTTTCATATAGGAATTTTACTTTTTTACTGTAATTTTCAATCCATTGTCTGCAGTATCCAAATAAACCTAGCAATTGTCGAATCTGTCGCTTGGTCTGGGGAGGTGGCATTGACAGAATCCCTTGTACCCTGCTGGGATCAAGCTTTTTAGTCCCATTAGTTAGTCGGTGTCCTAAGTATTTTACCTCTTGTTCGGTAAATTGCAGTTTTGATTTAGAGACTTTTAGTCCCTGTTTCCCCAAAAAATTTAACATCTTTATACTTTCTTCCCTCACTAATTCCTCTTGTTTCCCAGCTATTAGTAGATCATCTACATACTGTATGAGTTTAACTTCTGGTCCCACTTGGTAGTTTTGTAGTATTTGACTCAGGGCTTGTCCAAATAGATTGGGGGATTCTGTGAATCCCTGGGGAAGGACAGTCCATCGTAGCTGTTGTTTTATATGACTGTCAGGATCTTCCCACTCAAATGCAAAATAGTCGCGACAGTTTTTATCTAAGGGGCAAGCCCAAAATGCATCTTTTAAGTCTATTACACTGTACCAGCAATCATGTGGGCCTAGTTGGCTGAGGATAGTATGAGGGTTGGCTACCACAGGGAACCGTTCAACGGTTCTTTTATTTATTTCTCTCAAGTCATGCACTAATCAGTAACTACCATCTGGTTTCTTTACTGGCAAGATTGGAGTGTTAAATGGGGACATACAGGGCTCCAAAATCCCTTGTTTTATTAGCCTTTCGACTTCAGGTTTCAGTCCTCTTTGTCCTTCCTCAGATAACGGATACTGTTTTATTTTTACTGGGATATGTGGATTTGTTAAGGTTATTGAGAAAGGTTTGATGTCTAGCTTCCCCACTGAGTCCGCGGTGTACCAAACCTTTGGGTCTATCTGTTGCTCATCCTTTGTGCTAAGGGAGTATATTTTAATATTTAATCCTTGTTTATTTATTTCCAATCCTATTCCCAATCCTACCATTAAATCTCTCCCTAGTAGATTGTATTCTGCCTCCGGTACCAATAAGAAACTACCTATACCCAATTTAGAGTTCGTTTCAATTAGCACATCTTTAATTATAGGGACTCCGAATGGTTCCCCTTTTGCTCCTATTACTTGTACAGTGTCTTTGGATACTTTACACCCCTGAGGCAGTTTATGCACAGTGGAGCGCTCTGCTCCGGAGTCCACTAAAAATTCAATTTCTTGTCGCTGGGGTCCTACCTGTAATTTTACTAGGGGCTCCAATGCTTTTTTTGACCCCAGCAAATAGAGCCCCTGACACCCCTAGTCCTCTTTGAACATTTTTATGTCTGCCAATCGTTGGCGGCATTCCCTCTTCATGTGTCCCTTTTTCCCACAGTAAAAGCACACTATCTCATTCCTCTTTTGCCCTTCCGTATTTCTTGGAGGTTTCGGGGGCCATTTCTCTTGCGGTGATCTAGTGGTGGTTCTCTCTTGTCCCCCTCTTACAGCTGCTACCATCATTCTAACTTGTTTCTTATGACTTTCCTCATCCCTTCTGACATACACTTTCTGTGCTTCTCTCAATAACTCATCCAACCCCCGGTTTTGCCAGTCTTCTAATTTTTCTAACTTTTTCCTAATATCCACCCATGCCTTTGCTACAAATTGGGGTTTTAGCAATGTTTGTCCTACCGGGGAATCAGGATCTATGCCAGAGTAAAGCTGTAAATTTCTCCGGAGCCTTTCCAACCATTCAGTAGGGTCTTCATCTTTCTTTTGCAGCTCATTAAAGGCCTTAGTCATATTTTGTCCTCGGGGGACGGCCTCCTTAATGCCTTGGACTATGATAGTCCTTAAATCTTGCATGTGTGCTCTATCGTTTTCATTTTGATTGTTCCAATTAGGCCTCTGAAGGGGCCATTTAACATCTCCAATGGGGCCTTGTGGGTGGTTGTTTTCCCAAATCCTCATCCCAGCTGCCCTTATCATTCTCCTCTCTTCTGCTGTGAATAAGATGCTCAATATTGACTGTATCTCATCCCAAGTATAAATATTTGGTCCTAAGAATTGATCTACTCTTTCTGCTACCCCCAGTGGATCTTCCAATAAATGCCCCATTTCCTTTTTAAATTCCCTGACATCGGCCGAGTTCAGAGGGACAGCTATGTATCCGATACCGGGCGCCTGTCCTCCCCCTGGTTGATTAACCATACCCATGCCTACTTCTCTGAGAGGGTATAACTGGTTCCTTGCCTGGCTTCTAGTAACCCGTCTCTCGGGTGGTGGAGTGTCATCCCCCTCCATCTGTGGTGCATTTGGAACCGGCAGAGGTTGTGCTGGAGGGGGCACTGCAGCATCTGGCATGGGGGACGGGGGAACATAGGGTGGAGGTATTTCCTCCGCCTGTTTTCTCTTTCCTTTACTGAGAACAAACAGGCTTGTCCTATTTCCACTAGTTATCCACAGGGCTGCATAATCACTCTCTTCCTGGCTAAAAGGCTTTTTAGAGTTTACATACAAATTTAGAGCTTGGCAAATCCAATCCTCAGAGGATCCAAAAACCAGCCAGTAAAGAGGGTCTCCTCTAATTTGTTTTCCTCCCAAGACTGTCATGCAATAGTTAATCATTTTTGCCTTAATTTTCCCTCGTGTACGTGGATCATCATCCCAATATTTGATCATTAACCCCAGAGGACTATCTGGTGGTATATCCGGGAGTCTTACTTGGGGCTCCCCCCCCATGGGTCCAGACGGCTTGCTCTTCCTCTGTCCCATCTTCCAGAGTGCCTTCACACACACACACTCTCACGTCCTCCTGTTCATGGCCCAGGCCCTCGCGGGATGTGGGAAACACACTACAAAAGAGTCCACACTCAGGTCGTCCGCACCGGACGTCTCAGACACCGCACTCTAGGATCCCCACCCTGACCGAACAGATTCCCTGTGTTATAAATTAACACATACTCACGCGTCTCGCGTCTTCGTCCGGACTTTGTGCACAAAGATTGAGGGGTTCCTTCGCTCACTACCCGAAATTTAGGTTCGTCGGTAAGGGTTTCAAAGGGGTACCCTCTCCGGGCCGTTGTGACAACGGGGCGCCTCTCGTTGAGGGGTCTCCTAAGAATTGCCCCTATCCAAGTTGCGGCACCAATTGTTATAAATTATGTCTCAATAATCAATCAGAGACAATGTCCAATTAAGTATAATTTGATTTATTTAGAGCAAGCAGGTATCAGCGAGGCAGCGCTGGGCAGATAACTGTGGCTAGCACAGGTTTTTCCCATGAGAATTCTTCTTGTGTTTTATAAATAAAGATAAAGTTTGGATGTTATTGGAACAGTGTCCCAGAACTTGGACAGTGCAGGCCTGGCCAATCCGGCCTGGGGGAAGGCTTCTGACCGACCAATCTGGGTGACTTTTGAAAACTCTATATATATGATGAAATCAAAACAATAAAGGTCATTCCTTCTTGCCACTGAGAACTGGTGCCTTCATTACTCTGCTAGCTGCTCAACAGCGACAGATAACTGCGTTGAAATAGTCCGAGCCCCCCCTTTTTATGCAGTCTCTATATTTTCTGACCACGTATATCTTCCGGAGTTGGTGCAGCCCTTTGTGTCGTGGTGTTGTTAGATGATCTTATTCTGCCCTTCGATGGTCGTCGGAAACAAGTTCTTGTACGTTCGCAGTGCTCCCCCCCCTTTTTCCCCCCCAAGCGATGATTCTATAACAACCCACTCCCAACAAATACAGGATACAGGATGTGCAGGGTGGGGGTCTCCCTCCCCTTTCTATTCGGTTCTGTGGGCAAACAGGATGCCTTAACAGGATGTGTTGGGGCCCCTTTCCTCTCTCTTGCGATTCTGCAAATTCTTATCACACTGGTTTCCTTGTGATCCCCTGGTCAATACCCACATCACATGACAAATATCCCAAGTGCCTGACTTCAATACTGTGTAAAATTGTACCATCACCTGTGGTGTCCCAGACTCAAATCAACCAGCTCAGTATGGACTCATCTGTTCGTCAGGTGAAGTCTTTCTGTTTATTGCATAGGTTTTCTAAGGATAGGGATTCAGTGGTTATTTCTGGCTCTGATTCCTCTGCTGGCTGTGAGGGTCCTGCCTCTCCATCGTCATTCACAGATTTGGTCTTGTATTTCCTCCTTTGCACAGGGGTGACTGCTATTGGCTTAGACTGCCAATCAAGTTTAACTGCAGCCTGAGTGACCATGGCATCTGCTGATTTGTTTGCCTTCCCTTCTGGCTGTAGGTTCTGCTGTACAGTATTGAGCAGCATCCAATAAGCATTAGCTAAGGCCCAGCACAGTGCATTAAGTTAGCCTTTTTGGGAACCGCCACTGTAGTTTTCCTTCAAATATTCTGCCACCTTAGCTGGGTTCTGTATTTGTTCAGGGGGCAACTTCCAAACCATTGGAGCAGTGTATTTCTTCAAAATCTGACCTATATCCTCCCACATCCCATGCCACTCAGGATTTTGGTGTCTGGGCAACCTCCCTAGAAATCTCTGCCCTGACTCTAAATGTGTTGTAGACTACTGTCCTAGGTTGCAATATAGATGTATTTTAAGTATTCTATTACTACCAGCTGTGGGCCATTAGCTGTTATCACCTACTAATGACCCACACCCGGATGACAGACAATGGGCCATCAAGGACCCACCGCATGACTCATAGACTTATCCCATTGTGGGATGCTCTGCCCAGGAGGGAGGAGCCAGGTGTTCCCACCTGTATATAACCTGGCTTTAGAACTGCCTGAGCTAGCCCTGTCTACTGGGTTCCCAGAAGACAATAGCTACCACTGGACCTTCAGCTGGAGACCAGACCTTCACAGGATCACTGCTTGAACTGAACTACTTCAGTTGGACTGCTACCACCACCCTAACCGGGTGTCAGGTTGTATCTGACTTTGTCAGAGCTTTTCCTTGTATTATTTCACTTATTTTTACTTTCAATCTTGACTTGTGATCTCCCACTGGTTTGTTTTCAAACCAATACAACTACATAGAGAAGACATAGTAAAATTAGCAATATAGCTAGACCAAGCAACATGGTGACCAAGGAGTTCTGTACCCAAGATACAAATGTTTTGGTCAAAATAGCTCTTTTTTCACTTTCTCTTTCACGTCTCACATTGGGTGCCAAAATATGTCGTAGTTTTAGACAATTTACAGGGTGGACACTCCAAAATTAGTAACTCCCCCTTAGTTTTTAAACTCTCCCCTTTCACCAATAAGGAGAGACGGATGCAAGAAGATATAAGTGGAAAAAAATAACAGTTTACTAAAAGAAAACAGCAATAACCAAGAAAACAGAAATAACCACTAGATCCAAAGGTGCTGAGCCATGTGGCCCCCCGGGAACAAAGAAAACAAGATGGCCACTGCCTGGGCAGCCCAGTGGCCCAGAGGACAAAGACAAGTTGGCAGAGAAGCCTCAGGCTCAACCTTCTTGCTGGAACAAAAAATATCAGGAAGGCAGGGGCTTATGAAGCACTTCTGGTGGCAGATGGGGGTTCTGGCATTGCCTGTGGCAGCTCCAGACTTGCACTGTCAGTTTTCCTGCTCCTTTTCTGCGACTGTGGCGGTGTGTGTGTGAGGTCATTCCTGCCACTTGCTGCCTCCTTCTGCCATCTGCTGGACTCAGTGTCGGTGCCACTGTCTTGGGTCACTACCCTATTGGGGAGTGGGGGGGAAATGGTTTATTCGGGCACCGAAGAATGGTGGCCCCAGCCCCTCCAGTTCTGGTTGCAGTTCCGGAGCTCTCACTTCCGTGCCCTGCCTTGGGTGTGGCCCTGCTGCCTCTCCTCAGCCCCTTGTCCTGCAGAATCATCCTAGAAGGCTCAGAAATAGGAAATGACCCGCAGGTTGTGCAGTGTCGGGGTCTGCTGATCCCTTCACTAAAGCGAGCAAAAAAAAAAAATTGGTCCCTTTTCACCTGTGGCCATAGCTTTTTCTTTGCCGAAACCATGCCCATGGCTGTGACATGAATGGTATTTGAATAGACAGCACTGAAAATTCCACCCCCTTGTCTATGTACCCAAGACACTCACTAGCATCAAGAAATAGTGGTTGGGGTACTAAGCTAGCTTCCAAATACACACAGTAAACACAAAATTCTTTTCTTAATTTACAAACCCTAACAGGCTCTAGACCAATGATATGTTTAGCTTGCTTGAGCAGTGCATAAGCTACAGTATCTAAAAGCCATTTTGCTGATAAGTCAGACCACTCTGGAGTTCACTTCTTGTTAGAGCAAAATGTAGCATCTCTATTTATACTCTACATATTAGAATTTTTTATTATAATTATAGAATAAAAACATTCTATAGCAAAGTTAAAGAATAAATTTACATAAGAAAATTTTCTTTAAAATAAAAATTAGCTCAAGAAGGCTCATATTTGTTTCATTATTTTTCATTATTTTATCATTGTATTTCTGTAACATTGTTCATGTTACATTAATAACACAGTATTAATAAACCTCACCATGTTGTTATAATACCTACTATTTTCTTCTCAGATTGTCATTTTAAAATTATTTCTTTAATCTTTACTGTTATTTTTCTAAATAGCAAACTAAAGAAAGTTATATAATCCTTATGGAATAAGCCTTTTTCCTTTAACCATAAATGAATCCAAAGTAAACTCCTTTATGCTATTTTCATCAGTGTGGGTGGTTGTGGCCACTGTTATGCTAATTAAGGAGGCCTGCAAGCTGACTATGGGGCAGAAAATAACTATGTTCCTCATATGGCACTAGCAGTTTTGGATGAAAAGGGGGAACATTGGCTTTCTCCAAGCAAAATGATCAAATATCAAGTTGTTCTTTTGGAACAAGATGATGTAGGAACTAAAAACTACATCAGTAGTTAATCAAGCTGCATTCCTGAGTGCCAGAGATCAAGAGGAACTGCTGATTCATGATTGTTTACATACAGTTGAGCAAATGTATTCAAAAATGAAGTATTTAAAGGGGTGAACCGCTAAGTAATCCAGACTTAGGGTTATTTACAGATGGGAGCAGTTTTGTATGAGAAGGAAAATGAATAGCTGGATATGCTGTAGTGACCTCCTCTCATGTAACTGATCATTGCCAGCAAATACCTTGGCCCAGAAAGCAGAACTTATAGCACTGATAAAAGCTTTAGAACTGGCAGATGGTAAGAGAGTAAATATATGGACTAATCCAAAGTATGTCTGGGGTAATACATGTACATGGGGCCATTTGGAAGGAAAGAGGGCTTCTTTCTGCCCAAGGAACTTCCATAAAACATGATGAACAAATTTTACAACTCCTGGAAAGCATCCAGAAGCCGCAAGAAGTGGCAGTGATGCGCTGCAAAGCACACCAGACTGGGCTCTCCTCTGTAAATATTGGAAACAGGCTAGCAGATAAAACTGCAAAGGAGGCTGCAGAAAATGGTATTTTTGCTTTAGTACCACAAAATAAGGTAGTTCTCCCTGGCTCCAAACCCCAATACAGTTCAGCAGATAAACAGTTTATTGAATTGTTAAAAGCTGCTCAAGAAGTAGGAGTGTGGAGGGCGACCCCTAGTGGTCAAATAGTAGTTCCACCTGTATAATAAAAAATTATGGAAAGAGAACATGAAACAACATTGGGGAATTGAGAGTTTGGTCAAAAGTATGCAGAAAACATTAGTGTGGTAATGACAGGAATGTCCAAATCAATAGTGAGCAAATGTTTAGTCTTCCAGGAGAACAATCCTAACAATGCCAGAAAAGCTGTCTTGGGGGCTTTAAAATAAGGTAATACACCTAGTGACTATTGGCAAATTGATTTTTCTAAATTACCATGAAAAATGGGTTACAGATATCTTTTAGTGCTGGTTGACAACTTTTCTGGGTGGCCAGAGGCATGCCTTTGTCATGCCAACAAAGCCAGAGAAGTCACAAAGATGTCACTCAAAGAAATTATACCTAGATTTAGAGTACCTTTGGGAATGTCCTCAGATGGACGCTCCCATTTTATAGCTGAAATTATAAAGTAAGTCAGTCAGGTCCTGGGTTTAACCTGGGATCTACATGCTCCATGGAGACCACAATCCAGTGGGAAAGTACAAAGAATGAATCAATCCTTAAATAGGCAAATGAGCACTTCTTTAACTTGGGTTCAAGCACTACCATTAGCATTATTAAGATTTAGTGTACAGCCAAGATCCAAAGACAACCTGAGTCCATACAAATTGTTGTATGGAAGGCCATTTCAGGCCCCTGTAATTCCAGGTACTTTGCATATACAAGGAAATGTGGAAATAAACAAGTATTTTATTTCTTTAGACCAAGTTCTACAAGCATTACAAAAATATGTTGTAACCTCCAGACCGCTGGGACTGGATTGTCGCTGTTGAATCGCTAGCGGACTGAAAGAACCAGACCGGATCAAATGTGGCACAAATCTGCATTTATTAATTAATTTCAAAACTTATATAGACTTTCAAAAGGTCGTCCAGATTGGGTCAATTCAAAACCTCCCCCTAGGCTGATTGGCCAGGCTTGAACCATCTATCTTTCCAGAGACTGTTTCAATAACATCCATACTTTATCTTTATTTATAAAAAACACAGGAAGAAGAAGAGAAAATTCCCATGGGAAAGAGTCTGTGCTTGCCACAGCTCCCCCTTTTTATTTAAGAACAGAAGGCATTGCTTGGGAGCCTCAGTGGATCAGCATGAAAGATCTGCTTGGTAGTGGCCAGTTACCAAACAGAGCCTAGTTGAAACTCAAGAAGGGGTCTGTCCGGCGGTGGTCGGCCACCGAACAGAGCCCGAACCAGATGCTGATTTAAGGTGGACAGAGAGACTCTTTGCAATACCCTGGATAGAGCATGTATAAAACCTAATTCTACATACAAATCTATAATTCAATTAAAACATGCATTCAAAGTCCTTGCTTTTTGACTCCATAAAAACTTAAATTTCAGTCTCTGCTTGTGGATGGACCGGCTTCTTGGTCATCATCAGAAGGATCACTTGGTTGGTGTTCTGCATTCTGGTTGTCATTTTGAGGTTGCTGGTTCTGTCTCGGGAGCCGCACATCAGGGCGGACGCATTTTGCAGGCAGCCATCGTGCCCCAGTATCTGTGGAAATGCAAGCATACCCTCGACCCCAAGCAATAAGCTCATGTGGGCCTTCCCAGGTGTTAGTAAGTAGGTTCCGTACCCATACCTTCGCCCAGGGCAAACGCAACTTGCCTGATGACTGCAATGAGAGAAAATGGTTCAAAATCACAGGATTATTCAAATTTGGTGGCACTGTAAGATGATTGATTGTGTACAAAGCTTTTTCCAATCGACTCTGTTGTGTTTCCCCATGCATTCCCCCTCTTTGCCTTTCTAAGACACGCTTCAAAGTACCATGAGCGCATTCCACAATGGCTTGGCCAGTAGGAGAATGCAGAATACCGAATGTGTGGTCTACACCCTATAGGTGTAAGAACTGCCGCGTCTTCTGTGAGGTGTAGGCAGGACCATTATCGGTTTTCACAGTGGCTGGCACTCCCAGGACCGAGAAGGCTAATTTCCAATGGGCAATGGCATCACGACTTGTGGCTAGCACAGGCTTTTCCCATGAGAATTCTTTTTGTGTTTTATAAATAAAGATAAAGTTTGGATGTTATTAAAAACAGTGTCCCAAGACCTGGACGGTGCAGGCCTGGCCAATCAGGCCTAGGGGGAGGCTTCTGGCTGACCAATCTGGGTGACTTTTGAAAACTCTATATATATGATGAAATCAAAACAATACAGGTCTTTTCCTTCTTGCCACTGAGAACTGACCTCTTTACTCTGCTAGCTGCTCAACAGCGACATCGACTCTTTTCTCCAGTATGAGCAGTTGCCCACATAGCTGAGGAGAAAGTGTCAATAGACACATGCACATACTTGGCCAAATTCAGGGATGTGTGTCACATCCGTCTGCCACAGCTGCAAGGCCTTTAGACCTCTGGGGTTTACCCCCCGTGGCAGAGGTGCAGCGAGTCCGTGGCAATCAGCACAAGCACTGACAATGTCACGAGCCTCAGTTGGCGTCAACTGAAACTGCTTCTGCAGGGTATGTGCACTCTGATGAAAGAAATTGTGAGATGCCTTGGCTTGTGCAATTTTGTCAGGCTGAGGTGCCACCCATGCAGGGTTGGCTAGCATGTCAGTCCTGGCATTGCCTTCCATTATAAAACCTGGTAAATTGGTGTGGCTTCGAATGTGCAGAATATAATATGGATGCACTCGAGCCTGAATCGCCTTCCACAGGGTTTGCAATAGCTAAAACAGAGTCGCATTATTGACTTCTTTTAGAAGTGAACAATCCAAATGTTTGGTTATGTCTGCTACATAAGCAGAATCAGTGACCAAATTCAAAGGCACTTGAGAGAACCACTGAAAAGCCATGGCAACTGCTTTCAATTCAACCAGTTGAGCAGAGCCTGTCTCGTGGCCTTTCAGCACCTGCCACTCAGATCCTTCCTTCCAGGTAACAATGGCCTTTCCTGTTTTCCTAGAACCATCTGTGAAGACGGTGGGTCCTTGAACTGGCACCCGACTGTTCTTTGGCTGCAACGTAAGATTGATTGAATTTGCCAGCTGCAGCAATTTGTTGTTGGGCAGATGATAAGCAATCTGCCCTGAGAAACTTTGCAGTGCACTTTGCAAAGGAGCCCTGTTAGCAAGACTCCATTCAAAATTGTCCCGTGGTATTGGAACAACAATCATTGCAGGATCAGCTGCCATCAATTGTAAACACCGATAATGGCATTTAGTTATCAGGCAGGCTATCAATTCGAACAATGTGAGTGCTGTCTTTTTTGGCTGATGGGGCAAAAAGACCCATTCCAGGATGTGCAAAGGATCATCCCATTGTTTGTTCCACTGGCCAATGATACCTTTAGGATGGAGGTCTGGAGCAGTAATGAAAACAGTGATATCAGTAGAGGGATCTACTCAATAAACCTGACGAGCAGAAACAGCTTGCTGCACTTCATTCAGCACTCGTTGCACCTCGGGAGTCAATTGTTGAGGTGAGTTTAGATCAGAGTCCCCCTTTAAAATATTAAAAAGTGGGGAAAGTTGTGCATTGGTCAGTCCCAAATACGGATTTAACCAGTTGATGATGCCTAGCAACTTTTGGGCATCATTTAGAGTCTTAATAGTGTCTGTCGGGGTTTGACTTTGACTAAACGCCAGGCATTTCGATTCTCTCTTGCTGCTAAAAAAAAAAGTAAAAGCACACACTAATCTCCTGAGTTAAATGAGATAGGATATTGGTAGGAGGACGCACAGAAGAAAAAGGGCAAACAGGCTCTAAACTTAAAGTTGCAAAAAGTGATTTAATTACCTAACAGAGTTGGAGGATAAATGCAATGCAAAAATAAACTTTTTATACACTATTTTGTTCACTCCCCCCCCTTACGAACCCATTTTTATTCACCCCCTTTCTTCTTTTTAACTAATAAGCCTGAGTAGGGAGACAGGATGTAGGGTATTTTTTCAGTTCACAGAGCAGGTTTATAAATCTATTCATTATTACAATTTTTCTACTACAAATACTCTTTATCTCTACTTATCTCTCTCTCTCTCTCTTTAGGCAGTTTCTCTGCTCTCACCCCCTCTTTCTTAAGAAGCAGTCTCTCCGCTCACCTCCCTTCTCTCTTTCTAAACCAGCAACACAGACAGGGGGCAGGGTGAGGGGTGTTTTCTGGTCAGTTTATCAGGGAGAGGGGTTTTTTTACTTAGCCATGGGGTCCCTCCCACGAGAGACAGTCTTCTGGGAACTTCTTTGGCATGGGTCTAATTTCATGAGCAACATCCCACCCGAATTCTGCTGCAACGAGTCCTGTTGTCTATAAGGTGCTGTGCAGACTCTCCCGAGCCAAGGCCAGGCTGCTTCCATCCCAGGAGCAAGGCTTTTCTCTCTCTTGCAAGGTCTTTTTAGCTTTAACTCTTTCAATGAGACTCCAAACTGGATCGCAGCTTTCTCTAGGCATCCACCTGCGCCTCTGGCGTGGGCTGTGGGTGAATTTTTGCATTCTTGTGGACTCCATGGGCTGCAGGGGGACCTCCTGCTCCCCCCATGGCCTTCACCACGGTTAGCAGAGGGTTTTCAGTTCCAGCGCCTGGAGCACCTCCTCCCCCACCTTCACTGACCTTGGTGTTTCCATGCTGTTCTCCCTTCACATATTTTTACTTCCACTTCCTCCTCCTCCAACTACAAAGAAGTGCGTGCCTACCTTGTTTTGAATTTTTCTTAAATATGTTTTCACAGAGGAGTAACTAGCACCTCTAATTGGCCCAAACTTGGCCGGCAGCATGTCCATCACTCTCAGAGCCATCAGAGATTGGTTCTGCTGGACTTGATGAAAAACTTCCAGAACTTTCACTCCGGACACACAGGATTTATAAAATCCTTTTTATTTATTTATTTATAAAAAACACAGGAAGAAGAAGAGAAAATTCCCATAGGAAAGAGTCTGTGCTTGCCACACTGGATGCTTTGATACACTCTATCCAACCAGGAGATTGGGTACTTGTTAAAATGTCAGACTTGGAGCCTTTGGCCAAACAGTGGAAAGAACCCTTCCAGGTATTTCTAACCACACTGCAGTTAAGATTGGTGAGAAGGGACCGTGGATTCATTATTCCATATTGAAGACCTCCACTCTTGAATGGGCTTGTACTCAACAAGGGCCGACAAAATTGAAAATAGCTAAGTGGCAATTAATTGTACACATAGCATTTATATTTCATATATTGATCTAGACTGCATTTATGCTCAGTGTTTGTTTGTTATGTTTGTTGTTTGCATATTATCAATAAGTTTGGGGTATGAGTGTTATAGATTTAGTAAACAAAATTGTAAGGATGCAATCCTTATTTCTTGGATACCTTTGCTGCCTTTTAGAAACATATGAAGGGAAATGGACAACAAAATATAGTTATTTAACAGGTCAGTAGAAATAGTCTTTGGAACAATTCACAAAACAACTGAAAACTCAGGAAAAGGAAGTGAGCTGTTTCTAAAAATAGGAATTGAGACCGCACAATGGCCAAGAGGACATGATTTTATTTTTTGTTGTGGAGTAGGATGAATGTAATATTGGGAATTGCCAACCATGATGCCGGACCCTGGATTTGACATTAATTTATGCGGGAATTAAAAGGGAATTCAATTTTATGCCCAACACTGCGCTTTCATGGATTCTTGTTTACGATTGGGATAGAGCTACCTTTATGGGACTACCTTTAAAATGTAATGGGAGGAATACAAATGATAAAATCCCACAAAGACAAGATTATGTAAATAAGTGAATAGGAAGATAAAATCAGAGTGTTGATCGGTAACAAAACACAAGAACAAAAGGATGGTTAGAACAAGTTGGCCTGGACCATAACCTGTACAGCCATAAAATGTAGGATGTACTGATCATAAACTTGAATAGATTGGCTCAAGTTTGGAAAACT
The DNA here is from genome assembly GCF_008360975.1 of Lichenostomus cassidix. NCBI lineage: Eukaryota > Metazoa > Chordata > Aves > Passeriformes > Meliphagidae > Lichenostomus > Lichenostomus cassidix. The sequence goes on from NC_139510.1 coordinate 6,832,757, forward strand.
CCATGTTCTCCTTATAAATGCACATGAGAACCAAGGAGTTGATCTAAAGGACAGTATACAGATGACCACTGTGTGACTGGCAAGGGTCACAGAAGACCCCCAAAGACACTCAAGGCCACCTAAAACTGAAGCCAAGTAGGTGGTGTCAAAAGGCAGGACAAATGCAAATATTAGCATACATATGTAATAGATTTCTGGGAAATATAATGAATATTAATGCATATGTAAGATAAAAAAGAGAAGGGTTTCTCTCTGATGACATTCACGTAAGGTGGAGTTGTCCCCTGTGAGCCCAGTGCTGTCAATAAAGGTTGCCTGCTCTCTGAATACCCAAACTGGTGTCAGGGGTTTCTCTCCAAGTTTTCGGTTACACCCCTTCTCCATTCATTACTGATAGCTTCACAAACAGTCTTGTTTAAGTTGTTTTACCCCCACTCTAAGCAGTATATCCTGCTACATTAGCACACAGCCCTGTTTTAATGACAGAACTTCTGATTTATCTGTCTGTTTGTTAACCAAAAGACTCTCAAAGCATATTATATTTGGCTTATGTGCAACTGATCAGTTGCAGAAAGATGGCAGTATCAATAAGTTAAGAAAATACATATGGAAATAGAGGAAGGAAATGTGGGAAAGAGAATCCATAGCATCTTATGTATACTCAGTTAGAAAACCCTAAAAGAAAAATGGAGAAAAAGTGTTTTAAAAAGAACAGTTGAATTTTTAGAATGGCTCAAGTGGCACAAGCTACAGCAATTTTTATATTCCTGTCTTGGTTTGAAAGACAGGTGTCTGCCAAAGAAGGTGGGAACCTCCCTTAGAATAGAGAATATGACCCCCCCTTCCCTCTGAATTATTATAACTTTGAAATCAAGGGGATTTTCAGGCAAAAGTTATGGGAAAAGGAATAACAGTTCTTTACTAGTATTTATAATGAGGCACTAATACAGAAACAATGGTTTAAACTGACAGTCAGAATACAACTTGCCACCCTGTTAGTCAGGGTGGTGGTAGCAGTCCAGTTAAATGGTGGCTGCAGTCTCGTTGGAGTGATGGATGTGGTCTTGTTGAAGTAGTGATCCTGCAGAAAGGTCTGGTCAGTCTCTGGAGGTCTGGTGGTGACTCCTGAGCTCTTCTCAGGGAATCCAGTGGAAGTCGTAGTCCAGTGTTCCAGAGTCTCACCTTATATGCAGGTAAGAATGTTCAGTTCCTCCCCTCTGGGCAGGGCATCTCACAATGGGATGATGTAATCTTCTGAGTCATTCACAGAGACCTTGATTGCCTATTAGCGGAGATAGCCCCCCGGATGGTGTTATCACAGCTGAGTTATACTGAAAATAAAAGACCGCTGCCCCACCTGTTTTTAACAGCTTATGAAGATGGCAATAGAATACATACTTTTGGTTACACCTTCCATGTAACCTAAGACAATTCCTAAGACACAATAACTCTCTTTTGGAGTCCCACCTTGTTACCAAACAAGTTATATTTCTTTAAGAAAAAGTCTATGCAGCAGTGGGGAAAGAGGTTGGAAAATTCTTTTAACTTTAGCACAATAGTGTATGATCCCTATATTTATGGTTAATGCTTAGTTTTGTACCATACAGTGCTTAGCACAAATGCCAGTGATTACTCTGCCCTTGTGTAAATTCCCTATTGGGACTAGTAAATCTTGTGCCATCTAATGCTTCCTTGTTTACTTATATCAGTGATTAATATGTACTAGTAGATGTCTTAGTTTTGAGAACAGAGAGAGAGTGCTGGAGTATATAAGAGAAGTGCATTGTGACCTGACCACATATTTGAGATACTCTCAAGGAGAAAAGATTCATTAGAAGATCTGGAAATATAAAAGGGAAATTTGGGGAATGGGATGTTCCCAAATGACCACCAAAGACCCTCAAAAGACCCCTACTCACATCCAAATAAGTTCATGGAAATAATGAGCATATTTGCATGTATTCAGGAAATGTGATGAAAATGGAATAAAATTTAGTGAATATGTATTAGTTTCATGAATAAAATCTGGTCTGTTAGGTTATTTGGCATGCATTTTGGTAGAACAATTCTCCATGCACCCAGCGTGCTGAATAAAGTAATGTCGGCTTTCTAACCTAACAAACTCTTTGGAGATTTTATTTCCTGGTTTTCAGTGACAACATGAAGAAACCTAAATTTCCTTTAGCAGTGTAGTAGTGAGACATTTCTATCTGACTCCAAGAGACTGAAATTTCACAGCTTTAAGCATAAGATTATTTTATTGGGTTAAATCATTTACATAGGCTTAGAAACTTGAATTTAGATATTTATTTTATGTGTCTGAAACATTTTTTTCTATATTTTATACTTTATTCCACACATTTGACATCTTAATATATGTTTCCATCTTTAGTTTCTTTGGTAGCTTCAGTCAGAAAGCTTAAAAAAACCAAACAAAACAAACATCTTCCAGCAAAAAAAAAAAACTTCCAGGAAATTAAAAAAAAACAAAACAAACAAACCCAAACCAACAAAAAGAGTCACTGAAAACAATACCCACCACCAGCCAAAAAACCCAAGGAACCAGAAGAATTAAAATAAGAAGAGGAAAAAGAAAAAACTAAAGATAACACTTTGAAAACTTTTTGTTCTTTAATATGATATCTTGGTTATTAAGGGACTTCGAGAGTAATAAAGTAAGTAGTACTAGTCATTTGCTGCCTTTAACTATACATCTTCAGAAGTCTGTGTCAGAGCTCTGCCTGAGATTATTAAACTAAGGGACTACTAAAGAAATGTCAAATTATGTAAAAAGACATCTTAAAATACACAGGGCATGTCATAGAACCCAAATCCCTGAGCATGTCACCTGCTGGGTACCTAGTCATTCACCTGATCCATTCGTCTCCTTCCTAGGGTCACAGCCTCCAACTGGGAGAATAGAGAACACTACCTATGCTGCTGATCCCTTCAACTTCTTTCTGAGGGACATGAAGTTCCTTTAGATATTTCACAATCGCCTCGTCTTCTGGTTTTATCAGGCTTGGTAGCCTCTTTGTGATTGCAACTACCAAGTCTCGTCACAAGGTTCACGGGTGGTGAAATCTTTTCTAATCTCATCCTTTCTTCCCTTTGCTTTCTTTTCCTTATACATTTTCTTGTGTTACTTTTATGCTTTCATATATTACTATATTACTACAGATAATAATAACCAAAATGGCTCCATACCTGCTTTCCATTGCAACCAAATTATTCTAAAATAAACCCTAAATATATATATATATTTGCAAACACTGATCATTCAGTGTTGTTTCACTCTAATGTGCCCCAAGGGATCCATTAACAAGAACCTGGGTTACTCTCGTCTTCCTGGGGGTGGGTTGTAATGGGGGGGGGGATGCACGACCACAGGAGTCTCCAATTACTAACACCCTTCATGCTTTTTTGGTGGCAGTGGTTCTAATACGGGTGGTTGGTTGGCCCTTCCTGTGAGCAAACTGCCCTGCCCCGCCCTATTTGCCCAACCTGTTCCCTGGAACTGTTTAAATCTCCCACGGTTGCTCTGGCAACGCCATCACCATGTCAGCCTTACGCGCAAGAACTGCCGGGTCCTGCCGGGTCTCTCTGCTCTTGTCATTTCCCTGACTCCTAGTGCTCCACCCCCCGAATTTACCGTAGCCGGCAACATTTCAATATGAAGGAAATGAAAGGAATCCTGAGTCTCTCAAGTAGAGCAATACCTTCAAAGAAAATTTCCTTTCTAGTTCAGAACTGTCCTGGTTTTAGGAAGATGAGGTAAAGTTTAACATTAAGGGTGACCTCAAACTGTGTATTCCATATCTTCTCTACATCAACCCACGCAACTTTGTTTACTGTCTCTTTAAGACCCAGAGTCGGAAGCAAAACCTCTGTGTTTTACTCAAAAGGGGAGGGGTGCAGGGTCCCTTTAAAAACAGGGAAAGGAGAAGCTGAGTACTTACTTTCATTCTCTCCGGGCTCTGGACAATTTCGCAATACCTTCACTGCTGCCAGTCCACCGCTTTTTCACCGGCGCACCGCAGAGAGAAAGCCTGTTATGCCACTACATGGCACTACATGCGCCGGCGCCCCAGCAACATTGACTCTTATTGGACAAGAATAGTTTTTCCCAGGTTTTATTTTTCCCCTTCCCCCGCTGGTTTGTTTGGTGGGGGGGAGGGGGGGGAGTTTGTTTTCTTTAAACACAGAGCATCGCTTGCCGTGTTGTTTCCTTTGTTCTCTCTCTCGGCCGCGTGGTCCGGAGATGGGACTCTCTGCCATCTTGTCTTTTGTCCTCTGAGCCACATGGGCTGCCTGGGTGGCCGCCACCTTGTGGTGTTTTTTTTTTGTTTGTTTGTTTCTGGGGAGAGGCACGTGACTCAGCACCTTGGTATCTCTTGTTTATTGCAGTTTTCTTTAAATAAATCGTTATTTTTTCATTTATACCTTTTCACATTTGTCTCTCCTTATTGATAGAGGGGAGAGGTTGAAAATTAGGGGGAGGTAACTTATTTCAGAGTTTCTGCCCCATAAAACTGTCTAAAACTAAGACAAGAACATAATCTTCCCCCTTCCTTGTGGTGTTTTCGTTTTAAAATACCACTGATACTTTGAGAACATAGCAGACAATTTTTGAGGTATAATTTATTTGATGAATAAATTATTTGATGAATAAATTTCTGCTGATTTAGGGTAAAATAGAAATTATTAATTTAAAAGAACTATAAGTTGGATAATAATAATAATATTCTTGAGCCAGAGATTGGATAATGATTTACTAGGATATGCCTGCTGCAAACCATTTATTATTCCCTTAATGAATTTGTGCCTACCTGGTATCAGGGAGGATGGAGAGAAGAGAGCCAAATAATTGAGAGAAACCACCAAGTGTAACCAAGCATCCCGCCCTTGGACCCCAGAACTGGTACAAGTTGGCTCTCAGGCTTGGACTTGGACCAAGAACCAAGGGAGCAAGCGCAAAAGGACAGGGTGAACAGTTCATCCTGAGGAAGACTATCGATCACGCTGCCATCAATCATTTGGGACCTCTGCCCACAATTAATCTGAGACACTGCACTTGCGCGAGCATATTTAAATGAACTTTGAACTCGTTATAATATGAAGCGGGGATAGGTATTGAATATGTATAGGGGCTTTGTCTAACTTTATGCATATGTAACCTGTAACCTAATATAAACCTAGTGAAGTGCTGCTGATGGTGTGCATGCCTTTGGAGGGGCCACCCCCCATGCACCCCAGCTGGAATAAACGCATACCTACTTCATAACTATCTGAGTTGTGGAGTCATTCTGTGCTTCACTGCCTTTCCAGAAATCTCTGACAACTGGGCACAAGTTTAATCAAATAATCACAAATGGTGATGAATTCTAAAATTTTTTTTGGTTAAAATTTTGAGTTTTCTGACCTACTACCGAGCTGGTTGAAACTAAGAATTTTATAAAATGTGTAAATATCCCTATGTGCATTATTATTTATTTCCAACCAGTGCTTTTGGACAGCAAATAAAAGAACAGATGAGTCATCCAAAACACAGAGAATTTAGTATTACATGAATCTGACCTGTTGTTTTCTATGTAGATTAAGTGGTACTGTTCAGAACTGCAGGGATGCATCAGATGGGAGATGTTCAAAGCTGACCTTGAATTTGAAAATCAATCTCCACATACAACTATTCAGAATCAAAAAATTCTCGTGAATATGAAACAAATCGTTTTTCTCAAGGAATTACACTTTCTTTGCCTGTGCTCAAAGACCACAATTAGTCTAAGCAGGAAGTACCAATCCATTGAATTTCTTCTCTACATATGTATTTCTGGCTTATAGCCATTTAAGTGTGAGAAAGGGGTAATCAATAGGTAACTCAAGTTAACTATTGAGAGACAGAATATGTGAATTCTAAAACCTAGAAAAACAGGATTCCCTTCATCTTATCAAGATAAGAGGGACAAGAATCTGTTTGAAGCCAGCACAGAAATCGCTGAATTATCCCATAAAGAATTGCATGTGCTCCAGAGAGAAAGGTGAAAAGTGCATCGTGATGAAGACTACTGGGATCTTCATCCTGGAGGGGTCTTTGAGGGTCTCCAAAGACCACCAGGACACACAACGCATGCGTAGCACACATGCTAATGATATTAATGACTTCCGAGAAATGATTTGTATAACCACTCCTATCTCAGGGAATGTGATGAATATTCATGAATTTTACCCCTAATATCGTGTTGTTGGAAATGCTGGTGTGTGTGTGTTTGGAGGAGTGAATTTCCCCACACCCAGTGCACCGAATAAAGCAAATACCCACTTCTCTGACTTTGTCGCTGAAGTGTCTCTGGGCCCACTTGGGATGAATCAAGTGCAATTCAGGTTCTGTATTATTTCTGTACAAGCATAAACCTTAACAAGAGAACTAAACAAGTAAAAGAGGGAGAGAGAAGGCTGTTGTCCAAATAATGGATAATTCTTCAGTCTGTATTTATGAAGTCAAAATAAGAAACAGATGATTCCCTGTATAGTTTCTCAAAACTAAATAAACTGTAGTGACAGACTTGGGTTGTTTCCAACAAATTTTGTAGTTCTCTATAATTGGGTAGAGTACTGCAAATAAGGGAAAGGTAAAACAATGCAGAAGGTATTTTGGAGGAAGGGTAAGAAGCAAGTGCTTTGAAAATGAACTGACAAAAAAAAAGTGTGTGTGTGGGGGGGGTTTACATCCAAACCTGGCAGTCAAAGTGCTCAGAATTACAGCTTCCAAAACACAGAAGTAGGATTCTGTTTAATAGCCAATCCCCTGGGGAGGTGGAAATCACTTAAATCACTGTTCTAGTTTTTAGGAACTAGGATACCTTTTTTCAAAACAAAAATATGAGCCTTTCAACACAACTTCACTAAGTATAGTTATGGAGAAAAGCTCTTTTGAAGTCCAAACAATTTTTTTTAAATAGTCACTGAAATACTGATAAAGACTTGCCATTCTGTTTTTGGATTTGTGATGTTGATAATTCAGGGATGTTTTCATTATTGTTGAACCGCACTTACACAGACCCAAGGCCTTTTCTGCTCCTTGCACAGCCACGCTGGGGAGGGGGCTGGGGAGGTTGGGAGGGGACACAGCCAGGACAGGTGACCCCAACTAACCAAAGGGATATTCCAGACTATGTGACATCACGCTTAGTATATAAAGTGAGGGGAAGAAGGAAGGGGGGGACATTTGGAGTGATGGTGTTTGTCTTCCCAAGTCACTGTTCCATGGGATGGGGCCCTGCTCTCCTGGGGGGTGGCTGAACACCTGCCTGCCCTTGGGAAGGGCTCAATGAATTCCTTGTTTTGCTTTGCATGTGTGTGCGGCTTTTGCTTTCCTTGTTAAACTGTCTTTATCTCAACCCAGGAGTTTTCTCACTTTTACCCTTCTGATTTTCTCCCCATTACACTCAAGGGAGAGTGAGTGAGGATCCGTTTGGTGCTTAGTTAAACCATGACTATGGCTCTTCAGTGAGTGGAAGAAAATTTGTGACTTGGGTTATCACTATTTCTAGCATCACATGAGACTTAGGAGTGTTGGGCACATAACAAAAGCATTAGGTGTTTGAGTTCATTAATATCTGTCTGTGGCTCAGTTAAAATGTTTTATCTTTACAGTAAGGATCAATTGAACTGATCCATTCATTACCCTGGAGCATTACCACCTGCATTTAGGCAGAACATCCTTCTGTTTAACTAGCACCAGATGAATCAGACCTGATCACAATTTTTTTTTTTTTGTCATGAGCCACAAATACATTTAAAAATTATTTCAGTATTAAAAGGTATTTTGTGTTAGAGCTAATGTTTAGTACAACCCAATTATTGCAGTGACAATATTCTCACTAGTGACACCACAACAGCAAAACAAAGGCTCCAGTTTGATTTAAATTTTAAATAGCTTTTTAATGGCCACACCTCACTAAAATACTTATGCGAAATATTGTCCATGCCTACCTTTATACATGTTGGGAGTCGTTAATATAAGCAATAGAGAACTTTAAAAAATACAAAAGAGCATACTGAATCATTTAGAAAAATACTTATTCGTAATTAAAGTTTTGCCATAAACAATTGTGATTTTTTATAGCTGCAGATAAAGAAAATAATAATTATTCTTAAATTTTACAGCACTGAAGTGGAAGATTAAAGATAATAATTTAATTATTATTTCATTAGATTGTGGAATTTTCTGTCTTTTCTTAAAGAGTACAATATGGTTAGCGTTAATTCTAAAAGCTTGAAAATGTCCCTTTGTTAGGTAAGATATTGCAACAAGTTTCCATGTACAGAACTTGTACTCAAAGACAAAGCAGTAAGAATAAAAAAATCAATAATCATTATAGCTATATATGTAAAATTCTATAGTCATACAGTGAAAAAAATACTATGAGGCTATGTAAATACAAAGGGGTAAAATGTTGTGCCAATTACTGCAATGCAGCACTTTAAAAAAAAAACTTTTTTTATGTTAAAAAAACCCCTAATCTTGGTACGTGCTGTTGCCAATAATGTGGTTCATGTTGGTAAAACCCATGACTGTTACTCAGAGACTGAGAACTGCATAGATTACAGCTGCAGCCTTGGGCTTTCTGTTTCATATCTCTGAAAATAATCAGCAAATGTTATACATAGCTAACAGGAATTTGTTTCCCAAAAATGAACTCTGCTACCATTTTTTCCCACAGCAAGTAATCTGAATGTTTGTGATAGGCAAAACAAAGTTAGATATTACTCTGGGTAGTACAGAAGGGAAAAATGCAACTCTTAACTAGTGAAAATCTTATTCAATAATCTATAATTAATAAGTTTATATTATTTAGTATAGTCAACAGATACCATCAAGGAGCATGTATGCCCTGTGACATATTACACAATATAGTAATGGTCCAAATCCTCTCAACTAAGACAGCTTTAGACCTCAGGTTTCTATTGTTTAATTATAATTTATTTCTGATAATTTTATCCTAATAAATACCAAACAATTTGAAATAAAAAGCCACTCTTTGCTATTGGGAAAGTCACATGACCAGGGAACAAATTGTTTATGAACAAGGAAACATTTGTATTACCTATTAAAAATAAGATTCTTTAATATAAATAGCATCAGAAATGTCTAACAGAATAGTGACAGCTTCATTTTAGACTGCATCTGTATGAAATTCTTTTTCTTAATCATTCAGTAGTTTCCTTGTGAAGTATTTTTAACTCTTTCTACTAGTAATGTGACATATCATACAACATATTCTCAAAGTATGAAACTCCCACTATAAAGGCTGCTCCTGGCCCTGAGAAATACAATATTTCATCGTTCAGTACAAAAATGTCCTGCTACCAGAACTGCAGGGGTGACTTCTGCTTTTTCTGCTTCTCCCTACTTTAACAACACCCATCTTAGCATGAGATGTGGCTTTTTGCATGGTGAAGAAAACACCATTAACTGTGAAAACAAAAAGGTGAGAAAATATTTCTGTTTAGAAAAATTCCAGCGGTGAAACAGTAAAAAGGCATTTCCCATGGGAACAATTACTAACTAGATTCTGAGGAGTTATTAATCAATTCAGTTTAATGTTTTTTCTTTACATGAGAATATTTTGGAGTACTGTTACTATTCCTCACAAATCGAATAATGTATTAGAATTCTGCAAGCTAGTTTCATAAAAACAGCTTCCTACCACAAATTAAATTCATAAAAGAAAATAAACATAAGAGAAAGATTTACTTAATAAGGAACAACTGTTTTAGATAAACATATTTGAAAACACAGCAGGGTTTATACATCCCTAAAAAGTTCAGTTGGTTTAGATTTTTTCTGTTTGCAAATCTGCTGCTTTTGTTAGTCTCTGGAAAGGCAAACTGCTTTTGAAAGGCTTGTGGCAACTTAGTCAAAACAAATGCTTCTGAAAGCTTTCAATAGTACTTTTTCAATTTACAAAATGTGAAAACATCTTTCAATTAGTAAAAAAAATAGGCTAATATACAAACATTTTTTTTTAAAAAATTCATTTGTGAAGGAATGTAGCATAATTGCCCAGACTCATACCCATTCACTCCTCAGATACTGGTAGCTATCTCCTCTTGACACAAGCCTCTCTATATTAACCCAGAGAAATGCGTACATGGCCAGTTAGCCCAAGCAAAATAGTAATTCAGCTTTCCCCAAATTTAAACTATCATAAATTACCATTTGGACAGCATTAGAAAGAAATTGAAGCATACAAGGAATAAACTATAGTTTCTTTTTATATCAAAATGTACTCTTGAAAATGTGTTTGGCACAGTGCTAAATCATATAGTTAATACTAAGTACTGCAGGATACAATAAACCCCTGGAGTTAACTTGTGTTTACACCCTTTAAGGGATAAAAATAAAAAGATACCAATTATTCAGAAAGCCTATAAAAATTGTATAAACAATATTTTGTCTTGTTTTGAAAACCACTACTATAGTAAATTTTACATAAAAGACTGCAAAATAATATAAATGGATTTAAACAGATCTTTACAATAAGAAATTCAAATGGAAACAGACAAGTAACAAAGAGAAGTAAAAAAATTTATTGCAGTATTCATTCCACCAGATTTGCTGGGGATCCCTTTTCTTGTATTATTTCAGGGTGACCTAATACATCAAAATCTACATTTACAAAAACTCCTCTTGCAGATAGGTCATAGATACTGCATGCGCTTTTTTTCTTTTTTTTTCTTCAACAGAAAAAATTATATATCCGGGAGATTCTGCCACTTTACAGCCTGGAAAAACAATGCTTTCCTGGAAACTGGCTACGCTAAAGAAAGCCATCCGCTGCTAGGTTAAACTCCAAGAACACTTTATTAAGAACATTAACAGACTAATTTCCAACATTCACTTTTTTATTTTTTTTAACAGAAAGTTTTTTTCAAGGTATAAACAATTTTTTAAACTATAATACAGTGGGAGTAAAAATGAACTGAGAAGTTTCTGCTGCACAACAGCGAAGGAAGCTCCCACATAAATGTTTACCAAATATTTCCTTCTTTTTTCCTGTGTCCCAGGTTCCATTCTTACTCTTCGTTTAACTGTTTGGTTTTTTTTTTTTGCCAGAAAGTTGATATCTCAAGTTTTTCTGTTATTTCAATTCCTGTAAATTTGGCTGCATGTACAAATTTATTAGCTGGAAGTTCCATCCTTGGCAGCATACAGCAATCGTAAATTTTGAACAACTTTATTAGTCAGCTTATTAGCACTCGTTAGAGCAATTTTTTTGTAAATAATGTCTGACTCTTTAATAGTGTCTACCCAAGGCACCAGTTTGCGGCCATCACGGCGCTTAGCCTCAGTCCAGGAGCCACTGTAGGAGCCTGCCATCCACTGAACACTGAAGCCATTGCTGGTTTTCTGTACTACTCTTGCAATTTGTGGTCGGTCTTTGTACTTTGGACAGCAAATAGCGATGACATCCATGACATCAACACTTTCATTCATCTGTGCTGCCAACTCTGTAGAGTCTGAATTTCGTTTTGACCTTCTCAATGACTAAAACATTGGGGGGAAAAAAGACCAAGTGTTACACAAAAGAATTTTAGTGAAATTATTGCTTTTATTGCTTTTAATCCCTTGACGCCGGGAGTTGGGATTCCCCGGCACACATTCCATTGCCGGCAATGAGACGCACCGCGACCGCCAGCGCCAAGGGGTTAACATATCCTTGTAAAACCACATACTCTTAATTTGTACCCGTGTCATTATCTCTTATTGATATATAAAATTATATATACACACGAATCATAAAGCTACATAAAAACTTGGCAACAATAAAAAGGATAACACACAGTACATTCCAAAGGAAAATTAATAAATTTTTATATGGGATAAATCTCATTTTCTAGTTTGTGTTTTTTATTGTCTTTTCTGTTAAACTTTCTACAAAAGTTGTATAAATGGTTAAGTAGAGAATCTCTATCTACAAAATGTTTTCTTTCATGTCGATTACATTACTTGGTGTACATTTAATATAATAGACTGACATTTAGAAGCACATAAAAATAATTTTACGTAATACGCTGTGAAATACGTTGACTCCTCCTCCGCCTCACCCCTGAAGTGCCTCCTCCTCTATCCTCCCCATCACTTTCATCATCCTCTGTCTCAGCTGCATTGTTTTTAGGGCTGCCTCCTCCAAGAAGTGAGGTAATTGCTTTGTTCCGAGCATTTGTGCTAGCTGACACCTCTCCATCTTCTTCCTCTTCATCAGGATCCAAATGTTCCATAAGGAGCTTGAACTATTAAATAAACCCCCAAAAAAACAGATCAGTTTACATTCAAACTTTAAAAATAGACATTCATATAACACTACATTAAATAAAAAAACAAATGAAAGGGTAAAGAAACAGTGTAAAACAAATGGCAGAAAACTTCAAACTTCAACAGCTTGTGTTTTGTTCTACAAACATTTTACTTTCATTTTCTGGTAGATATGTAAAAGCTTTCTTCCTGTGTTTCCAAAATTGCAAGTTTTCTCTAGTTAATATTTTAAAGAATTGGAAAAGAAAAAGGAAAAAAAGGGTAGATGTCGCTGTTGAGCCGCTAGCAGAGAAAAGGACCCCAGTTCTCAGTGTAGCAAGAAAAAGCGTTTATTATTTTGATTTCCATATATATATAGACTTTTCAGAGGTCGCCCAGATTGGTCAGTCAGAAACCTCCCCCTAGGCCTAATTGGCCAGGCCTGAACTGTCCAAGTCTTGAGACACTGTTTGAAAAACATCCAGACTTTATCTTTGTTTATGAAACACAGCAGAATGTTCTCACGAGAAAGACCTGTGCTAGCCACAGGTAAATACACTAGAGATCTAGTCTCTGTTCTTATGACAGAAACTGTCAGGGATAAAGTGAACAACTTGTATGGTAGAGGTATCAAGATGGATACCAAAAATTAGAAAATAATCTGCAAAGATGAATATCCTTCAGTTGAAATTAATTTTTATCATGTTTAAATTTATTAGAATACTTTGAAAGGTAATACTGCTAAACGTCCTGAAAGGAAATTGTGAGTTATCATATATCAATCACATAAGATTACCAGAAACTCAACATTTTGAAATGTTCATCCAATACATCAGCATCTACTTTGAAGTTTATACTGTTACCTAGTTTGAAAGGATTCCAGATTTTCTGCAAAGCAACTTTACTTACATCTAAGTACTGTTTTACTATACTCCTCTTCACTTCTTCAGTGATCTTAGAATTAGCCATATCACTCTGAAGAAAATCCAGAGTTTGTTTTGGATGGAAATGCACTCCTGTCTTCCTGTTTATAGCTTTATCATACACTTTTGCAGATTCAGATGGAGAATATTTCTGAATTTTACTGTTTAAAGAAAACAAAAGGGAAGAGCTTTTAAGGAAAGTCCTAAACAATTTCAAGGAAAAGCTTTTAAAAATATTCAGTACAATTAGTTATATTTTAACCATTCTGTATACAATAGATAGCCTGGTAAGAAATGAAATCATTACTTTTTCTAAGCCAGTTTCATTACATTCAACCTATTCTGTTTTTCTCTTATACAAATCTATTGCTGAAACAATTATTAACAATCAACTAAACTTCCCCCCCCCAACTTCCAAACATAATCCTTACAAAGAACTCACTAGACAACAAGATGGCCTATTGGCTAAATATCCTTACCTATCAGAGAATCCACAGAGGTTCTTTAAATGCTGTTTCAGCATCAAAAGTAATAATATGCCTTGGGAGACATTTGCAAATTCAATTAAAGGAGCTGAATTTTCTGGTAAACATTTCATCACAGCATTTATATCATTTTCTTCATCAGAATCTGAATCAGAGTTTACTCGTTTCCGTAACCTCCGAGGCTTAGAAGCTTCCTCCTCACTTTTGCTCTCACTACCACTGTTACTGTCACTCTCAGTCTCCTCGTCTGATGAAGGCTTTCTTTCCTTTTTTTTGTCTTTCACCATAGACTGCGAGACAGAGAAGTTAACACACATTCCAAAATTAGGGTAAGTAGCATCATGTACATTTCTAAAAAATCTTTCCAAAAATCATTATTGACTTAAGTTAGGAAGAATTCCCTGAACAATGTTATGAATTAATAACTTGATATTCATAACTTTATATTCAAAGATTAAAATTATTTATGACAAAAAAGATGCAGAATTATAACTCAAGGTCCCTGAAAAATTGATCCAAAGTCCACTTTTATTTGCAAGGTGGTTACAGAAGGAACTGAAGCAAGAAGTACTCCACTGGCATGTAATTCTTAAAAAGACTGCTCAAGTTTGTTATCGGAGACAGTAAAATGAAGTAAAAGACAAATACAATAAATCAGGAAGAAAATCCCATTTTTGTTTCACCTGAATATAATTTGTGCATGTTATATATATTTCCATATGTACCTTGGTACAAAATAGTCCAAGTTGGTTTTAATCCTCGTCTCTGTTAAAATCCTATGACACTAATTACACTGCTGACCAGAGAGCCCCCCAAATCAGCATATACAGTATTAGTAATATTCAGTTCCACTACTTGCAGAGCTACAGAATTTCATACCTGCATTATTACTGCACATAGTATGCTTTTTCATAACACGGAACTTAAGATGTCCCAAGTAGGATCTCATCCTCTACATGCTGGTCCCCCATCTAAAGAATGCGCTGTCTCTTTCTAGCAGATTAAAAATTGACTTTGGTAGGGTGAGAATTCAAACCAGTGTACTTTCCAGGTATCAACTCTGACTTGTACTTACTAGTTAGATTGGAAATTCTAGAAACGGGTTTGTTTCCTGACAGTTTGGACCTTCTACTGTTAAAGTTGTCCAGGAAATGTAGACACTGAAGTCTTTAAGAATCACAGGATGGGTCAAGTTGGAAGGGACCACAGTGGGTCATCTGGTCCCACCTCCCTGTTCCAGCAGGGTCATCCCAGAGCACACAGCACAGGATTGTGTCCAGATGGGTCTGGAATATCTCCAGTGAGGGAGACTCCACATCCTCTCTGGGCAATCTGTTCCAGTGCTCGGTCACTGCACAGAGAAATTCTTCCTCATGTTCAGGTAGAACTTCCTGGGGATCAGTTTCTGCCCATTCCTCTTGTCCCTTTGCTGGGCCCCACTGCGCTGAGCCTGGTCCATTCTCTGACCCCTCCCTGCAGACACTGACAGACATGGATGAGGTCCCCTCTCAGCTGTCTCCTCTTGAGGCTGAACAGCCCCAGCTCCCTCAGCCTTTCCTCATAAGAGAGATGCTCCAGTCCCTTAATCATCCTCACAGCCTCTGCTGGACCCACTCCAGGAGTTCCATGTCTCTCCTGTCCTAAGCAGCCCAAAACTGGACACAGTACGAGAAACAAAGGCCTTTTTCTTACGGGGTTGTGTATTGCCATAGCAACAGATACTATAACATTATTTGGGTTCTCATATGCTACCTTAAGAAAAGACATATTGCACACTCTTCTTGCAATAAATAATGTATTTAAAGTCTCCTAGGTGACACACATGGAACTGCCATCAGCTACTTGACAAAAGAAAAGGTAAATGGGATTTTGTTATTAAAATTATGCCTGCAATTATTATTAATTCCAATTAATTCAGTAATATTAGGGAATTATATAGATTTAATATTAATATCTCAAAAATTGTCATTCTTTTTTAATAACATTATCAGATAAGCAGCATTATAAGGAAAGTTTTTAACTAGTGTCTACCAGATACAGGTCAGAACAGAAAGGGTTGTTTGTTTTTTAACTACCAGTTACAAACTAACAATACTAGTCCACATCATAATAATGGTACTATATTCACTGAAAAATTGACCAAATTATATAGAAGCTTATGCTGCCACCATAATAAATATACTAAAATATAAATACACATACCTCTTTAAATGACTGTAGTAGGTTGCTACCAGAAACTGATAGTGTAATGTCTATATGATGCATTATAAACAGTGGCTCTTCCTGTGTTTGATAAGGAAAACAGGCTAGATTGTCTGCTATGTACAAGAGCATATTCACCTCTGTTTTCTGGAAGTTAAAGAAAAGTAGATATAAATATACATACAAATATCTTATTATACGCTTATCCTGTGTTCCTAACAGCCTAAAACAAAAATAAAAAGATCACAAACTTTATTCTACATACCCCCCAAATGCACTCTAAACAACATATATATATATATGCAAAATTTAGTCATACCTAAAGATGCATTATTCCTAAACAACCCAAACTGAGTACAGAAAGTTACTGAATGATGCAAAGTGACTAATACATTCTATTAGGTAAACACCTTATATTATAAAGCAAAACCAACTACCTTAGGGAAATAAAGCTATCAATAATTATGTCATAGAAATATATCACAATAAGAGAATTTGAGATTGCAATGGTAAATTTTATTTTCTTTATAAGTGAAGGAAATGTGATGCTTACTGCAGTATCATCAAAGAGGTTGAGTAAGGAAATTAGAAATGCTCGTCTGTGTTGGCGGTTCCCTCGAATCATGGAGTATAGGTGTGAACACAATGCATTGGATGATTCATCATGTCTAAAACCTCTTACAGGATCCTGTGGGCAGGTATTGATTGCCTGTTGTACCTGGTAAGACATCTTCATACCAGCCACTGCTTTCATCTGAAATGGAAAAGTATTTATTTTTATTTAAATCATTGCTTTCAAGCAGTAACACTGAAAGTGGAAATTAAACAAATGACTATCAACAGAAACTTCTAGCTATTTTTAAATCTTTTTTCCCTTTAAGTGGTTCCTCATCTGAAGCTTAACTTTTAAACATGCACGGAGGTGCACTACTGCCTTTTGAGTAAGCATACAGATTAAAACAGAAGTTGTGGCAGAGATCAAAATGTATTGTGAACTGCTTTCAAAATAACTTCTATGTTAGAAACATATAGATGATCTGTTTACCAACTAAAGCCAGGTACCCAAATTTAAACAATTTTCAAGAATCGTAGATTCATAGCATATCCTGAGTTGGAAGGGACTCAAAAGGATCATCGAGTCCAACTCCTGGCCATGCACAGCACCATCCCCAAGAATCACACCATGTACCCAAGAGTGTTGTCCAAACACTCCTTGAACTCTGTCAGGCTTGGTGCTGTGACCACTGCCTTGGGAAGCCTGTTCAGTGCCCAACCACCCTCTGTGTGAAGAACCTTTTCCTGATATCCAACCTAAACCTCCCCTGACACAGCTCCAGCTGTTCTCTCGAGTCCTGTCACTGGTCACAAAGAGATCAGTGTCTGCCCCTCCTCTTCCCCTCACGAGGGAGTTGAAGACTGCGATGAGGTCTGATCTCAGTTAGGTATCTCTTTGGATGCCATGCTCAAATTTCAGTGGAATACAATTAGATTTGGAAAGTCCCACAATGTAGCACACACTGAACTAAGACTGAGGCCTTCTGAAATAAGGGGTGCTGCAGTTCAATTTCAGATCTTTAGCAGAACTATTGTCACTATGCCACAACTCCACAAGTCTTCACTTAGCCCTCAGACTTTCCTTTCATCAAGATCCCTCAGTTCTTAAAACCTTCCTATGTTCCTTCTGCTTAGATTACAATTTATAAAGCTTTGATGTCTTAACGTTCTAATACATATATAATGACCTCTACTTTTACAAAGTGCTCTCTATTAATATAGGAAAATCAATGCTAAACATTATGAAACAGCTGTCCTTACCTCTTATCAAATAAATGCTCTTAACATACTATTCAGTGAGGAAAACACTACTGTGGATTATAAATAAAAGGAATTTTTAGACTGGAAGAGATGATTCAAAAGATTATATCCTTTCTATTTTGAAAAACAGAAATCTCCAAACAGGGGAAAGAGTTGGGATCTTCTTTACAACTGCTTATAGTTATTGCTTATGTTTATTTGTTATTTATATTATTTTTCTGCAGCTGAGGCCTGTTCAGTGTTAAGTCACCAGAGAATGTACCAGTATTTTGTAAAATGATAAATTAGAATTACTTACATGAATGAACCCAGCATATTTTTTGTCTATTTCCACCAATTGCTGGTCAGCTTTGTTTCGCATAGAGGGCTCTGGATCTGTGCCCATAGCAATTAAGTACGGCACACACTTGAAAAAAACAAATTAAATTATTATTCAGAGTCATTGTACCTCTTCTTTCTCACTCTTTGCTCTTCTACTACAGTGTTGTTTATGTTATATTCTGACTACTGCAGAAACTAGAATAGGAAGCTTTATGCAACTTACTATCTGACTACTTTTTTCAAGCAAATAGTACAAAATACACAAAAGACCAGCATTATCATAGAATCATAGAACGATTTGGGTTGGAAACGACCTTAAAGGTCATCTAGTTCCAACACCCTGCCATGGGCAGGGACACCTTTCACTAGACCAGGTTGCTCCAAGCCCCATCCAACCTGGCCTTGAACACTTCCAGGGATGGGGCAGCCACAGCTTCTCTGGGCAACCTGTGCCAGGGCCTCACCATCCTCATAGGGAAGAATTTCTTCCTAATATCTAATCTAATCCTACTCCCTGTCAGTTTGAAGCCATTTCCCCATATCCTTTCACTCTGTGCTCTTGTAAAAAGTCCCTCTCCATCTTTCTTGTTGGCTCCCTTTAGATCCTAGAAGGTCACAATTAGGTCACCCTGAAGCTTCTCTTCTTCAGGCTGAATAATCCCAATTCTCTCAGCCTTTCCTCATAGCAGAGGTGGTCCATCCCTCTGATCATCTTGGTGCCTCTTCTGGACTTGCTCCAACAGGTCGATGTCCTTTCTGTGCTGGGGACCCCAGAGCTGAAGGCAGCACTGCAGGTGGGGTCTCACCAGAGCAGAATCCCCTCCTCCCCTGCTGCCCACACTGTGGGATCAGCCCAGCACACATAGACAGGGCATGTCCAGCCTCTCACCAACCAGCACCCCCAGGTCCTTCTCCCCAGGGCTGCTCTCGATCTGTTCATCCCCCAGCCTGGATTGATCCCGGGGATTGTCCTGACCAAGGTGCAGCACCAGCACTTGGTCTTGTTAAACCTCATGAGATTCCCATGGGCCACTTCTTGAGCTTGTCCAGGTCCCTCTGGATGGCCCTGTCCTTCAGGTATGTCACCTGCATCACTGAGCTTGGTGTCATCTGCAAACCTGCTGAGGGTGCCCTTGATCCCTTTGTCTGTGTCATTAATGAAGATATTAAATAACACTGGTCCCAATACAGACCCCTGAGGGACACCACTGGTCACTGATGTCCATTGAGACTCAGAGGCATTATAAATGATAGAAGTTGTGTGAGGTTTCAGGTAGTATTTCCAGTTCTCTCAAACTCTAAAGTCAACTTGCACTACAAAAAATGCCATTTAAAAAAACCCAAACCACACACACCACTAGTTATGACTGAACATGCACAATGACTGTGCTATAAACAAATAATTACTAAAATATTATGTAAGCAAAGAATAATGGAGATGATTACTGAAGTTCTAATATTGACTTTGGAATTCCATAGTGTTTGGAGGACATGGGAATTGAGGTGGAGGCAAGCTGTCCCAGTTTTCAGGATAAAGAATTAAAGAAAAGAGCTTGGCATACACCTGAAATTCATAACAGAAATATGCTCCAATGTACATTTGCAAGTGCACTTTAGACACTGCCTGGGCTTTTAGATCTTGATCCAAAGACAAAAAAATACAGCATTTGGAATCTAAATTTCAAAATATGTTTTCTGCAAAGGCCCCTAGTTACAATAAGAGATTACTGTAACATAGCTGCAAGAGAAAAAATAGAAATGTATCTAGCAAATGTAAAAAGCAGAAACCTCAACAACAACAACAACAAAAAACATCATAAAAGCTTACCATACCTGAACAGGATGGATGAGACCCTGGTTTAATGTCAGTGCAATGACATTTAGAGCAAAGTGGCGTACACTGGACTGGGTATGAAAGAAAGCCTCAAGGACCTGTTTGAGATATAGCTGCATGATGGAACTACTCATCCCTGAGGAAATATCACCCATTTCTTTTAGGTCTTCCTGCTTTGCTACTTTTTTCCCTGTAAAAAGGAAAAAAAGCAATAGCACACTCACCACAGTATAATAATTTACTTTGCTATTAATTGATGCATACTGATCTTTAAGCTTTAAAATACAAAGACATTTCAGCCATCTTAGAATGGGTTTATGTTCTCATGAAACATAGAACAGTCTGATAGCAAATATACTTAAAAAAAACTAAAGTCACACAAATTTAAAGTCTCGTTCCTCAAAAAATGTTTTAATTTTTACAATTTCTTATTTTGTATCTGCTAATTAACCTTGTAGAATATTTTGATAAAAAGTATTACTACCCTCATTACAGCAATTATGCATTCTGGATTGCTTTCAGGATTTATACATCCTGAAAGTAAATAATAAGCTACACTTCTCAATATACCTAGTCACATAATGAATTTTTGAAAATTATTCTAAGATATCTTGTGTACAATATTACTCATTAGATAACAATCTTAAATGACTCAGTTCATGTATATAGTAATTGTATGCAAGAAAGTTAGATTTTGCCTGCCTCAGCACAGAAGAACTCAACACTTACAGTCTCTGTCTGCCTGCTGCATACGTGTATCCTCCTCCTGCAAGTAGGTCTGGAGGTTTTTTAACACCTGGATTTTTAAGTTTACTGAACAGTTCTTATCTGAAAGAATGCTGTTGTACAGAGTCTTCACTTCCTGTTCGAACATTAAACTTGGGTGTTGTATAAATGCAAATCCTAAGGGTGAAAGAAAAGAGGAAATATTCCATGTTATTAACTAGAAATTGTATTTCTGCTTCTTAAGTCTTTCTTCAAAATAGAGGTATGAAATATATCTCCTCTGAAGTTTAGTACTAACAAATAGTATTGCTTTTTCATATGGACACCATTCTAAGTTTATAAGGAGTTCTATTATCTGTCTGATAGATAAAGATGGGGTGCTGACCCAGGGCAGTTGAACTAAGAAGAGTTATATAGGTCTGGAAGCATGTCCAGTGTACTAGTCTGCATCTCAACAACTAGGAGGTCTCCCAAGAGCAAGGGAGGAACATTGCTAAAAAATTACTGATTGTTTTTCTAATACATTTGGAGAAAAACATTGTGCTGAAACTCTGAACAGTTATTCATATGGAGACAGAGAAAATGTGGAAAAATTGCTAAATATCATGAGTTTTTAAACAATAAAATCTTAAAAAAATATATAGTGAACACAATAAAACAAAATTTAGACCTCTCACTCATTATTCATATACCTATTAAGGTCGTGTCTTGAAAATTATCTGAAGCATTCCCAAGACTACATCTGTTGGAAGATACTCACTATAGAACTGCTTTTAGCTGCAGCCTTACCCTTGACAAAGAACTGGTTATTCTTAGTCAGGGAAGTCTTTATTTCATAAAAAGTTTGATCTAAATAAGTAACAGCATATATAATTTTACATCACATATGTAGATTTAGGAGTGCTGCCAACAGATTCTTACAGAGTATCATAAAAACCAGTAATGAGAACATAACTTCCCAATTTAAACTATGTTTCACTACTTGATTAATTGAAAGCAAATAAAATTATGTGAAAGCAATGTATAAAAGTTGGTAAAACAAAGGGAAGACTGAAGGCAAAAGGAAGGCTCTGTACACACAGAAAAGACAGTGTAGGTAAAGGCTAAGTCTAGGACAAGACCTCAGTGCATTTAAGATCTCGTTTCAATTTCAAAACAGGAAGAGGAAAGAAGGCAGGGGAGATGAAGGGGAAAGAGGTGAAAGAAAAAGGAATTATGCTCCTCATTGAAGTAGGTAGCATAATTGTCCACTCTATACAGGTGTATATTGTTTATAACTTGACTGCCTCTGAGAAAGTCCAACCCATTTCTTATGTTTAATTTTGAAAATGGAAAGCACTTGCATTCATGTGTAACAATCCATAACTCTTTCTTTCTTTCATTCACTTATTTAAAAGAATCTAAAACCACCAGTACTCCTAGGGAAATTCTTATTTTTCCATCTCCTGTAAGCAGGGAAGAAATTTTACTTGACATAAGAATTTGTCATAGGGGATGAAAAAAGGTAACTGCTGTGTTCTTTTAAGGACTGACTTCACATCTTGGGGCTGCTCTCACACCACTTCTCATCATACCTTTGTTTTCACTCTGTTAAGGTTAAGCACTGAACTTGGCTAAGACATTACCTGTTAGATACTAACAAAATTTATCCTCAATCTGCCTAGCAAGTACACATCTGGAAGAGAACCATAACCATAACCATTAAGCTTATGGTTAAACTCAATCTCTCAACAGCAGTGACACATCCCAAAGCAAAAGTTAAAACTGTTGAGTGTCCTTACTGTAAGAACACACTAATAATTACTAATAGGAAAGCACACACTCTTCATTTGATGCCTTCACAGTGTATACATGTTGAATTAGCTTGTTAGTAATTTTCACCTTATTGCTGCACATAAATGTTGAATGGATTTGACAACTTGACTCAGTTACCAGCCTGTAAGATAGAGCTTTGCACTGCCTACTACATCTCTGTACATCTAAGCAGCTACCTTCAAAGTGGAACCAGTACTTAGATGAGACTAATATATCACTGAAAACAGTTGTCTGAGGTTTAATTAAAATAAAGACTGACATGTTTACAGGCAGAGAAAAAAGAATAAAAAAATCTGAAGAATGCCTACTGATAGCCACTCCTGTTTTGTCCTCTTCCCCAAACTGATCACAGTTCAGTCTGTAATTCAGGAACGTTTTGGATGAATGCAACACCCTCAACCTCCATGAGTAAAGCAATCATGTCTATGGTTAGGAAGAAAGCCCCTATCCCATGTGTAATATTTTGTACAGAACAATTAAATTAGAATGGACTACAGTAAGTGTTGTGCATCTTGATACAATGCCTAGAAAAACCTCTGGCTAGTTGTTAACACCATAGCACTGTTCCTGCAACAGAGGCAACTCTAAAGCCATTAATCCCATTCAGCTGTCTGCAATGGTTTCCTCACAGAATATCAAATCAAGATTCAGTCTCAGTCCTTATCTTCAGAGTCCTCCCTAGCCTGAACTGAACCAAAATATCTAAAAAGCCACCTAAACAGCAGCATAAGGAGGAAAATTCTTATACACAGTTAAACCATACAATGCAAGCTCACACACATAGGAGACAACTTTCTTTAGACTAAGCCAAAACCATGAACTGAACTCTTCCAGAAACCAAGGCCTATCTGCTCAAACAAGATGCTCTTACATGTACAGTTTTGGTCCTTGAGCAGAGGATGAACATGATACAAACCACTCAGTGGTAGTTCATGCATTACTGCAAGTCACTGAAATACCATACTAATGCCTTCAGATAAAGAATCTATTTAAAATTGAAATACTGCCAAAGACCCAAAATAAACGGTAATATTTAGACTATGACATCATCTCAATGCCTCATGAAATTTCACAGAGCATCCCCCAGTTGGTATAAATTGCCAGAGTTCCCTCGACTCCTGTGGAATTTCTGCCCCTACACTTAAAATTCTCAAAGTTTTTCCATCATTTTTTCTAGTTATTCTTTAACGATATCTTGAGGACTGAAAAACAATAATTGGAGTTACAACATACTTGCATGTGGGGAAAAAATAACATCTCCATTTACTTTGGAAACGATGCTTTTTAAGACTTGGTCATATATCAAAAAAACCATTCACTGTCAAAAGCATCCACTCTGCTGCAGAAGTATGCAACTTCAAAGTATGCCTTTGACTACATTTCTATAGCCAGGTCTCAAATAAAACACGTGGTGAACTTTGATTTTAAATGAACTCCCCTGCCACTATGCAAATAAATGCATGGATTTCTACTACAGCAGAATAATAAAAACTATTAATATTTCTTACCAAGGCCAATAATGGCTTTTGTCTGTACTTCTTCATCTGAATGCTTTGTAAAATACATCAGCAGTTCAAGTACTTTATCCTTAATGTTAACCTGAGGAAATTAAAACAAAAATAATAGCTATTTGAAGATGAAACAGATATTTTTAATCTCTTATAAAAAGCATATATATCAAAATGGAGAAACACAATCTTACTGCATTGTCTTTGCAAAACCATGTATTCACAACCCAAAAAAATATATTGCATGCATTATGAAGAAATGCATAGCTTTGAGGGCCTAGGAATACTGTGTTCTCAAATTGAAGTGGAGCATTCAATATACACAAGATGTGGAGAGTAAATACAAGTTATTTTACCTTACTGTTGCCCTTAAAATCTTCCTGATCAAAATCAAAATGCCGACACAGTGCTCCAACAGTGAAAAGTGATCTAAGGAGTGCTGGTTTATTGGCAGTAAGTACTGTACTGTTGGGGTCTTCTTGGTGTTGACTTTTTAATTTTGAAAGTGCACCTACAGTAAGATAAAAGTTTTGATCACAGTATTTAATCATGGTGTATCCCTAAGATAAGACTTGTAGGCGAAACTGAAGAGTGACAATTACATGTTGTGATTTTACTTACCATAGTATCTATTAAAACAGGCCCACACAAATTTATAGTTCTGGGTGACCTTGTTCACAACAGCCCCAAGACAGCTCACACAATGCTGAACAACCTAGGTGCAAGAAAGAACAAATGAGTTATATATTTAGAATTTAAACCTGAGACTTTTGTGATGTTATGTAGGAAAAAGTTATGTAGAACTAAAAGTAACGATCTAACAGATGTAATGCCCATCTCCTAGACTGCTCTGAAAACATGCCCAAACTTATAATTGTTAAAATATAGCAACAACACATACAAACACATAAGTAAACCAAGAACATTGATTTTTCATGGCTCAAAATTTATCTTTATAATGAAGACAGACTTTCTTTAAACCAAAACTATGTATTTCACAATGTGAAATGTAATTAACAGAATAGTAGCAATTAAAAGCTTACTGTCATGCCATATTTGATGATGAGTTTCATGAGGTCTTCCTCAATAGTGGCAAGAAATGTCTCACTTGGGTGTTCCATTAGCGGCACTACAAGCTCTAAGATTTTTGCAACATTGCAGATAACCATGAAATCATTCTGGGTCTGAAACAACAGCATTTATAGCATTTAACGTTTCTGACTGTGTTACCTATAAACTAAGTATTATTAATATGTATTATGCAATACATATATAATACATATTAATATAATACAATTACCTAATAGGATGATACAATTACGCATCTTATGCAAGTTATTTGATAAAGATTGAAAAGAATATATAGTTTACATCTGCTTTTAAGTTACATATTATTTTGAAAGCAAGTTCTTGTTTTCTATAGAACTTTTGTAAAAAAACCCCACAAACTGTAGAAGCAGAATTCACCTGTTATCAAGGTTGTGACAGACATGAAAACTTTTGGTCATGAAAATTTTTTTGAGTCCTAAAACAAATTTAGGAACTCTTCCTGACACATGCACACTAGAGAATGCACAACACCTGGCAACAGGTATTGGCAGCAAGTAAATAATCAGACAACCTTTTTCTATACTGTTTGATCAGAAGCAGCTCTAAGTCTGTTGTAGATATGCCTAGAGAATGCTCCAGGACTGAAACTCTAAAATCCTAGGCTATACCTGCAAGCTAAGCTGATAACAAGCATTCTCAAGCCTGCTCTTCCTTGGGCAGCTGACCTAATGTAATGGATTGCTGCCCCCCATTCAATCAAGCTCTTACTTGAGCCATGGCTGCATGATCCTGCTTTGCTCCTGCCAGATGAGAGGTTCATCACAACCTTCACTGAGCCAACTGTGCTAATCAAAATGGCAGAAAGCAATGCAATGTTTCAGAGGAGGGGGCCATTTTACTGGACTGGGGGGATTCAGCATTGTAGCTATCATTTTTGTGAGCTAAACTGTGTTACAGAGGAATACAAAAACACCAGAGCTAGGGTAGGGAGAGGTGAACGGCTGAAGAGGATAGAGTGGGACATTTTCCTTCTAATATTTTTGCTATATGTTAGATCACTCTATCTTACGGAACCATACCTTTAGTCTTAAGATTCATATGATACATCTTAACTATTTTTAAGACGATGACTATAAAGTAAAACAATTTAAAGAAATTATTTCCTAACAGGTAAAAAACTGTGTTTTAGTCTTTAAGGGAAAGAGGCAGCACAGGTTGCAGTTTCATTTGGCTGTAAAATGTGAATGCAGAGGGTGAGGAACAGCATCTTGGAAGCTATAGAGATCATCAAAAGGACCTAATATCTTTAGAAGATATGATGATCATGAATCATACAAACATAATTTTTATTTCTCTTTTCCTACCTTCAATTTCATCAAGCATACAAGACAGCCATTAATTTCCATGCTTAATTATCTGGGAAAAAGAAAAGACTGATTTTCTAATTTTCTCTACTTACACTACATTTAGTGGTCAGGTATGGCTGCATGGTCATGGCATGTTTGACCATTAGCTGGGGCCTGATTTTGCTGAATAAGAACAAAGTGGTTATGCAAGCAACCAAGCGACCAGAATTCACACCTTTGTTGTCAGAATCTGCAAAAAAATTAGAAAATACACAAAGTAATGTTTGAGCAATGAAAAACATATGGCCAAAACATCATATGAATATCTCTTTCATAACATATCTTTCAAGATCAATACAGAATATTCTTATTAGATTAGAGATGAGAACATAATGTGTTAACATTTGTATGAGATCACAACATAGGTAAAATAAGAAGCAAAGATGCTTCAAAGATATCACTAGTTTTTAACCTAATTACTGTACACAGAACACTGGCCTAGCCAATGATTTCTATTACAACTGTAGAATGTATTAATACAAATAAAGCTCTACACATTTGTTTTGTTTTTAGTGATCTAAAAGTCTGAACAAGTTATTTTAAAATTAGCTCTGTTATTGTGATTAGCTAGAGAAAATTAGGGAAGCTTTATTATTACACAGTGCTCAAAGGTTCATAATGAACTTAAATGCAATAACTCATTACTTTCAGTTTTGTAATAGGAATTCTGTAACTAACTTTTCACAATAGTCATTTGAACCACCACTGTTACAGTATCATAGAATTCAAAGAAGCTACTGGGTTGTAAACATTATTACCTGACAAGGATTCCTCATATTTAAGAATGTGCTCAACCAAATTGTCAACAAGTTGAGTACAGGCTTTCTTCACAGGTTTATATGAGGCATCCTCTTCTGACTTCAACAGCTATAGCAGATGAAATAGAAAATTATTTAGTATTCACAGTGCATTCATTTACATTGGATATGTACTGGTTTTATAACAATTATTACAGATACACAAGGATTTTGCACTACAAAAGCATTTAACTTCTCCATAAAAGTTACATGGTGAAGAAAAAATTAAGGGAAGTAAGAAAAAAATCAAACCAAAATGCAAAAGAAGAAAAATTAACTGTGACAAAAAGACGGAGTTCTACTGATTTTTGCATTGGGATGAAAGCTAACTTTGTGCTTAATGAAATAATGCAGAAAACAATAATGTAGTCATAATTGCCAGCAGTAACTAATAGGAGTTAGAAGGCTTTTAAAAACACTCAGGAAAAAAATACAAAAGGAATGTTGTTTTTTGACACAAAAAAAATTAAACTAAGGTGAAACATAGTTCTATGAAAATTTTAATCAGTTAATTTAATTGAGCCTGTACTATAGCTTTTTATTCAGAGCAGGCATTAAGAGGCACTTGGATTTACTTCACTACCTATTTTCATGGCACTTGAGGCTAAAGTAAAATCTTTGGAGACCTCTAATTCTCCCATGCATGCTGTTGTTAATTTTACTTGAAAATTAACAAGCACATATGAGTTGTAGAGGAGAAAGATAACACAGGCTAAGATATATAAACAAAGCTAAGACATATAAACAAATCAAGCTCATGTCTTAGAAAAATCAGAGTAAAGTATAATGCAGAAGTAAGCTATGGCCTGAAGATTCACTGCTTCTATAGACTGTGTAACAAATACATTGGATGTGAAAATACACTTATCTACCATTTAAAAAAATCTACATTGCACTAGAAGCCTCATTTCAGAATTACATATCATAGCTGTGCACTTCATGTTATGTCACTCATTATTGAAGAGACTATGAAATTAAAAAACAAACAAACAAAAACCCTCCCCAAAATGAAAATGGAAGTTTTTTTAAAACAAGTATATGGAAAGAAAGAAACTAATGTTGGAGACAAAGAAAGTTATGCCAATGGAGAATTAAAGAAAGGTCAAATGTTTAAAGGGCATAAATTGAATTTCTTTACTATAAAGGACTGGTCTTGCAGCCTCCCTTCAATATGTTTTAGTACCAAAAGAAATTTTAAAATTCTTACAATGATTGTGCCATACATTCAAAATTCACTACTTACATTTTGAAGAAGTTGTTCAAACCAATCATAGCCTGTATCTCTACAAGCTGCAACCTAAAAGTAATTTTGAGAATAAACTGGTTAAAAAAGGCATCTGAAGAAAAATTACTTCAATACAGATGTCATCTTAAAAGATCAGTAAACATGCACAGATATATTTTTGTAAATATTTGGTACAATATCTTTAGAGACCAGAAACTGTCTCCTGCATTTGAAAAAGAGTTCTCACCATTTTAAGCAATCTCAGAATTTGTATCACATACAACACAAGCCCTACACTTTATACTGGAGATTGCTACCTCTAATGAAAACCATATTTTGGGTTATTAGAACAACATTTTGTACAGATAAAAGCACAAATACAAGCCTGACATATTAAAAATGAACATGTATTTATATATGCATGTACATATTTTTATATAAACAAACTAAGCCTTCACTGGTATTATGTGTCAGGAACAGCTCACAGGTGCTCCAAAACAGAATTGGCAGGAGAACTGAGAATTAAGCTGAAGTCAAATAAACTGACTGATCATTCTGGAATAATGCACAATACACTACCATTTAGTAAAAATATTAAAAAGCAGTTTAAACTCATATTTTTACGTCATGAGGAGAGTACTTTTATTTGATATTTACATCTTGGTATAACTGATATTAAAATATCTTTTCAATACAGTGGCTTTACACAATACATTTTCATTACAAATGTAAAAGCATTTTATTTGAAACAGATTTTTGAGACATACAATTTAATTTGATGCTCCTAAAAAGTAGATAACATTATGCAGATACCAGTTTACCTTGGGTGAGAACATGACCTTGCATTTGTTGAAACAGCTTGATAACCTTTCAAAATAAATGTTATCAATTGAGGAAATTTTCTTTTAAGAGGCAACTTCTTAGTTCGGCTTAATTATATGCTATTACTAGCATTTCCTGGAAAATGTTAAATATAACAGAAACTTGTGGTATTTTAACTGAATAAGTTTTTAACACAACCTGAATATAATGTGGTCTCAGTTATCACTGCCAGCAGATTAATGAGCATTTAAAGTTTCCTATAGCCCGTTCCATCAGGCTATAGAATACATTCTAGCATGTATTCAATGTCAGGAGACATATAAAGAAATTAATCTGATAATTAAATTACTTGTGTATTTTTCTTATTCTAAAAGACTACAGACAATATTTCAAAGATAATAAAAACATAATGAAATTTTACATGCAACTAAATTAAAATTTGTTTAACATACCACATCAGTGATGTTTAGTATTTTCCTAGTCATTGCTTCTTTGTCATGATGTAGAGTTGGAGTAAACCAGAGCTTCTGGAATGTCTCATTTACTAATTTCTGAAGGAAAAAAATATTAGCAGAATAATTTTATCTTGGCATGCAGGGATTATTACTAATACATCTGTACAATAAATTTGTTGACAATATGTGCACGTTCATAAGGAATTATTCAACCTACGTGATACTGTTGTAGAGAATGTTATCTGAGATAGACCGAGATTCTATTACAGCAGTTATACTGGTCTCTAAGCAAGCTTCACTGAAATGCTCACTGGGAAGTGGTACTACAGAAAATAGTTACCACTTTCCTGCACTAATTTGCATTCTTCAGGAAAGCATAGTATCCTGAGAAGCTGACAACTCATCACAAGACTACAATTTCTACAGCAGCAATTGTAGATTACTTTGGCATTTTCAGAAC
Source organism: Lichenostomus cassidix (assembly GCF_008360975.1). Lineage (NCBI taxonomy): Eukaryota > Metazoa > Chordata > Aves > Passeriformes > Meliphagidae > Lichenostomus > Lichenostomus cassidix. The sequence continues at coordinate 6,862,899 of NC_139510.1, forward strand.
AGCTGTGACAAGGCAAGGAAGAGGGAGAAGTCCAGTCTCTCTACCCAAACATAGGAAGTCGGTTCCCTTACAATGTTTTGGTATGGAGGAAAAGATGGAATAGAATGAAACTATTCCCAAATTACTTATAAAGCATATGCTTGTAGGAAGTGTTCCTTATCCATGGAGACTTAAAAAAATAAATTGCAGATACTGCCTCATCTTTATGAGGTTGTTGGAAAGGCAACGGAAAGGTCATCCTAGCAGCACCTTAGATCCAGCTGTTCATCTACTTCTTGATTAACAGTCTTCTCTGAAAGCCACTTGGCATTAACATATCTCAAGTGGTAAAATTATATGTTGCAGCTTTAAAGTTGCAGATTTTAAATCCCACTTAAAGTATGATACAAAATTATTACAGGTGTACTCTTAATTACCCAGCAATTTTTAAATTATTTTTGCCAAATCAAAGAAAAAACATCAGTGTCAGGTTTATGATTCAAGACATAATCTTAGGTTTTTGCCCTTCTGCATATATGTCACACAAAGATTAGAATATGATCACATAAGTAACACTTTAGGGGGAATAAGTGATTCATTAAACATTCAGAATTAACGCAAAATTTTCACAGATTAATACTTTATATTTTTTATATGCAGAACTTATAAATCTGGCATATGCTAACATCAAGTACTTAATTTTGACTTAAAGTTTATTTTGTTTTCAGAAAGGAATTTTATATACTAATTTTACTTGTTAGAAAAGAGAAGTATCAGAGACAATACTTGCAAAGAGAAAAAACCCCAAAACTCTAGACAACAATTTTTTTAAATCCTTTGTTTGTCAGTAAGAACTTGAAGAAAATAGAAGAAAGAAAAGAAAACCAAGTCAGACAGCAATGTAGAAAGCTATTTGTTCTTAAAAATTAAAATTTAATAAAAATAATAAAAATTACAAAGGAGCAATGAAATACTTTTTTGATTATTTTTGCATCAAAATATAGAAACCAATTATGATAATTTAAATCCTGAAGGATATGTTTCATTCTACCTTAATGCCTTCTTCATCATTGACTCTCCGAATCATTTTCACACACATCTCAGTAATTTTGGGAAATGTTGGTTGTTCAATGCAGATATCCCTAAGTATCTTTATGACTCTCTTTCTGACACTGATACCAGTATCCTGTGAGGAGAAAAACATTATGCTCTTGAAAAGAAATCAGACATATTAATTAATGTAGTATATAAATTAATATTTGAAGATCACACAATCTGACCTGAAAAATGTATTCAGAAAAGGCAGCTAAAATATTCTGGAGTATATTTATACAAAAGGTCAGCATAACTTTCTTTGCAATAATTCTAAAGGTTTTGGCTGAGTCCTCAAAACATTGAAACACTTCCTCCATTTATATCATCCCATTTAAGAACTCATGATTTTGCAAATTTACAATTCCACTTCTTAATTCAAGATCTTACAAGCTAGATGTGATGATGCTTTAACTACTTTTTTGGAACAGACAAGACACTTTGTAAATCTGGACTGTAATACTTCAAAAGCCTTTGGATAAAGCTTATGGATGATATGTGCAGCAAATGTTTTCCATTTTCCTAGGCTTCATCTAAGGAGAAGGATGAGTAGCTTCATTTCATATTACTTAATTCAAAATATGTTTAATCTAAATGGCCAGGCTGAGCACCTTTATGCATGTTCATATGGACATCTCCAAAGCATTTTACAAACATGTTTTATCATGTAACTATAGCAAATGAGTAGCATTTGACTAAAAACCTAACATGAATGCTAAAAGCTGGTGTTACCTTACAGTTAAATTAACATTATTTAATCTGAACACCCAGCCAAAAACCACTTTTTATACAAAAACTCTAATAAAAAGCCTTTTAAAGCACTAAAACATAGCATAGAAAAACAAAATAGTTTTATCTCTTTTTTTTTTTTTTTTTGGATTACAAATGGCAACTTTAAATTACTGTGTTGAAGACTTTTTTCATCACCCACACTACTGAACTGCCCTCAATAACCCATATCTGAGACTTCAGAGATGTGGCAAAATTCCTCATTTAATCTAATTTGTGCATTAATAAAGGAACCACAAGGAATATAATACTGGTTCTGTTGCAGTACAACTTTCTATGTATATTTACTTATTGATGTATATGCTGGTTCTGGCTGGGGTAGAGTTAATTTTCTTCCCAGTGGCTGGTATGGGGCTGTGTTTTGGGTTTGTGTTGAACACAGGGTTGATAATAGAGATGTTTTTGTTATTGCTGAGCTTGCACCGAGCCAAGGCCTTTTCTGCTCCTCATACGGCCACGCTGGGGAGGGAGCTGGGGGTGTGTAGGAGGTTGGGAGGGGACACAGCCAGGACAGGTGACCCCAACTAACCAAAGGGATATTCCAGAACATGTGACATCATGCTCAGTGTATAAAGTGGGGGGAAGAAGAAGGAAGGGGGAGGATTTGGAGTGATGGTGTTTGTCTTCCCAAGTCACTGTTCCATGGGATGGGGCCCTGCTCTCCTGGGGGTGGCTGAACACCTGCCTGCCCTTGGGAAGGGCTCAATGAATTCCTTGTTTTGCTTTGCATGTGTGTGCGGCTTTTGCTTTCCTTGTTAAACTGTCTTTATCTCAACCCAGGAGTTTTCTGGCTTTTACTCTTCTGATTTTCTCCCTGATCCTGCTGGTGGGGGTGTGAGCGAGCGGCTGTGTGGGGCTTGGCTGCTGGCTGGGGTGAAACCATGACAATGCAACAAATCCTCATTGAAAACAAGCAATGCATTTTAGATGGTTGGTCTTAAAAGCATGATGCTCCCCATTAAAATAATAAGATATCATTTACTCTTGGAATCATCATTCCATATTATTAAACATATAAACTCAGTTGAAAACAAATTTCCCAATGACACATCATAAATATCATAACTCAACATACCAATATTCTTTCAATCAGCATATCATAATATTGCTCAGCAAGCTGAGGACGACAGAGCACAAATCGGCCAAGCAGCTCCACAGCTGCTTCTCGTACACTAGTGGAGTTATCCATTAGCCGCCCGTGAACTCCCCGTTGCATATCCAGCTAAAAAGGAACAAATAAAACACAAATCCAAAATAAGAATTAAAGATTGCTTTTAAGTGTGACAGAAGAATGCATATACATGATGGATATTTCAGATTTTTTTACCCTGGCTAGAATACTGGGGTCTACAGCAACAACCTCAGACAGACACTTCATGGCTTTTGTTCGAACAGCAATTGCATTTTCACCAAGTACACGCAGAATCTAATAAGAGAACAAAAACAAAGATTCATTTGCTTTAGGAAGGTAGCAAACTGTTTAACAGGCAACAATGCAGCAGAATAACATGCAAATGAAATAACTAAAATAAGAAGTCCCTTGATTTTAAACTCTACTTTTGCCATTTGGTTGTTGCTCTCATCATGGTTCTTTTCAATGGAAGAAGTGGATTTGGGCACTATCATTTTAAGACGACTCTGTATGCAGATCACTATAAGTAACACAACCTAAACTAAACTTAACCAAACCAGTACTGGAGTTCAAAAATGTTGCCATGACAACATGTTAGTGCTCTTCTCCCAGAAAAAGGAAAGAAATCACACTGGTTAAACAGCTTCCAAAGTGACAGTAACATGCACTGCAAGCAAGTAGCTAAGATGGCTTGTATTTTCAAATTAAGATCAATTTAATGAGTTAATATCACCAAATGAGCATGCATCTTACAGAAACTGTAAAAAAGATGTCAACATTTTGCAATTATTTTTTTACTGTGTACATCTAAGATATTGATTTTGCTATCTACATCCATAACTAAAATAATGCATGTACAATATGACATATAAAATGCATGCAAGAAAGAAATATAAGCACTTATTAATATAGAAAGCACATGGTGTTATCATGGCCTGTTAAATATCTGTGCTCAACAATGAACAGATATGGCACACTACCACAAAAGTGTTTGGAATCAGAAACCAATTGCATTTCACTGTACTAAGACTTCCAGCACAGTTTACCTGTGTCAAATAAATATCGAAGCTCTGGGCAAATGGCCTCATAGAGGCCAAGTAGCGAACAATCAAACATGCATCTTCATAGTCCACAGTATCAGAATTCATTCTGCAACAAATTAAATGTTTTAATTAGGACATGTTTATCAAAAATGATTAAAAATATCAAATGCATGATTAATAAAGCAGTGGTGCTCAAACGTACTTTAATGTACTGAACTGAGATGGAGCAGTTTTAATGATGCTGCGAAGAAATGTTTTGCGACTTTCTGCTCTATGCATGATTTGTCCTGTGGTCTCAACATCTTTTGCATGATGAGTTCCTTCAGATGAATCCTCATCCTTCTGAGATTTAATTGCTTTCTCTGTCTCCATAGTTGTGTCACGGAACCACTGAGCTATATAAAACTTCCGAGAAAACTAGAGAAATACAGCAGGATACACAGAAAACAAAATCAACAGATGTAGAAGACTGAAATTAACAGATATATGAGATTAAGTGAGTCTAATGCATCAACCATATTTCAGAAAACACAATCAACAGTATATGTTAGGGTGACAATTTAATTGAATCTCTAATACGTATGACCAAAAATCATTTTATTCAGTGCATGTTACTAAAATTATTTTTATATAAACTTGACATCAGAAATATGAAATTTACCACTAATGATGCATCAGTTTCTGTGTTCTCATCCAGATAATCTAGCAAAGCCTTTTGCAGCTGTTGAATTTCATCTTCTCCTCCTGAAACCTATTGGAAATAGAAAGATTGTTTTAAAATAGAATATTGCAGAGTGTTGATTATCATCTGAAAATCTGCATGTCCACATATAAAATACACTGAAGTTAATGTTCTGCAATTATCAATACAACTAACAATTTTTTAATCAATTACTTCTAAACTTTATAGAGACTAAACCAAATTAGACTGTGGCTCCAAAGTCTAAAAAAGATTAACAGCAGAATAAGACTTGTTTTAAAACAGAGTGATTTGATTAATTTTCATTCTATGATCTTGTGTGAAGACCCTCTGTTCCCAAGGGAAAACAAAAGGCTGAAATCACACATAGTAGACTGACAAAAGATTTAACCTATAAAAGGCATCATTAGCTCTCTCAACAATATTAAATACTGAAACAATGACTTAGGTGAACAAGGGATAAAAGGCGAAAAAGTCAAATGAACATAGATATGAAACACAGACAACAGTAAAAACATATGGGAAACATCAAAGAAATAAAAATAACTTATCCCTATGCAAAATATTTGGTATAACTGTTTTCAGGTTTAAAGCTTCAATACAGAGAAAGTGCAGCAAGGATGCTCAACCCATCTAGCAAAGAATTTACAGAGGTTATTCCCAAACACCCCTGAGCTCTAGCACTAAAGAATCATACTCTCTGAGACTCAATTGAGTTTCTATCAGTCAAAAACCTTGAGAACAAACATACATTTTATAAAAATTCCACCTAGTGCATTAAGTCTATCTACAGAATAGGGTAATATTAATTTTCCTGTGAAGCACTTTTAAGATGCACAAAAAGGATTACATATGAAATATTATTCTGAGAACTATGCATCAGATTTGTAAATATCTAAACTGTATGAATGTTAAAACCAGAATATTTTTTACAAGAGGCTATTTTATAGGAAATATGTATATCCTGATCTCTTAAATAGTTCTAGCCTATGTAAATTGAACAATGATTTTGTATATGGCCATCAGACAATGTACTTTTCCCCATATAGGGGTTAGAAATCAAATCAGTATCAATCAACTTGTTAATGAATCAGAAACTAACTTTCTCAACACCTACATGACAGCATAAACCCAAAACCATAAAACACCTTTTTTTCCTTAGTATTATACTGAAATGTGCAGGTCCTTGCAATTGCCAATGCTACAGCAGAAAAAAGGGTGTTTTTTTCGCCTCAAATTAATGAGTTCAAGAATTCAAAACACATCTACAGTGGACATAATACTAATATAGGTTTATTAATATATATTTGGCACCCTATGACATGTGCAAATTGTGATTTGAAAGTCTGGCCTTCAACCAATGTTAAATTCTGTGGATAAAAAGGCTGAAAAAGTGGCTTGATGAACCTTAACTGCCTAACTATTTTAAAAAGTAAAAAACCCAGAACAAACAAAAAAACCTGTGAAGCCCACAACAAATCATATTCAATACTGATAATAAAAGTAGAAGAATAATTTCTGGCTTAAACTTCTTCAGCTACAAAACATTTTTCTGCTTCAACAATAAAACCTGTAACTTATAACCATCAAGTTCTGTATGAACAGCACAGATTGAGAATTTTGTCACAAATGTAGCACATAATATAGCTTGCAAACAACAGCAAGTGGAAAAAGGTACAATTACAAGTCGAGAAGATCAGCATATCAAGAGATAAATTAATGAAAAGCATGCACAAGTGCTCAAATTGACAATCTATGACAGATTTCTATGAAAAAATCTACTGTTTAAAAATGTCAAAACAGAATAGATTTTCCCCTAATTCCAATAGACAGTTATAAGCATTCATCGATCAATAGGGAATATCCTGGTAATTATATCAGAGGGTAGAAGGAAATATCCAACAGAGTCCAAGTATTCAATTCAGCAGGAAAGAAAAATCTGTAGAAATATAAGTTCATTTCTGAATGAAAAGAATAATTTATGATATTTCTAATGACTAAAACTGAATGTGTCTACCAATTAATCTTATTTTCTTGCCATTTGAGCAACAAAGTGAAGCTTAGGTGTCATGTACACATTTTTAAGTAGTTATTTGTTCTTATGTTACAAATAATTTATAAATAACAGTCTACCCTGAGTGATTGTACTGTATAGTATACACTTTTCACAATGCCATCATTGATGTTAAGCTTCCTGAGTAACTGAAAAAATGCTTTTAGCACTCAATTGCCCAAAGCTATTTTATTTTCTGCAGATGCCAATGCCTAGTTACTGCCTGATCCTATAAAAAACTCAAAACAAATAGAAAAATTCAGGTCCCCACTCAGGTATGTATCTTTTTAGAATATCTTTCAATACTATTCTATAACTTCTGGAGATAAGGAAAGAGAAAAGGATTCTTCTAAAATATTCCCCTATGAAGTCTAATGTACAATTGTCAAAGTCACTGCAAATGGAGAATTACAGCCCCTTAGCACATAGAAGTATAAATTATAATAAGCCATGAACATAAAGATTTGACACTATACATAGTACAATATTTTAATTGAAAAAAATTATGGAAAGTATCAGCCTCATGAAGGAGTAGATGAATTTTGATTCTTTATCTGAATGCCTGTAAATTGCACAAGTTTCACCTTCAAAATAAGTCTGCAAAAATCATCATAAAATACATATAATATATCTGGAGTCTTTTCAGGGAAACAAACTTCATATGACTACTCAACTTTAGATTTCGTCATGCTGAGAACAATTAATAGTTCAGAAAGAAAAGTATTGCATTCATAAGAAATGTGAAAGTTCACATTTTTAAAAGGACACATAAGGCCCAAGGTTTTCTTAATGTACTATAGAGCGCCCAAATGCATACACTGCCTTGTTAATTGCTGCCACCCTTGCAGATTTGGAGACATTTTTGATAAGGAGCATTAGCAGAAATGCAAATATGTATTCTCTAATGAAATATATATACAATTCCAGTAAAAAACCCCCCACAAAAATAACAACCCCCCCTACACACACAACCAATACCAGTTCCATCATATAAAAGCTAACTTTACAGGCCTAACAGTTTAACTCTCAAGTCTGTGTATGAGTGCCATATGCTCAATTACCATTTTGCAATAGCAAATGCACATACATGCTTACACACGCATATATATTTTAAGGCCTCTTAAGATATAATCCAACTGTCACTCCATTATTTCATCTATATTGTCACCAGAAAATTGGTTTTACCATTTTAATTAACCATTTAAAATGATCACTAGGAAGATGGTGTGAGAAAGATGTGAATTAACAAATGTGTTACTTATAAATTGAGTATATTTGATTCAGAAATCTGAACAACAATGAATACTCATTCCCCACAATGCCAGTTTTTCACACATCTTTAAAATGTTTAGGCTTTTAAATAGATACATCTCAATCCAACTGGCATGGGACCTTTGACACACCTGTTTGAGTATTCTGGCTATAGAACCTTGATCCATTTTGCTAGTGACTGCATCTTTCCTGAGTCTTGCAGCTACAGTTCCAAGATAGTCAAGCGATGCAACTCTTAATGCCATTTCTGTAGATTTGTTACTGAACTGGTGAACCTAAGAAAAGCAGAATTAACTGTTATTAAAATTATTTATTTATGCAACTGAGATTCTTCTCACAAGACAGTTTGACCTTATTAAAAAGTCCACCTAATTTCCATGCTGCTTAAAATAATGTCATTTATTATTACATCACAGATACAGTCCTTACTTTACAATAATGTTTTTTCCTTTATTGAGTCTTTCTCTCTACAAATATGCCAGTTATAAAAATATATATTTAAAAAAAAAATAAAATAAACTGGACATCTAGTAGAGCAGATATCCTTTGCAATAGCATAGCACCATAATACAACTTCCTCATTATTCACACAAGTATAATGAAAGCTACATTTTACCAGGAACATGACCATAAAATATTTTCCAAATAAACAGCTCAAATTACTGTATTAAATGCATTGTAATACTGAAGAACAACTCTCAAGAAACATTACAACAAAAATATTCACATTCTGTAAAACATCACAATCCATAAGTAAATGTACCACTTACTTTAAGACCAAACTTGTAAAAGACCAAACTACTTGTTTTCAGGTTCTGTGCTAAAGGAATGATCCAGAGAAGTAAGGGACTGAGAGAGCAAAGTCCCTCCCACTGCAAGTGAAGATCAGGCTCATGACGACCTGAGGAACCTGAATGTCCATAAGACCTTAGAGAACCTTCCAGTGCCTGAAGAGGGCCTATAAGAAAGCTGGAGAGGGACTATTTGCAAGGGCATGGAGTGATAGGACAAGGGGGAATGGCTTCCCGCTGCCAGAGGGCAGGGTTAGATAGGATATTGGGAACAAATTGTTCCCTGTGAGGGTGGTGAGGCCCTGGCACAGGTTGCCCCATCCCTGGAAGTGTTCAAGGCCAGGTTGGACAGGGCTTGGAGCAACCTGGTCTAGTGAAAGGTGTCTCTGCCTGTCCACTGCAGGGGCATGGAACAAGATGAGCTTTAAAGTCCCTTCCAACCCAAACCATTGTATGATTCTATGAATAATTAAAGGTATTAGTTTGACTTTATTCTCAGTGGATATGAATGAAGCTATTGGATAGCATCCAAAGGAGGGTAATGAAAATGGTGAAGGGTTTAGAGGGGAAGCTGTACAAGGAGTGGCTGAGGGCACTTGGTCTGTTCAGCCTGGAGGAGACTGAGGTCAGACCTCAATCTCTCCTCTGTGGTGCCCAGTGACAGGACTTGACGGAATGGCTGGAGCTGTGTCAGGGAGGTTTAAGTTGGATATCAGGAAAAGGTTCTCCCAGAGGGTGGTTGAGCACTGAACAGGCTCCCCAGGGAAGTGGTCACAGCACCAAGGCTGACAGAGTCCAAGGAGTGTTTGGACAACACTTTCAGGCACAGGGTGGGATTGTTGGGGTGTCCTGCGCAGGGCCAGGAGTTGGAGTCAATAATCCTTGTGGGTCCCTTCCAGCTCAGCATATTTTATAGTTCTATGAATATCTAAACTTATTAGATGCTATAGAATGGCATTTTTTAATGTGAAAAATGTCATGAAAAATTAGAAGAGGACTTTCATGAGAAGCTGTATACATATGATCTTTACTAAGTTCCATATCAATGATCTTCTGACCTAAATTTTATTTTCTATGCATTACATATTAGTGATACATGTGTAAGGATATCCTTACATGATGCATTCATGTGTCAACAATCAGAAAACACTCCTGTAAGAGTTTGAGCTGAAATAAACAAGCTTCATTGTAATAAAAATAAATTAATATAATAGTTAAGAAAAAGTATCCCTTACCAATAGCCTTCCTAATAAGCTAAGTAACAACTCTGCAGCTGGCCATTCTGGTTTATTGACTGTGGAAAGAAGATCTTGAATAAAGTTCTCAAACAGTGGTCTGTAATCTTCTTCCCCTTGTTTACTGCCACATCTGTTTAAATCAAAATACATTTGTAAGTGAATTTAAGAGCCATTTAAGCTTTTCTTCTGATGCAAAGAGAACTAATCCTATTTTTAGCCAGAAAACCAGTTTTATGCAATTCTAAAAAAAAAAAAAATCCAAAATATTAGCAGAAAAATTGGCTTTTTCCATTTACAGACAAATAGTTTAAACAGTTATCACTCCAAGTTGCACTGCAAGTAAAGCAGCTAACCCAGGATAGTAGAATTTTGTTCCTAAGATTTTTTATTTATTGTTTTGAGCAAAAGTCTGCATTAACTTGGATAAAAAAAGTAGGTAAAATTCTAAAGCTCAGGCTAGAGTGGGGTATTTAGGAGGTGTTGTGTCCATAAACTTGGTCTGACTTATCTCACAGTGATAAGGCATCTCAGTATTATGTTCTAGAAAGGTTAAAATCAGAATGTAAAAAAATCAAAAGATATGTGATAGTGTTTCATCTATATGTGGCATCCCTAACTTTAATTACACCAGAAGTATGAAGAGAGATGGCTAGATAGCTCATAAACAGCCTTTTGTCTTAACAACAGAAATTACCATGATAAAAACCTCAGGACTTTTTGTTACAAACCCTTTGGTTATTCAGGTATGGTTTTTTTTCCCCTGCTGAGATATTGACATTCCTAACTTTATCTAAATGAAAGTAATTTTAGGGTTTTTATATTTTGGTCATTTTGATGACTGAAATAATCTGGTTTCATCACTTAAATATTTATTCAGCCTTCTCTTCCATGTTTCAGAAGAGTAAAAAGATCCCTGATAAAAGGATCCTATATAAATTATCAGACAGATTCTTAAATGTGTTCTTAAACTCTCTGCAGACTTTCTGTTCCTTAAATTTTTTTTTCCAGACAGGTAGCTCTCTCAGAGATCTATAAACTATATAGTTATAAGTAACTTTATTAGTAGTCATTTGGGATTGCAAAGTGGTTTGGTTTGCCTTAAGGTGTGACATTTTATTTGGAGTTGGTTTCATCAATACACTAAAGAATGCAACAGTACTTACTTCTTAAGGAAAATAGAAAGGAAGTTTTGTGCTGTTCTCATGGCTGTTTCATACGAGTTAGTCATAAGCACATCTTGATCCACCTAAAAATAACAAGATTAATTCTTCTAATATTTTAGCATGCACAGAAATATAATTTCCAAACCAGCATTTCTCATTCATCAAATAATTACAGCTGACATAAAATTAAAATGTTTAATTACTAGAGCACCATCCTAAAATATTATACCGACAAAGTTACTCCTGTACAAAAAAAAAATTATGACTCTTTAAAAAAAACTTACTTTTTTGTTTGATTCCTCCTCTGAATTAGAATCTTTTTCTGTTGATGGCAAATGCACCACACACTGAATAAGCTGCAGAACTAGTGCTGTTACCATCTGAATATACATAGGCTCTCCATCAGTGTCACTGCTGTTTAATCTGTTAATAAGACAGCGTTAGCACTAAAACTAAACAAGAAAAAAAACAAAACAAATTTATTTTCTCCTAAATACCATCTTTCTAAAATAATAATCAAAGCTAGGAATTTGCGTTATAGATATTTATCCTGTCGTTTGCTTCCCTCTTATGCAGTGAAAAATTTGGTCTAACAAAAATAGTAAGCATTATTCTCAGGCCAAAGAGATGAACTGAAACAGCTCACAGATAGGACATCAGAGCGTCTGTGAAGTTCAGCAGATTTAATAAATCAAACACCTCCATGCAAAAGCACTTACTAAAAGGCTTATTCTGTATAATGCCATATCCCTTTCCAACACAACATTAAAAAAAATAGACCAAGCTTGTAATAATAATTTATTACTTATATATTATTTAATGTATATGAAATGTGCAGGAATTTTAAACAAGAGAAATTAGCAACCATAACCTGGACTGACTTCTACAAGAGTTACACCTATGATAATCTCAGGTAGTGCAATGGACTATAAACTTCAGCATGCAAGAGTGTCTTTTAAGTTGGTATGGCCAGCATGAATACACTCCACCTCACCTTTCTCCCCTTCTAACTGATTTAACCTGATAGTGTGGTGTTTACTATCCATATGTACATTAACACCACTTAATGCTGCCTTTAACAATATGAAAAGGTGATAATCTCTGACATCATTCTCCCTAAATTATCAAAATAATAACTGGACACAAAACAGATTGCAATTATTATCTTTATGAAGTTATCTCTAAATACTTGCACAGAGAGAATATTTTCCTATAAAATATTAGGTAAGCTGCACCCTTCATGACTATAGCCACAAGCAGGGAATGTCCTCCAACAAGTTAGAGCTAGGACTCTAGTGATAAACAGCGCAGTCATTATGGCCTTGAGACAGTAACTTCCTTATAGTAAAGGTCACAATTCAAAGAGGGTATCTACCATTTATGCTCCTATGCCTAACACCTTCCTATTTACTAGATCTCTCTGATGTCTATAAACAAAACAATAGGAAATACTAGGAACAAGCACTCATGTTAACATTAGAAGTGCTGAATTCAACTTCAAAGTTTCAGTGAATTTCTTTTCCTGGATATTTCCTGTTCATCCACCCTGGATCAGACAACCTATTTCATTGACAACTTGTCTGTCTGCAGGAAAAAGATGTATGGAAGCAAGGAACAAAAACAACACTAAAAACAAATCTTTTAGAATAATTTGCAGTGTCCAACCTCAATTTTAACTGAAATCCAGTCCAGGCCAGATTCTTCCTCTAATTTAATCTGAAACTATACCATTATTCAGAAAATGCACTGAAATCCAGCTGAAGCACTTAAAAGACAGTTAAAGCAAACTGAGTAGTTTCTAAATGAGACTCATTCAACGGAGTATTAGATTGATTTCATGGAAAGAGTGCTCTGAGCATGTCCTCAAAGAAATTCAGCCAGAATTTTCCTATTAATCTTTAGCAATGACATTATATAAAATCCATTTAAACAGAACCAAAGAATTTTCCAAGAAAAAACCTTTGAATACATATTAACATTACAGTCATTTACATACTTAGTGAGACAGATAAGATATTGCAATTATTTTGGAAGCAGGCATAAATATGATGGCATAAGAAAGTGATTATTACAAAATACATTTGTCAGACAATTCTGCTCTCACTGTAGAGCTTTTGAATTATCAACCTCTAACAAAACATAGCTTATGGAGTCACAGATTTTTAAACAACAAGTTAATAATGAAGCCTAAAATCCTACATCTAAAAAACCTGTAAATGTTGCTGTCTACAAATTATCAATCTATGTCAGAATTTACCTGAAATTTCTCAAACTCCTCTTGCTGGTTGGTAGTCTCGCAAGGGAAGTGAAAATTTCTTCTAGTATTAACTGTCTATGTTTTTCATACCTGGAGAACACCTATTTAACAGTAACAGAATTGTTAAAAATTATTTCTTGTTACATAAAATATCACTTGTTAAATAGATTGCTAAAATTATATATAGAAACATACTCTTTACATGACATTTAAATAAATTATAATGAATGCATACCTTGTTTTTAATGCATTGCTTTGTTTTTTTCAAAGCAAGCATTTCTTTATAAAATACATAAAAACTTTTTCAAATATAGCTTTTTTAAAATCTTCAAATAGCATAAATGTGTAATAGCTCTTAAAAACACCATGTGTTTTAAAATTTTCTGCCAATAGTATAATAATACACTGAAAGTCAAACAGTGTAAGGCTAAGCTATCAGACTCAAGTATAGAGCAAAAGTCTATGGTAACATACATTAAACATGAACACGTATAGTTTTAGAGCACATTTGAGAAAACTAAGCTTTGATGTTTGCCTGACGTGAAATATTAATTCAATTTATGGGGTCAGGATTGTAGAGTTTGCCTCTCCCTTTGTTCAGGCAGGATTACTTTTATAAATACTGGAGTACATAATCCTTACAAAGATGAAAAACTTTCACTTGAACAAACACATCTGTGTTGCACTGCAGTTTTCCTGAAAAAATATTTTATCTGTCCCATGAATTTTTCACATAGCCACCTCTTCTGAGGAAAAGGACTTTTTTTATTATATAGTTCTATTATATATTATATAGAACAATCCTACTAGTTCTATGGCTTATAGCATTGCATAAATTCTAATCTCAACAAAGGAGATAAGAAAAACCACATTGTTAAGATTTCTTAAGACAAGAAAGAACAGGTAAGAGGAAGGGGTTTGTGTTTACACTTTACACAACATAACCAAAATTAAGTAAATTCCTTGTCTTAAGTAGGCTATTTTTTTCTATAGAGTACTTAGAGTACTCTGCAAATGGGAGGAGCTCAAGTAGCTTTAGTACTGTTCCTAGATTATGATACCAAACTGTAAAAACATGCAAGAATAAAATTAGTTCTAAGCTCCAATTCTCTATCAGCAAAAATACAGCCTATGTAAATGCCCTAATGACTCTCAGAAGAACATGAAACTGCAAATTAAAAATTACTTACTGCAGTCACTAATTTGATGGCACATAGCTGTAGTTCACTGACATTTTCTACAAAGAAAGGTGTTATTCCCATAGACGATATCTATCAACAGAAAGAAGTTATTGTAAGTATATTTGACTAACAAACTGATATTTAGGCATTTTCAAAAATAGATTATTCATTCATCAGGTAAGGTATTCAACAACATGTATTCATATGATTTACAAATAAAGTTATTAAAGGATGTTTTAATACGATCACATTCCACTTTTCTTAAGTGTACAATAAAAGCCATTAAAGATATGAACATTACTACAGAACAAACTAGTCACTGCTGATAATAATTCAAAACTTTGTACTGGTTTGATATTTCATGCCATTGAGACAATTACACTTTACAGTCTCTCTGGAAAAAGAAAAAAATTCTCAGACAAAATTTTTTCTGATAAAACTTACTTGAAGAATAGTTGTATCAGTGAGAAGCTGTATCTCTAGCAACTCTGACAAACTGCTGACAATGTCACAAACTTTGTTATATAACATCACTATAACTCTTTGCTTGTGGGTGGAACACTTGGCACGTTTTGCTTTTGAACTTAAAACACCACCTAGAAAATAAAAAATATCTTTATTAAGTTTTTCAGTCTTTCACATCAGATATTAGAAAGATGATCATCTTCCTCAAAAAATGTCTTCAAAACAAGTCCATGACTACAGCATTGTAAATGAAATTTCTTACAAAAGAAAAACTATTTAGTAAAATCAGATGGAAAACAAGAATTTCATATTTTCATAATTGCTTTGAATTCTGGATCCAAGATTCTTAAAACTGTTCTTGAATACCTGCATCTCAAGATATGCATATGACAACAAAATGCAAAACATTTAGCATACTAACCACCATGAGGATCCACTCTATACACAGGATCATATTGAGGATAGAGAGTGTTCTGCAAATGAAATTTTGTGTATTGAATAACTCTTTCTATTACATCTTCAATATATACAGCTTTAGGCATATTTGGTGATGTCATAATATTGATAGCAGTAAGACAAGCATCAGCAGATTTTGTCACTCTCTCCATAATAAGATCTCTCCATAATCTCTCCTCATCTTCAGTGTCATTGTTCTGTAACAGGTGATGGAAAACAAGATAGTGTGAACAAGAGGTTAAATATTTTTCCTTACCAAATAACAGATAACATTATTTTAATATACTTACATGCACACACATAAAAAATGCAGTATTTCCTTTATGATACAAAAATAGTTTGGTTTAGAAATCAACAAATGTTTGTTTTACTAGCTAAAGGTTTGTAACCCTAAGTTACAGGTCTTCGATATCTCACTGCGTTCTTCTGGTAAAATTTAAAGAACCTTTCTGTGTATCATTGGGAAGCACTATGAAGGAAGACTGTCACATTCTCTACTTAAGAATGATGTACCTTAATCAAAATCTAAACTCATTCATCTAGTGTTTTCTTCAGTGGCTTATACACACCAGTTGTTGCTTTGATCAGTCTAATTTTTGCCACTAGAGAGAATTCTTACACAAAAAGACTGTTAAGTCACACAAAACTCATGAGAATACAACTTTCTCCAGAGACCAATTCATCTATATCAATGAGTTTAAAACATGTCTTATCAAATATGACCATATAAGGACTCAATGATCCTTGGGAGTCCCTTCCAACTCAGCATATTCTGTGATTCTGTTTAGCACAGGGAATGGAATCTCTGTATTTCTGTGTTTGCACAAGTTATAAAAACAAACATACATGAGGTTAATTATGACCACACAGCACTACTGAAATATTGTAATAATGTTATTAATAGGCAAACCAGGTGAAATTTTTAATAACTTCTCTTGTACAGAGAAAAACAATCTTTCTTGCCTGTATAAAAGCACAGGCTGTTATATTTCTTCCAGTGCGTAAGGGATGTTTTACAGACACGTAGAAAAGTAGAAAAAAACCGCCCAATAGTGCAAGTTATACCAGTTACCATGAATATTTCAGGATGAAACTATAATATTTAAAATTAAGTCAAAAGACAACCTAATTGCTCCCAATACATCTGTTTACTATAGTAAAACATAACAAAATATAAACAATAGAATTTTACTTCAAATCTTAAAATTTGGCAATTTTTTAAGCACATACATATTAAATCAGGAATTCCTTTCACAGACACACACAGTATTTGAAACTATCACTATATGGAACTCAAGTGAAGAAAACCCTATTCTACACAATGGTGTGAAACAATGTAATTTGAAAACTCACATGGTTAAGTAATGTGGAAAGCTTTGATCCATCTTGAATATTCTTCTCCAAAATATTCAAGACTTTTACTGTTTTATCTGTTGAGAGCTAAAACAAGAAACAAAACATATCAAACAACTGTAGGAACATAAAGGCTTCCAAATTGCGGAAAAAACGTCCAATCTAAGTATTGGATCTTGATTTGTCTGGTTTCTGACACAGCATAATTTAGAATGCTGATAATAGAATTAAACTAGTGAAAATATGTTCTAAGACTGCAATCAAACTTCATTTTCAACCAGCAAAATAAATAGAAATGTATTTAAAATTGCATAACTGTAATTAATGTTGTATATGCTTTTGCATTTGCTTTTAGAAACAGAAATTTACCTAATCCAAGTATCAATCCCAAATTCTAACTGACTATATAGATCTTTATTAAGACAAAATCCAAGTTCTATGGACAAACAGAAATAAAATTCCTTGATACTTGAGTTCTAATAAAAAGGAAATGTATTCTCAATAACTGTGTTAATTTTAAAAAACTAGCATGATGAAAAAAGTAACTCAAATTCACTTACTGATGTTCTACAGAATTGTGATTAAATAATCTGTAGAATATGCTAAATTCCAGGAGAATCAGTTTCATTCATCCAGATACTATTGGTGCTCACCTTTAGAAGCAACAAAATTCTGATTTTATGCATACATGTAAGTATGTATGTGAAAAAAACAGGTAACAGAGGTTAAGGGTGAGAACTATCAGGGAACAGAAACACTCAGGCTAATATCATGCTACAAAGGAAGGTAGAGAGAACAACGAAAGGGCCATGAAGAACATCTAAATCTCAGATTAAAGAAAACCTTTTACAGTGACTTGTATAAGTGGCTTCACAGACACTGCATAAACATAATAAATGGTCATGAGGAGGTAGAGTAAGAATTTAATACAAGACTGCCCAAAGCCAAGAGTTCTAGGAAGATAAGGAAAGCAAGAATAGTTTCCAAAGGTGTGATACCAACAGTTTGTACCAACAGAAAGTTCCCTTGAACAGAAGTTGGGAAGAGTATGGCAAAGAAATCACAATAAGCAGTCTACAAAAAATTAATCTTATTATCAGCTTGAGCATTAAATCTTTTAAGTTTGAAAAGAACTCTTGGGAGAGAGGAAGGTAGTAGGCAACTCAGCGTGACACTGGATGGACATCATACATTTACATTGCACTAATGGCATGTATCAGCAAGGGTGGATTTTTTTACTTTGCCAGCAGGTTCTGTTTTACTGTGGTTGCTCAACAGCAGCTGTAAGGAGCAACTTATGTGCTTTTGTGAAAGTAGATTAATTATTAGATTTTACTGCTCAGGCATATGTTACCTATTGGCATATAGTGCTGTGAGTCAGACCTAACACAGAGGACCATTCAACAAAAATGTCTTGGCTTCAGAGGCAGTAACAGTTAAGATGTGGTAACTTTTTAAGCACTTCAGCAGAAGCACAACTGTTCACAGTATTTGTCACAGGTACATCTGAAGAGGGTGGAATATTTGAGGGGGCACAAGGTTTTGTATGTTTAACAAAATTAAATGTTCAAAAAGAGTTAAATACTATGAAGATGTACCTTGTCCATAATGCCCATTGCCTTGATTTTTGCAGATTCACTACCCAACTCACTAAGCTGATGCTTTCCCAGTAGCAATTCTTGTGGAATCTCATCATCATCACCTTAAAAGAAATTAATTAAAAATTAAAAATCACATTTCTAATAAGACTTCAAGGAAACCAGTATTTTACCGCCAATATGAAAAAGCCAACTGAAGAAAAAAAACTCATTTTCCAAATAGCTAGCATATAATAGTTCCATCTAATGAAGATTGATGATGACAACTTTTGGTGGTGTTAAAAAGATTACTTGTAAAATATGACTGAAAGTCATATATTAAAAATATTTTTAATCCAAGGTTGTAGACACCATAGCTGTAGTGGTTTGCTTACTATGTTCCTCCCTTTGTTCTAGTTCTAAAAAATTAACGAATGCTCCATTATCCATTTCAAAATAAAGTCATGTTGGTCAACCTGAACTACTTCATCAGACACTTATGCTAAACTGGCTTAGTTTCTACTGAAATGGATAAGGAGCATACAATGATTCAGTGCCTCATCCATAAGAGAATAAGCACTCTGCTGCTGAATTGAAGTTCATGGAGAACTGTAGCCCTTGGGAAGGACCCATGTTGGAGAAGTTCATGGAGAACTGTCTCCCATGGGAGGGACCCCCTGCTGGAGTGGGGGAAGGACTCCAACTCCTCTCCCTGAGCAGTGGCAGGAACAATGGGCCATGAACTGACCATAACCCCCATTCCTGTCTCCCTGTGCTGCTGGAAGGGAGGAGGCAGAGCTGGGAAAGTGGGGAGAAGGTGTTTTTAAGGTCCTATTTTACCTCTCATTATTCTGCTCTGATTTTGTTAGTAATAAATTCAATTAATACCTCTAATTCAAGCCTGTTTTGCCCGTGATGGTATTTGATGAGCAATCTCTCTCCCGGTCTTTATCTCAACCCATGAACCCTTTGTTAAATTTTCTCTCCCCTGTCCAGCTGTGGAGGGGAGTGAGAGAGAGGCTTTGGTGGGTGCCTGGCATCCAGCAATCTTACGTTAGCATTATTTACAAAGATATGTTTGACAGAAGATATCCTAATGATGACCCAAAGAGGTATCCTTTCCACTCCAGAGGACTATTATTTGTCTCATTGTGATTTATGTCCCTTTTGGATTCTGCAGGGAGGAAGGGGGATATTCTTCCTGTAGTAGCAAGTGAAATTGAAAAGATCAAGGCCTCCACTAAAGGCAGAAGCCAGATAAATGCAGTATACTGCAGTGTGTTTCACAGGCAGTTAAATCATAAAGAAGGAAGTTTGAAAATACTGAGATGAAAATTCCTTTCTTGTGTTTCTAATTGGGGGAAGCATTTTGAAAATTTCTGACATATTACCAAAAGCTGTAAAATCCATGTCTTCTAAATTTTCCAAAATATTCTCTATTGAAGCAGAAAATCTTTTGAAAGTAGAAGAATCCATCATTTCTGGTGAAAAAGAAACGTATATATAATTATTTTATATGCCAACCAGAAAATACAAACTATAGAAAATAAATGTTCTAAAATTACCTTCAGGTGTTAGTTTAGGTTCATAAGCTTTCCTCTTCTTTTGTTTTTCTTTTTTCTTCATTTTTCTAGCTACTAATAAAGAGAGTAAAGGATTGTTTACACTTTTTATGCTTATATTCAATATTGCATGTAAAGATGTTTATTTTAAAATGTTTAACATATCCTTTAAAAATGCACTAGTATTATGGAAGAAATTATTTTTTTAAAACAATCACTTACCCTCAGTGAGGCTAGGAAGAGGAGAATAATCATCCATCTCAGAGTCATTGGGACTGCGATTACGATAACGGCCACTACCAGAAGTCCTCCTTCCTTCATGACAATAACCACTTCTCCTATGGTCACCAGAACTTTTTCTATCATGTTCTTCATACTCCCAAGCTTCATCTCTATCCTTTTTATGTCTTTTACGAGAAGCTAGAAATAAAATCCATTTTCATTAAAAGGACAAAAATTCTACTTTTAATAGCTCAAAATTATACATTTGCAAGTTAAACACTATCATATAGATGTTCTGTAAAACAAGCAAACACTCTAAAACTATCATATAAAAATATGTTATGGCATTATTCTAACAATTTCTTTTAAATTACATGAAAAAAGTACCTCAAACTGGGAAAGATAAGCAAACATTTAAAAATAAAAATTTACAGGGCATTTGTCATTTTAAACAAAGTCAGGAAAGTAGAACAAATCAAAAATAAGTTTCATCCTTTCCTAAGACAACACTAGGGTTGTCTAAATTCTGACTATTATTGGGCGTCCATGTTCCAATTCAGTGATTGTTTTGCCCATCTAACATAGTGAGTTCCAATGAGACTTGGCACCCTAGTTACCTAAAGATATTCTGTTTTGCCAAGACAACTAAAATTTTGTCTTGATATATATCACAGGAGATTCACTGTAAAGGAGAAAGCTGGAGTCACAATACTGGTCCAGGCAGCAAGTATATACCACAGAAGGTTATTAAAATCAGTTTTCAGGACCAAAAAGCCTTGCACAACTGAATGTTGAAAAACTGGGATAAATATTCTATACAAAACCAGAAACTTGGTGGAAATAAAGTGTGTGTGTAGAGGAGAAAAGAGAGTTCTTTGTTTTTAAATATAGTCTTGAAGGGGAAAGAGTCTTAAGATGTATTAGAAAAAGGATATGAAGAAAGGAGATAACTTCATCCATAAAATCAGCCACCTCTCCATTATCTAAGGTAACAGGAAAGCAGAGATGTCTAACACAGACTTTGCTATGAAGATCAAAATGGCTCCAAAACATTATATTCTAGACTAGGAGAGTTTATTATTCATGTGAACTTGCATATAACAGCCCTGACATCTCCATGTCTCTACCAAAGCCTCCTGAAGTTTAGAGAGATATGACTGTCTAGAGGATTGTTTCTGAGCAAAATGGCTCCAAGCATTCAGACAGAACTGGAACAGAATTGACAAGTTCTTTCCACAACCCCAGTTTATTGAGAAGAATAGGAAACATACCAAGATATAGTCAATAGTCAGCCCAGGCTCAGAACTAATGAAACCAATATTGAATGAGAGGTGATACTAATGCTCTGGACTGCACCCTAGAGAGCTTCCACTTTTGAAAACTTCTGCACAGAGGTGGTTCAAGTGTTAAAGGTAATAACTTAGTTCGTGTTTTTGAGCTGTTCTGCTTATGGATCAGACTTGCTTCTGGAGGCAGTACAAACATGTTCACAAGGCCTGAGCTACTAACTCTCAATTCTAACATGGTTGAGAGTTAACTGCAACTGAAGAAACGAAGAGCTGTCTGGGATAACTGAAGTGAGCATATTGGAGAAGAAAAGTAGAAGGTTTATGGGAAAAGACTTTACACATTTCAATTGATTCTTTTCCCCCATGAGACAGTATTTTGTGGAGGTAGATGAAATCTGTCTCCACGTTACAAATCATCAGTATCAATTTATGCTACATAGGACAAATTCTGACCCCAGCTACATCTCCATAAGAAAAGTAACTTCCAATATTGCTTTCCAGCAGAAATTTAAACAGATCAGTTTATCAATGCTGCACAACAAAACAGAATGTGTTACAATTGTGCTGGCTCTGCAAGGCAAATCACATGAGAACATGGGAACAGCTATTCGCAATCAGTCATTGCTCTACAAAGTTTATTTTGAAGCAGATAAAAATGACTAAAATCTAAGTACTAATAATATTTCAAGAGTTACTATTAACTTTATACATAAAGACTACTCAGAATATAAACATCCAATTTCCTTCTAAATTCTGCCAAACATTTATGCAATAATACATTTGGCACTCGTTGAATGAGATTTATTTAATCAATTTTTAGTTTTCATTGTTTAATGAAATGCCCTTTCTTCATGAGATACTCAAAGAAATTTAACTTCTTCTATAACAATAACTATTTCATATTTTTAAAGTTCAATTTTGGACAACCAAAAGAATTCTGAAATACATATTTGTAACACTACAAATCTATTCAGTGTACTTGTCACAGATCTTTCATTCTCTTGATAATTTTGTCTTGTTTTACCTGAATTCAGTTCTACAGTATCCTTTGAGAAATATTATAATTTATTTTTAACCCAGATATCCTCAATGGATTGTTTAGAAAGATGGCCAGATCTCTTGAGTGGATATAATGAACCTAGAATCCCTTAAAACATATAATTACTGTGAAAGTTTTCCATAATTTACTTTACTCCACATATAAGAATTTCAACAGCCACTGGGGCTTATATGTACTACTTACATTCAAAAGCTTCTTCACTGTCATTGTCTTCATCAGAACTGATTTCAGCATATTTTGGTTTCTCATTAACTGTGCTACGTTTGCGCTTGTTCATTTTCACACGTTCACAAAGAGGCATGGTGGATTCAATTTCTGCCAGGAGATCAGGAGGTAATTCCTTTAACACTGACTGATCTATGCTACCTATTAGTGAAGAGAAAGAAGAACAAATGTGAACCTGAAGATAATAATAAAGGCTCAACACTACAGTCCTTTCTCAGGAACTATTAAAGTATATCCACTAATAAATATTAGCGCAGTGAGATATACTTGGATGTATTTGACAGCCCTTTCTAAAGTTGCATTTATTGTTCACACTGCAACTAGTTAGGCATATAAACAAATTCATATTGGTGAATTTCCTTTGTAAAAAGACATTCTTGCTCTATTTCCACAAAATTTAGTCTTATTTTGGTTCATTCTCTGAATTCAGCAGGTTTTCTAACAGTGTATGTAATTTAAGGATTCATTATGCCTAATTAACAGTTCTGTTTATTCTCAATCAAATTATTTAGTGTACACAAGACAGTAATCTTCCTATTTCCAGCAGTTAGAGACAATCTACGGCAGAATTTGTGGGATCTTATTCCTAAATACAGACAAAATCATTGACATTTCAGTCTCTGCTTCAGATTTTTTTTTCTTACCTCTTATTAGTAGTTTTATAATGCAACCCAAATTTTTGCTTGATTTTGTTACAAAGCATAAGTGAAATATTTTCATTTAATATAGTAAAACAGCAAGCTGAACCAGATCAGGTTTCTTTTCCAGATGTAAATACTTAGATATCATCACATGATTCTCAGCACATTTTGAAACTATGATTAGGCCCATATAGTCAATATAAAGGAATTTACAGTCAAAATATTTTACAAGTGTCACAAGGTAACCAAATTAATTCAAAAGTATTTATTGGGGGTTTATTTGATGTCTTATCTTCATTTATCAAAGAACCTATTGCAACGATTTTAAGATTATTGGACTAAACTGTTAACCTTTTTCCAACAACAGAACAAATGCCTTTGTCATAAGTGCCTCTCTCTCTTTCCCAAGAAATAGAGAGAAAATCACCTGCCAATTGCCACACACACACACACACACACACACACACACACACAAATTCTCCATGAAATCATCTTCTGGATGATAATTCACTTTTTAATTACATTAACTATATCACTAACATACCTTTCTAAAATTTATTTCCATTTTTAGACAAATATCCCATCTTCTAATCCAAGTTTAGCCCCTCTCCCCATTTAAACAACTTTAACTGGAATTAGAAGAGCCTGAATAAGAGAAAATAGCTTCCAGTAATAAAATTTTTTTAGTCTCATATATTACTGGTTTCACATATCTCTACAATGAAACTAATGATCAGAACATTATTTTTCTATAATTCTCAGGTATATTCATCAAGTCATCCCATTTAAGTGCATTTTAAAAAGGATTTAATTTAAAATATTGGGGTTTTCAAACTGAGGTAGGAAAAGTTATGTGAGGATAGCAAAAGTTGTTCCTGCTTCCCCTATGCTGTAGTCACTTATTTATTTGCTTTAAATTTCCATCCTTTGATAGTCACCACCTGACAAAGTTCTAAAATTCGCAATATTGCTTTTAAAAATGCTAGAAAACATTTCAATGTGGTTTACCATGGTGCTTTGAAATGACTATTCTTTGTGGACTGGGCGCTAGATTGAAGGTAGGCAGAAATATGACAGCATGGACAGATCAGTTCCTCTGTGCATATCAACAGCTGACTGGATGCCAGCCAGGTCTAATCTGGATGCTGCATAGCCATGTCTGAGCAGTGGTATCCCTGCATTAATACTCTTTGCATGCCTATGCAATGTCTGAAGAGAGTAAGCATACATTCAGCCCCAGACTAGAGGAAAATTTGCACATACGTGTTCAAGACAATTTCCACAGGTAAAATTGCTAGAGGGCCTCATGTCCTGGTTCTTTTTAACATGTATTCTCCATGCACTGTTGGTAATTTAATTGAAATCGGGGGACAATACACAGAGCATAAAGCCTATAGGAAATCTGGCCAAATATACTGGAAAAACCAGCTGCAAGTAAAGGAACAAAAGTTGCTTTATGATTCATACGGATGCTTAAAAGCTAGATGGGCTAGATGGACTTACGCTAGCAGGAGTATTTTTCTACAAATATATCTTTAAGCCTCTCCTAGTCTACAATGAAAAGTAAATTTAAAAACAGAATAATTAGTAAGACAGATTGCTTGGAAAGGAAATAAGAAAAGGAATCAAATCAGTAATGCATTGTATACCAATCTTGGCAAGAGTTCCATAACCAAATTCTAATTCAATTCAATTTCAAACTCAGTTTTAAAACTATGCTTGAATGTTTCATGATGTAATTTTAAGATTGTGAACATTTTGAGGAAGTGTTAGAATTCATTCTTATTTTCCATATACTGTGCACAAAGAATATATCAGTAAGATAAAAAGTGATATATTTTAAGTAAGAAAACCCAAAAAACCCACCCACCATAAAAAGAAGAAAAAAATCACAAGCTACTACTTTTATACCTCCTAGGAATATCTATTCTTGCTTTCCTTATTGATTTTGTTCTGGAGGTAGAACACTACTCAGTCTTTAAAAATAAGTCAATTACCACAGTGTTAATTATACATCAATGAAAAATAAAAATGCAAGTACTGTAAATATTTGGAAAAATAACTTTATTTCCTTTTTAAAAGTTCTGAGTATTCTATGTTCTCTAATATAATTATAACTAATGCTTAAACTGCACTCTCTCCTGTTACAGATATTTCAAATGACAGTATAAGCTTCCCCCTTTTTCTTTTATTAGGGAATATGAAAAGATTTCTTGAATAAAGAAGGGAATAACAGAAAAGAGAACAATAAAATTACTGAAAAGAGCTCCATAATCTATCTATAAAGTTTTTCTGTCACATTGCTTCCTGGAATGAGTCTGCTGCATGCCCAGTTTCCTTAGCTGCTGAGGATTGTAAATAACCAAATCTAAAAAGAGTTTTACTCACGCAGTTGTGGCAGGACAGACACCCCCCCCCCCCCTTCTCTCTCTCCCTGATTGCTAGCCGAGATCGATGGCTCAGATTAAGTCAATGGCTTAATCCTGACTATCAATGCTGGTGTCTGGAACTCAGAGCGAGACGACTGAGAGAATGTGAATAATTTTCAGGTGACCGCAAATACACACTCTTTTCCCTATAAAACACCACGAAAAACTCAGTAAAATTAGAAGCTTTCTACATGGATATAGAAGCGTGAAGAAATGCCTTCTCCCCAGGTCTGGACGCAGTCCTGCGGTTACTTCCCTGGGATTGAGTGAGGAAATCTTAATGTATTCCAACTCCAAATATGGATTTGGTAAGATCATTTGAGTTTCCTAAATTGTATTATTCCGGCTAACTTATAGGTACCTTTCTTAACTTGCATTTCAGCTAGCTCAAGCAAGCATTTCTTAACTTGCATTATCATTCAAGCAAGCATTTCTTGCGTTTTTAACTATCTTTATAGTTCAAGCAAGGTTTTACCCCATAATTGCATTTTTAGCTACCATAGTGTTGCAATTATGTATTCATTGTGTGTCTATGTGTGTCAATCTGTTCTATGTTTGTATGTTTGTTATGTTCTGTGTCAAATAAATGGTATTTTTAGACAAATCAGCCAGATATCAAAGAATCTTGCGAACGGGACTAAGTCTTGGGGAACTAGCTGTCTTAAAGCCTGTCAAACTGCAAAAGCACATAAATCTCCTCTCTCCCATGCAAGACAGCAGTACACAGGAGTTAAGCATGACTGCACATGTATGAACAATTCTGATATACATGGAAAAGGACTCCCTATCCTTTCTGAAGAAATTCAGGGATATTATATACTGTGAAATTTCAGTTAAGATTTTTTAAATATTTTACTTTATTACTTATGTTATTTTGAGTCAGGGCAACCCAATCTTCACTAGAAACATCTTACTAAATTCCATTTTTTATAGCTCCATATTTTATAATGAATGTACTATTTGTTCAGAGAAGTAAAGAAATATTTAAGATATCCAATTCACCATAAGAATCCAGTCACATGGCAACAAACATTAGGTTATAAACCCCATACTAATGTCTTTTTAGTTTATAGGATATTTTTCAAAAACATTTAAAAGACAATAGAACACAAAACCATTTGAAGGCATCTACAAAACTTAAGTTTTTCAATTTGTTTGATAAGTTTGCGAAGAGCTGGTATCTACTTTCCTGTTACTCTACGTTCTGAAAAATTTTCCTGGTCAACAGAATAACTCAATTTTTTGCAACGAGTGTGATCAGCTATATGGTATGCCTGAGATGGACTATAGGCATCAGTGTTCTTCAGACATCACTTCAGCATACCCTCAAAGCTGCTGCAACTATTAAAATAAACAAAACCCACGAAGAGTGCCATTGCAACCAAATCTTTGTTCCACTGTAAGGAATCACAATGCTGATAAACTCCACATTAGTGAAACTGAAGGATGAATCGCAGAGTAGCTGTAAGAACAGTTCATATTGAAGAACCACGTACATGAACAACCACTTCTTCAGTGCTTTTCCAAACCTATGCAATGCTGTTCATTATTTACTAGTTGCTTGCTGAAGGAAGAACATAGCCTTGGTTTTATTTGATTGCTATTATCAAAAGATTTCTTAGAGAAGATATTCTAGAATCTTCAGCTGTTAGTGAATATCCACTGACCATCAAGATGCTTGTTGGTCACCAAGCAATCCTCCGATGGGGTTCGCAACCCCCTAACTCAGTTCGGGACCGGGTTGGCCGCCGTTTCGGAGCCCCGGCAGGGGCAGCTCGCTCTCGGGGGGGAGGCGGGGTGGTCAGGAAAAGGCAGAGCTCTCGGGGGAGCAGCGCGACCCGGAGATCAGGAGCGGAGGCAAAAGATGCAGGCAGTCGAGTCGGCGGTCCAGGAGGTTTATTAAAAGGGTAAGGGGAGATGGAGGAAGGACGGGACGGGACTGGATCAGCGACCCGAAAGCGGGGTTCTGCGTTGTGACGAGGCTTATAAAGCGGGGAAAAAAGGGAGGGGGGAGACCGAAAGGGCCAATGGGGTACACAAAACTCTGGATTGACAATAACTTAATCTTATGAGGGAACAAGGGGGGAAGGTACAGAACTTTGAATTTTCCAATTAGAGAACATGGCATTGGCAAACAAAGACGAACTTTCTGGAATTAATCTTTATATGTAATGTGGGAGGGGAGACGAGCTGGGCCAATAGCGTCTCACTTCAAGGCTCCCCGGGAGCACTCTTTTTAGTTACTCCCACGACTCATCCCGTGGGGCCCTGCCACTGTGTAATGGGCTAGGGACGCTCAGCTGAGCCAGGGCCACAGCAACAATCCTTGACAAAATATAATACAGCTAAAAACCAGCCAGAGAAACTCAGCTAAAAATTAGGTCTGTAAACCTCCTCTCATATTCTATTTTAATCTGGGAAGTTTTTCAAAGGGTTTTGCCATGAACAGTGAAAAGAGTTTTATAAATGTCTAGTGGATAATAGTATTTCCCCTCTTCATGTATGGCTTAAAAAAAAGAATGGCAAGGCACAGATGTAATTCAAAGTTCAGCATTGCTTTTTGTTCATAACTTGATGGATGGTTTCAAGTTTGTACAACAGTCTTTAGCTAATATTTATGCAAATCTAATCTTTAGAATGATCCAAAATCACTTTGCCTTGAATTTGAAGTCAAATAGATCTCCCTGATTCAGGCAGATGCATCCATCACCAGAATGCCTTCAAGAGAGGTTGAACATAAAAAAACCCCACCAAAAACCATAACATTATTTTGGACACTTATTATATCCATTCAATATGGAAAGCACAACTATATTTTGACACAACAATTAGTGTGCTCATGTTAGTTTCACCTGGCTTGATATGGTAACTTCAAACAAGCAGCTATGGAAAAGGGGATGAGGATGATGCTTGCTAATGCTTAGGTCAACTTTCCAGGATCAGAGAGGCTGTTCTTGCCATAAAATCAAAACCAAATCTTCTCAGTAATGATTTATTTTGCTTTTCAAACTGTGGAAAGCAGATGTATGGCTTACATTTTGCTGTAATTTCCTATTAACTGACAACTCATCAAGATTCAAAAATATTCATAAACCTAAACTCCAATTTGCTACTTCTATAACTATAAGGGATGGTTATTACAGTGGAAGCAATCTATATCAGTTTGCTGATATGATTACTTTGAAATAACCATGACATCAAAATTTCCCATTTGCACATACATCTATTGCAACAAATGAACAAGTGCTTGAAGAAAAACTGCCCCTGAAGTTCATTTAAAAACTAAGACTATGCTAATGAAATCTTTTGCATAAATTAGCTTCCCATAAATACTCTTTTCTATTTGTGTGCTAATACTTTGTAATAAGCAAAGCTGCAGTTAATGCAATTTCATATTTGTAATCTATATATACTTAATATTTTAAAGTGCAAATTTTTCCACATATCAAGACATTATAGAAAAGAACACACAAGGGTTTAAGAAGAAACAATACACTTGTTTGAGGTGTGGATACAAATCTTAACTTTGTATTTCTCAGTGTTTAGAAATTTAAGTTTAGCCACTCCCCACAGTCTGGAACTTCAACACTAATGAATTGCCACAAACCTTCATTTTGACATTAAAAAAAAAAAAAACCAACTTACATATTTCAGCTCAATTTTGCCCTTCCCTCACTCCTTTTTAGTCACAGAAGACATTAACTGCTTACTGGACTCTTCTTATTTTGCCAATGACTAGTATATCCAGTCTTGCTGTTATTCCACAGATACCAAGCTCATCTTACATGCCCTCTCTGAGCATTTGATAGAGGACATTCCAGTGGTTTTAGGTCTACTTCCCTTATGGATCACTAGCTTACTGTCTAACTCTTTCAAGTCATTTTGGGTCATCACTATAACTACACTGATAAAACGTCCTGTGTCAGACATATATACAGGAAAGAAAGCAGTTTCTTTCTGGATTAGCTCAAATAACCTTTAAACTCTGTGCTAAATCAAATAAAATATACTCTTATTCCATAACAAGAGTGCTGCCTTCTTGTTGTTTAGCCATATTGTAACTACAAGAGCACAGACTCACAGCTTAATACTACTACAACCACTCATGCAGATAAGGTTCTATTTTATATTAAGAACTAAAAGAAAAAAGAGGGGATAAAAGTACTTCCCTGCTTTATAAAAATGTTTGGAAAATAAACACCCTTTAAAAATAATTAAGTACTGTTACAGTATAGCACTCAGGCACTACAGTGCAAAGGGCCACATGACTACCTGTGATTGATGAATAGCTTACTGGTTAAAGCTGAAAATTTCTAGCTATCCCTTAGTGTGCAAATTTAATTACATCTTTTCCACTGTGCTCTCCCTTAAAATGCTCCATTACATCTTTATATCTCAGACCGTGGTGATCAGAGTCCCCTGCTCACCAGCATCACACTACTCCAAATAATTCTGTGCCCTGGAGAGTTTGAAGAACAGAAGGGGAAACACAGGGAAAACACTACCCTTTTATAAAAATGGAATTTAAGGCATGAGGAAAGCACATCTGCTCATAAGACAGAAGTCACCCTTTTATCTCAAAACCATATCATCAGCTGAAACATACCATCAAGATGAATACTGATGAAAATAATCTGAGTAGTCATGCATTTACTTTTTCCCATTCTCTACCTTAAAGTTTGTGGAAGGTATGGCAGGAGCATCCCCTGGCAGGAGGGAGAGAAGTACTGTTTGGAAGTATGTCCTATATCATTCCATAGAACCTGCTTGAACGCATCTTTCAAAATAATTTTTCCTCATCTACCCTAATACTGGCACAAAGGGAAAGCTCTAAGCCTCGAGATAAAGGGAGAGATTCAAGCTCTCCAGTTATATTCCAGTCCTTAGCTCTGACTTTGAGAAATGGGACACAGTCAGGTTGGTGGGTCAGAGAAGAACCCGGACATAGAAACGGAATAATTCGATGATGTAGTAATGTCATCATTACCCACGGCTAAGCAGCACATATTCAAAAAGGATTTTCCAATTGCACGAAGTACTCTTAGAAGAAAGAAATTTTTGACAGAGGGAAGAGATTTCCAAAGAGCACCCTGAAGGATCAAGACAAAGATCAAGGAACATACCCAATACATATTCTCCAAAGATGCCAAGAAGCATGAGAACTCACTTTACATTGATATCAATGATTTTCTCAAGCTATCTGATTTCTGCAGCAACTATAGCCACAAGTTATTTTATTCCTTATTGCTATTCCCTGACTTCTCATCTTTATAAAAATCGATAAAAGAAGGCTAGAGTAGTTTTTCAAGATACTTCACAAAAAATATAGCAGTACTCAGAGTAAAATGGAGCAAGATCAACAATTGAAATAAATGCAGCGCTGCACAAAGAACCTCACTTTTATGAATCTACTATTAATGCTTGTAATCACAAATTTATGACTGATGCATTTTCCCAACTGTGTATTCTGATTAAATTAAAAACTGAGCCATAGGGCCTCACCTAAGAAAAATATATCTTCATTAAATATAATCAAATTAAACTCCAATTTTTCTTCTCATCAAACTCCTATATAATCAATATAATACAACCAAGACTTTTTTAGAGAATAAGCAAAACAAATTCCATAATTTATATCTGATTTGTGACTATAGGCACATCAAGATCATCTGCTTTTACCTTGCTCTATCATGGAAAGATTCTCATCCTTTATCACTGAAAATATCACATGAAGTTACTCTTGTTTTACTTCCTCAAAGTAACTTAATTACATTAACAACAACCAAAAAAATTGCTGATATTTTCGCTTTTAATATAAAATGCTACAGGAAATACTCAAAATATAATTAAACAATAAGCATATTTAAGTAACCTTTATTTGATGCAAACAACAATTTGGTAATTTGAAGAACAAAAAAGGTCTCATCTTTTTCTTTTCTGTTCATTGGTAATATAACCATGAAGCAAAAAGAAACTGCAAATTTCAAGTAAATAGTTTAAATTTTTCTACACAGAAACAGTCACTTAAAATGGTTGAAAATGTCGAGCAACAGAAAAGTTCATTTACCAGAAGCAAATGCGAGGGTTTCCCTTATTTGTATTTTGCCAAATTTACCCTTTGTCTAGAAGAAAATTCAAATCAAAATATTTTATCACATATCCCTGCATGTATGCCAAGAAATAACATCCATATTTAGATACTTACTTATGCACATGAACAAGTCAGCACTGCATATTGTAATATAAAACAAATTGCTGGCCCACATTTTTACACACTGCAATGCATTGTTGTGAAAAAAAATTATGCAATATAGCTTTAGCTTTTCCCAAAAATAAGAGAAACTTGATCAGTCATCCATGCCCATGAACCAAAGGCAGTTTCAGACTTTCAATAAATTGCTCTGACAAATTAGGTAATAAATTTCTATCGCTTACATGTGCCAAAATAATTTTTCAAAAGTAAACTAGTGAAACAATGCACTCCTAAATCTGCAAACAAAACATATTTCAGATGAACCAAAGAACAATGAAATTATTAGATTTGGTCAAGTTTACTGTTGCTGCTAAGAAGTAGATGTGCTAGAAGTAAATTTCACTCTTATTATCAAGAGAAGACTTAAGAACTACTGTGAGATCAAGAATCAAAATATTTACCTTAGTGGCAAAGACAAAAATAGGAAATAAGCAGCTTCAGGGCAAAGCAGTGTGCTGAAAATGTCTCCTATTGTACTGGTAAAAGATCAACACAAGAAAGGATTCAAGTGTACAACTACTGAATTCCTGCTGCCTACCTGATATCAGTTTATCCAACATCTACCAATAGTAGCTTATCCAACATCTACTTCTGAAAAACTAACATCAAAGCCAAAGGCCCCAGAGAGTATGTACAATGCCCACACATCCCAGCACACTTTTTGGAATAGAAGAGATGCACCATACCTAAAAAAAAAATCCCTGCAAGTAGGAACAATCCATGCTAGAAAACCAAGATTTTCCCAGACTATTGGATTTAACTGATGATAGATATAGATATAGATATAGATATATAGATATAGATATGCCTTGAATATTTTTCAAACCATGAACCTATTCAGTCCAAAAAGGAGAAAAAAAATAGGGCTAAGTGAACAAAGACTATATTAAAATGGATCCTTTAAAAACCCAACATATATTTAAATAGTTCTAATGTCATGAGGAACAGCCAGCTCCTCTTCTAGACTAGTTAAGTTGAAAAAAGGTAGTCACCAATATCTCAGAAAAGAGGAAAACCAGGAAAATGGTATAATTCTCATGAAAGTGATGTTTATTCTACAAATTCAGTTAAATTTAGAGTTTAAGGGATGCTTTAAAGACTTCAGCTGTAAACCATTAAATATATCATTTATTTCTCTGAAATGTGGCATAATTTACTAGAGAACTTCAGAGAAAGTTTTAACATGCTCGGTCCATCTGGTAGTATATGCACATGCAAGATGCCTAGTGAGTTATTACTCCAGCCCTCCCACATGCAAATGCAGTTGCTATCAGGAACTCTAAGAGTGATTCCAAATTTCAGATTTGTGGAATTAGGACTTTCACAATTGTTATCTTTACGAAAGGACGATCTGTAGTAAGCAATCTGAGTTCCAGGAAATATTTTTATTCCAGTTATTTCCTAGCATCACAGCTGCTTGCCCCACTGATTTCAATAAGTACAGCAGTATGCCTCTTTAAGCATCAAGAGATTGTTATTTTGGAAATAAATTTGAGGCGAACTCTAAAGTTTTCTTGATGAGTTAATATCCATAAGATATTTTTCTCAAAGGTTTGTCAATTTTGTCTTTGTAGAAGTCCTATACGTGAAAGATTTAAGCAAATGTTTAAAAATTATTTACATTCCTTTTTTGTTTAGTTTTCAGCTGCACCAAAAGTTATTGGTGAATAGCTCAGCTGTGCTGTTCAGAGGACTGTGAGAAGCATCAGAAGTTTGCTCACTGAGCCTTTTCACTCCTATCTAAAAGATGAGACATAACTGATTACTCTGATTCACAAGTGAGACTTTTCAGCAGTACTAGAACTCAAAGATGGACCATCACATTACACAAATGCCATGGAACTTTGCACTGCTACAGCCTGCCACTGACTACAAATTATAGTCATTATAGGCTCTGAAAAAGTAATCTGGAATTTAAAAAAAAAACCAAACACACAAGCGTAGAACACAGAACAATCTAAAAGCACTGTTTTAACCCTGTGACATAAAGATGATTAAGCAGCAGTAAATTTTTTAGCTGCACTTGTAAAATTATGAAGAGGACCTTTGAAGAAACAGCAAATCTTCAGGTCATATTTCAGATTATAGCAGCAGAGAACACAAACTTGTAGTGAGCAATGAAAACCTGCGTTTAAAGTTCTGCACTGTACAGATAATGAAATCCTAGAATAACAATCTACACAATGAAGAAGTAGCATTCGGCATTATATTCTCCCATGAAATTAGCACTTTTTTACTTTTTTTTTAAACAACAAAGTGGTTTTAGCTAATATTTGAAGATGCAAAAAGTATTTCTGCATAAATCTTAAAAAACGCACATTCATTTGTCCTAGAACTAAAATTTGCAATTACATACGTGGTGTTTATATTAGAAAGCTAATCCTTTAAATATATTACAAGCCAACTCCGACATCTCCTTACCATAGTTAAATTTTTCTCTCATTCTCTGTGGATATGTCTACCTGGACTTTAGTAAAGCCTTGATGCTGTCTCCCACAGCATTCTGGTGGAAAAGCTGGTAGCCCATGGCTAGGACAATTGCACTCTTTGCTGGGTAATAAACTGTCTAGATGTCCAGGCCCAGAGAGTGGCGGGGAATGGAGTCGCATCCAATTGGCAGCCAGTCACTAGTGAGGTTCCCCAGAGCTCAGTATTGGGGCCAGCACTGTTTAATATCTTCATTGATGACCTAGACAAGGGGATCGAGTGCAACCTCAGTAAGTTTGTAGATGACACCAAGTTGGGTGGGAGTGTTGATCTGCTGGAGGGCAGGAAGGCTCTGCAGAGGCATCTGGACAGGCTGGAGCAATGGGACAAGGCCAATTATATGAGTTTCAACAAGGCCAAGTGCTAGGTCCTGCCCTTGGGTCACAACAACCCCCTGCAGCTCCAGGCTGGGGCAGAGTGGCTGGAAAGCTGCCCAGAGGAAAAGGACCTGGGGTTGCTGAACAACAGCAGCTGAACATGAGCCAGCATGTACCCAGATGGGCAAGAAGGCCAATGGCATCCTGGCTTCGATCAGAAACGGTGTGGCCAGTAGGACCAGGACAGTGATTGTCCCTCTCTACTAGGCACTGGTGAGGCCACACCTTGAGTACTGTGTCCAGTTCTGGGCCCCTCACTACAAGAAAGACACTGAGGTGCTGGAGCAAGTCCAGAGAAGGGCAATTGAGCTGAGGAAGAGTCTGAAGCCCAATAAGTGGCTGAGGGAGCTGGAGGTGTTTAGCCTGGAGAACAGGAGGCTCAGGGGGGACCTTCTCACTCTCTACAACTCCCTGAAAGGAGGGTGGAGCCAGGTGGGGGTCAGGCTCTTCTCCCAGGACAATAGGGAGCAATAGGACAAGAGGAAATGGCCTGAAGTTGGTCTAGGGAAGGTTTAGATTGGATATTTGGAAAAATTTCTTCACAGAAAGTGTTATCAAGCACTGGAACAGGCTGCCCAGGGCAGTGGTAGAGTCACCATCCCTGGAGGGATTTGAAAGACGTGTAGATGTGGATGCTGAGGACATGGTTTAGTGGCAGACCTGGCAGTGATGAATTATTGGTTGGACTTGATGATCTTAGAGGTCTTTTCTAACATAAATGATCTTATGAACTGTAAAACTGGTAACATGTTTAATCTCAAGATAGTTGATCAGTATAGCTATAAGAAGCAGCTGAGAAGGTATTCGTTGAAGCTCTGAAAAGAAAGGATAGCAAACATGACCTCTTCATTGCAGGCACATGTCGCTGTTGAGCCGCTAGCAGAGAAGAAGACCCGGATTCTCAATGTGGCATAGAAAAGAGAGCTTTATTATTTTGATTCCAACTTATATAGACTTTTCAGAGGTCACCCAGATTGGTCAGTCAGAAACCTCCCCCTAGGCCTGATTGGCCAGGCCTGAACTGTCCAAATCTCGAGACACTGTTTTAATAACATCCAAACTTTATCTTTGTTTATAAAACACAGGAGAAAGTTCTCATGGGAAAGACCTGTGCTAGCCACAGGCACAGACTTGATGGAAGAAGTTTAATGGATTCCTCAACAACATACATTTGCATTAAAACCAGGATAAAAGGCATTCACAGATGTTAAAACCAGAAGAAAAAAAAGTGCTATAATTCATTCTGACCTGTAAAAAACAGGCCATAAAAATTCAGCATAAGACCCCTTAAGAAAAATACTGCGAAAAAAACTTCTATAACTTTCCTCTAAGCTAGAGTGCATCTTTCAGAAAAATGCTTAAAGAGAGAGTAAAAAATGTTGCTTCTTTCTTGTAAATGCCAAAAGGGACTGTTGGGATCTTTCAATCTTAACAATCACATACTACAGCTATCCCAGTCATATAATAGCCTAACAAAGCTTCAAATCTGTATATAAAATTTGCTTAAAATGCTACTTTGTTTTTTTACAGCACAATGCAAGGCTTATCCATGTGCACAATAATGGTATGATTTTAAAATTTAAAGTTTACTGAAACAATTTAACAAGTTATACAGACTTTCAAGTATATGTAGCATTAATTTTAGTTTAAAATAAGTAGATTTTACTGAGTTTTATAATCAATGGGCATTAGTCCCTTAAGACAGAATGATTATCTAAATGGTTTTTTAACTATCTGAACTAATCTTAGTTTAAACTGGATTTCAGATAAATAACAGTAATGATGTTGTACGTGACAAAGCCAGGAGAACACATTTTCTTGGGGAAGGATGAGAAAGGAGAAAAAAAGGACAAGAAATACATGGTAAAAGAAGGAAAGATAAAGCAAAATATACTAAGCTACATGGAATAGGAGGGATGCAAGAAGAAATGGAATAATGTTGCAAAAAGGCAAACCTAGAAAATATTTGCTACAATCTATTTAGAAATATATGATGAACTAAAAGAATGTTTATGAAAATTACATCTTTTAGTGTAGTAAAACAGTTATAAGTAAAAATGGCATGGAGTAAAACAGTGAATGCTATTTCTCTCAATTGGAGTGAGAACACTGTAGAAATGACGTGAATATTTTCTATATCAGTTATTGACAAATAGACCTTGGCTTATTAAGAGATATCTTTATGAATTAAGAACACTGAATTATGAACATTGGAGTTCACTTAATTATATCTTAGAAAGTAGGCTACCAGGAAGTTGGGAAAAAAAAAGTAAAACTAAAAATACACATGAAAAATGTGAAGTTCAAAGACACTTTCTCCAAAATCTGACTGAATGAACACTCAAAACTTGATTTGTAAGAGAAACATAGTTATTCTTTCCATGAAACTTATTTCTAGTATCATTGTAAGAATCTTATTCAAGATACAATAGCAAAGAGACTGATATCAGATTAAAACTTTTTTTCCCCCTGGAAACTATGTCCCAAGTTATTTCAGAATATGTAAGAAATATATGACTTCATAAAACAGAAAATACACAAAAATACTGCAGGAAAGCTATAAACCTGAATTTTAAATGAATGCATTGCTCATGTGTGACACTGCTAGTAGACTCACGCCAATTGGATTGGAGTCATTAGAACCTTTACACATTACTAAAATATATAAATAACCACATACAATACAGACTACAAAAAAGCCTACTTCAGAAACATTTTAGAAAACATATATACACTGTATATGGCTCAGAGGGCTCTAAATTTACCAATTTTCTGCACATAAAATTGTGTGATTTCAAAGTCTATCCTTAGGAGCTGAACTCCATCAGAAAGTTTTCCATATGCTTTATTAAGAACATAAAAGTTTAATCTGAAATCTTTAGACTAAGCTGACAGCAAAGATGTCATAATTTTCTGTCTGACTCTAGATACCTATTATTGCTAGAACTGGAAATTTTGCCTGTTCTGAATATCAAAAAGGGAGAGGGGAAATGTTCATATTTCCAGGATAAATAGAAAATATTTAACAAGAAGGCTAGCATTTTACAAATAAGCAATACTCATGCGGAATTGTTAAATCTTTAAGGGTCAATACAGTCAAGTTAGTAGGAACAGATGTAGCAAAATAAATTCATTGTACAGATATCAACTCTGTACACATGCACATAAACATAGCTATAACATTCACAAAGATTTCTACATCATTTCTTATCAGATAAACTTTGTAAGAAAACATTTTAATCTCAAATTAATGAGCAATGATATACCCAGAACTGCATTCATAAATAATCCTGTGTACAGTTGAAATTCTCTCCTCTGACACTTTATCTGCCTATTTTTGAGACGACAGCTCTATAAACATAACTATATAAGAAATCTAAATGCTTTAAATGCTAAACAATAAAAAAGAACCCTGATCAGTTAATAGCATTGATTTCACAATGTGAAATTATCTACTTCAGTCGGAAACCAAAGAAAATAAAATTATAGCACCAAGAATAAAAAAGTGTTAAATCTGCAGAAGAGACAATCAAATATCAAACCTATGATCTGTTATGAATAAATTCCTGTCTATATGACTATTTTGATAATGCCAGTCTACTGTTTACCAGTTCCTTTCCTC
Organism: Lichenostomus cassidix; assembly: GCF_008360975.1. Classification (NCBI taxonomy): domain Eukaryota; kingdom Metazoa; phylum Chordata; class Aves; order Passeriformes; family Meliphagidae; genus Lichenostomus; species Lichenostomus cassidix. The sequence goes on from NC_139510.1 coordinate 6,901,607, forward strand.
TTTCTGCATACACTGGACCATAGAGACAACACTATCTGAATTCTCCTAAAGATAGAACTTTTTAATAATCTTATTGTCACACAGCCTAAAGTGTGGAGGCTTCCCAATAGAGCTGTATTTATAGTGTAAGAGGCAGACAGGGCTTTGTAACTGCCTTCTTATCTCATAATGTCAAAATATCCCTTAGAAAAAACACATTTCATTTCCAAATAAAAACATAAAAGAATCTTAGGGCTTTACATAGTATTTCACACCAGCTACAACAATTTAGTTACAGTAGTACCATTTCCTTATACAGACACACCTAATCATTCATATAGTAGTTATGTTTAACTAGATAAATTACCAGATTAAACTAATGTAACTGAAGTACATTTTAAGACTATTTAAGTGTTCCCACATTAGGAACTTCCATTGGAATAAAAAAATCATTTTAGTTACACTGTAGCAAGATTTCCAATAACCACAATCCTATAGACAAATTTCACTTTGTTCCCCAAAATCACCATATAAGCAAGCATATAATGTAATTATCAAACATTTGTGTTTAATTTCTAACCACAGGAGTAGCAAATCTAAAAGAACAGGAGTATACAAGATATAATGCAATTAACATTTAAAAAAAAATCTTACCTTTATTAGATTTGGATGACTTGATCTTGCTAGGTTTAAAACAAGAGCCCCTTGATTTATCTTCTCTATCCTTAATAAATTTCTGCACATCATCCAATGAAAGCTTTTGAAGGACAACTACAGGCTTAGCTCCTTTATTTAGATCTTCAACTAGCCCAATCTTCTCTACTTTGTCCTGTTCACCTTTAAATTCAGTTTTCCTTGATTCCTGAGTGACATTGACATCTTTATCACGCTTGATTTTTGGAATGACAAAATGTTTCAATGCACCGGATCTTGCCCCCAACAAATAACTGGGAAACTCTGCTTTATTGTCAGCATGTGCTTTATTACTATTTACTTTACTCTTATTACCATCTGTCCTTTGTTCATCCTTGCTGTTTTGTGATTTAAAACCAGGTTTATCAGGTCTTGATTTACTAGAATCTCCTCTACCTTCCTGTTTAATGCGAGGGCTGTCAGGTCTTGATTTCTGATCCCCAGAAGAAAACCTTTCCCTTGATTCACCAGACTCATGTCTATGTTTCCTTGCAAATTTCTCAGGTTTTGAACCATCAGATTTATTACCATGTTTAGAATCATGTTCACTTTTGTTTGAGGATCTCAAATATTCAGGTCTTCTGATCTTGGATGGATCTCCTCTGTATCTCTCTGACTCCTCTCTGTCCTCTGATCTTTGTTTGAGGCTATCATGGTCACGTCTTGGTGTATCAGAAACTGAGCGCCCATCAGGCCTCTGTTTTGTTGGATCAGGTCTACTTTCAGATTTTATCCTTGAAGGATCAGATTTCACATCTAGTTTGTGCCTAGATATTTCTATTTTCTTATCTGATAATGGTTTACTTGAGTCCCTCCTGTTATCATGTCTATGTTTTGGCATTTCGGGCCTGCTTTCATTCTTCTGTTTCGGTGTTTCAGGCCTCTGCCTTATTTCCTGTTTGCCATTATTTTGTTTTCCCTCATTTTGTTTCATCTCCATTTGCCTGCTCTGGTTTTGTTTTGATTCTGTTTGTCTGTTCTCATTTTGTTTCACTTCCATTTGTCTGCTTTCATGCTTGCTTTCACGTTTAGCTTCTACCTGTTTCTTCTCACTCTGTTTACTTTCCAACCGCCTGCTCACATTTTGCTGAAATTCCATTTGTCTGTTTTCATTTTGCTGGATATCTGTCTTTTGACCCCCAAAGTCTGATATTTTCTTAAAAAACTCGGGAGGGTTTTCAGGTTTAAATTTAAGAACTCCAACAGTGTCTTCTTGAGGAACACACACAAACCCATCATTATACTGCCTAATTTCTTCAGGTTTTTTGATGATGTCCAAATCCTGAGTTACTGTTGCCTGAGAGTCCACTCTTCCTGCTTGCTGCAGATCAATACTAACCATCAATGCTGGCCTTGTCCCATTTCCAGCAGAGCCTGTCTCCTGAGAAGCTGCTCTATTTCCTCCAGTAGTACCTCCAACCTCCTGTGGTTTGTTTTCTTGTTTTCGCTTCTTCAGAGGCTTATCTACAAATTAAAAGAGAAAAATCACAAATGCTATATATTAGAAATAGGCAAATGTCCAAGCAAAAATATCCATTCCCTCCACCCCCACCAATTAATCCTCCTCCACATGTATGTGCACACAAACAACAAAACCTATTGAATTTAAAGGCAAGAATAGAACTTCTTTAATACTTTTTAATGTATTTGTTATCAATCTACCACATGTGCCAATTAATCATTAAAAAACACCTTCAAAATATATGAAATCAGTTCCTGTACAATTCCCAAGAGAACTATCTAATAAAGAAGCTGCAATAATGGCAAAAAAAGAAAATTACAGTTGAAGCAAGTTTTGAGGAATACTACTATAAAAGATTCTCTTTGACAGATTCAGCATGGTTCATTATACATGAACTATGCAAGGATCTGCAATGATTAACACAGAGCTTTTCCCTACTTGATTCAGTTGGGCTTCACATATATTGTAGCCAGGGAACACATAAACAACAAACAAAAATCATTAAAATAAGTCCAACACTTCATGCTTCTCTTTGAAACAAGGAGTATATCAAGAGTTGGAGTCTATACCATATCACATATGAATAAGTGAGGGGCCACTACACACTTAAAAGCCTCAGTATTTTCCCCTTGCAATAATAATGCTTTTCATGGATGAAATAAAAAGTTCAGTGATAATTTTATGTAGTGTCAAGAGCTTGACTCTACAATAATCCTTTCAGTTTATATTTTTTTAAAAATCATTAAAAGTAGAATACAGAAAAATAGAAAGTGAGCCAAACACCCCCTCCTGTAATTTGGTAGAATCCATAGAAAGGAAAAGCATATGAAAATATCAAAAAGAGTATGTTCTATTCATTTAAAATACAACCTATTTATATTACCAACAGGATACCCTAAAATTAATTTCTACCATGAAACTCAAAAGCCCTACCTGCACTAAGGCTTATATTCTCATTTTGTAATGTCAATAAAAAAGATATTTTCTCTGTAATCAGGGAATATGATTTTAAGTCTATGTAATGACCAAACACACATTGAAAATTCTATCAAAATGTCTAGACCACAAATACAATATAAGAAAAATAACTTGGTTTGTGCTTAGATTTGTGGTGCCTTTTCACCAGATGCAATGAGCCAGCTCTCCTTTTGGGAGCAGGGGAAAAGTAGGGAGGATGTAATCAAGGAAGAAGGAATTAAACTCTTAACAAAAATACCCCCAACCTCTCAAATTGTAAACCAGAATTATAACTATTACTTCTAATTTCCTCTATACTTGTAGAAGATTCTGATTCAAAAGAATAAAAATTTTAAAGGATCATCTCCAAAATTAACATTAGAACACAGTAACAAGTAGCAAAATAGTCAACTCCATTGATGTGAACAGGTTTGTGGGTTTTTTCCCATCATTTTAATTCTCAAATCTATTTGTATATCTCTAACTTCCTAAATCTCCAAAATTATGTACAACATTTAATGGCTGGAAGAGAGTAAAGATGAATACAATAAACTCCACACAGAAACTGGTCAACTGCAAATAAGGAACTTTTCAAAGTAGGAACACTTGCCAACTTTATGATAAACATGTGAACCAAAATAAATTTGATGAAAGTGCAGCTTTTTAGCATGGCGATTTTTCCTCTTTCTGTCCAACAACAACAAAAACTGTTGGATTCATATGAGAGCTTATATAGATTAACTTCCTTACACTATTTATTAAATCAAAGGGGGGTTTTTTTGAAACCTTCATACAATGACAAAAAATATTTTGCTCCCTGTGACTAAGAAGGCTTTGACCTCACTGAGCTTCATAGCAGGTCTTAGGAATGACCATGAAGTAGAAGCTTCCAAACTGAGAGATTTCAAATTTGATTATTTTTTAAAAAACACATATACATTAATATACATACATACACACACACATATCACTACCTTCTTTCTCAATTAAAACTGTTGAAATTTTGAAACACAAATTGATAAACTTGTATTCTTATGAAAAAGTCAGTCAGCTTTTTCATTTTAATCCAGAAATGTCAGTCGCACTGAAAAAGTCCTGTAGATTTCTGATGGTGGATCTAGCTTTTAAGACGTTACTGTTACCAGTTATCCGCCCTGTCCCTTTAACTGAGGTTATCACCTGTAGCAGAAGGAAACACACACATTTCTACAAGTGTGTTTCATTGTCTAGTGCATCAGATTACGGCACTAGTGAAGACAGTTTGCATTAACCTAACCAGACTGAACAAGCCAGTTAAGAGCCAAGCAAATGGTTTCTTCTGCTACCCCTACTATAGGAGCAAGGCAAATGGTGAGGAGATGTGATGCCTTAAACTGATGTAGCTAGATCAACGAAAACTCACCTTTCAGAGCCCTCATGCTGAGGGCTCCAAGATTAAACAACTAAAACAATTCAAGTATGACTAATTTTCTCTCTTGAACTTCCATGGGCTCAAAATGCTGCCCTTCATCATCATCCAAAACATCAAATTGTAAGTTGAGAACATATGAATAGATGATTGCATCATGACTTGTCACATTTCCTCTAAATACAGAGCTCATTTCATGTACCTTCTTTGCTTCTCTTGACAACTCAGTACTGATGTTTAGTAAGTTATAACCACAACCTGTTGATATATTATCTGAGAAGAAAGTAATGCCTTCAAAGTTTTATTTTCCTTGATGTCAAGGTGATTGCAAATGGAGTTACAGATTGTTCACAGATTACTTGATATTTCCAGTGCATCTTGAGGGTGGTCCTCAGAACTAGACATGATCATTACAGTTTTGCCTCTATGAGAGTTCTGGACCTAGGACAAAAAAGCTGACCCAAGTATATGAAAAGAAGCAAGTTCACAGACAATACAAAACTAGGAAGACTTCTTGACTCCCTCGAAGGCAGAGAGGCCCTGCAGAGAGACCCAGACAAATGAAGGGGCTGGGCAATCATCAACCATATGAAGTTCAACAAGGGCAAGTGCTGGATCCTGCACCTGGGATAGGGCAACCCTGGATGTATGGACAGACTGGGGAATGAGAGGCTGGAGAGCAGCTGTGGGAAGGGGCCTGATGGTCCTGGTTGATGGCCAGTCAGCAGTGCCCTGGCACCCAGGAAGGCCAATCGTGTCCTGGACTGCATCAGGCACAGCATTGCCAGCAGGTCAAGGGAGAGGATTGTCCCTCTCTGCTCTGCACTGGTGCGGCCTCACCTTGAGTACTGGGAGAAGTTTTGGGCACCACAGTATAAGGAAGACATTAAGCTATTGGAGAACATCCAAAGGAGGGCATGAGGATGGTGAAGGGCCTGAGGGGAAGCTGTATGAGGAGTATCTGAGGTCACTTGGCTTGTTCAGCCTGAAGAAAAAAGAAATTGAGGAGAAACCTCACAGGGGTCTGCAGCTTCCTCAAAAGGGGCAGCAGAGGGGCAGGTGCTGAGACCTGCTCTTGGGTGGCCAGTGACAGGACCTGAGGGAATGGCTGGAGCTGTGTCAGGGGAGGTTCAGGTTGGATATCAAGAGAAGGTTCTTCACACAGAGGGTGGTTGGGCACTGAACAGGCTCCTGAGGGAAGCAGTCACAGCCCAAAGGCTGCCAGAACTCAAGGAGCATTTGGACAACGCTCTCAGGAACAGGGTGGGATTGTCGAGGTGTCATGTGCAGGGCCAGGAGTTGGACTTGATGATCCTTGTGGGTCCCTTCCAGCTCAGGATATTCTATGAAAATATCAGGTTGAACTAGTACATTCAAGGTAGGATGAGTACATAGTACCGCTATCTTCACTGAGCATAATGGAAAAACTCCACTGAATGGGCACAAATACATTTTTGGTTGCCACCATAGCTGCAGAAATATGATAGGTGAAAAGCACCATTGGGCTTTATCAAATTCTGAATTCACTTTGAACTACATGAGAATAAACAACAGAGTATTGGAGAAGTGAGGAGAGAGTAATTAACCTCTGAAAACAGATGTCTTTAAGTCTTCTCTTTTAAAATCAAATATATGCAAGTTTGCATAAATCTGTCTTGTTAAGGCATGAGTCCCAAGACCCCATAGGGTCTTAATGAACAGATGAACTTAGGAACTTTACAATATCCATTCAAATATTCTTCATAATCTTCAAGATATCAGTATCCAAGCTTCATCCACTTCATTCCATAGATGATAGAATTTATTACCAGGATCTAGGAGTTTGCAAAAATATAACACTAACATTTTTCTTTCAAATCCTGCAGACCTAGGTTCAAAGCTTGCCACAGTTCTGAAGAGGTAGGTTCACATGCTCTTGAAGCAATAAAGTGTGATCAGGATCTTTTTGCTTCACTCTTTACAGCAATTTTTCTAATAGAAGGAATATGTAGTAAGTCATAGAAGAGCTTTCTGACTATATTATAGATCAGGTATCCAAGTTTATTGTTCTCAGATTCTTTTCTTTTTAGAAATATTATTCACTCCTCCCCCTTCCCTGCCTCCTAAGAACACAGATACATCAAAAATGTATCTACATTTTGTTCAATTACTTGAACAAATTTATGACTGTTCAGAGCACAGTCTGATCCCAGTTGTTCTCCTATGTGTGCATTGGTTTTGCTTGGCAAATTAGCATGGACATTCTCTTCACATTGCAACATGCTCACCAAAAGGCAGTGCCTTGGTACTCAAAGCAAGATCATAAACTATCTTATTCTAAAAACAGCAGAGATGTTCTGTCAAATTAAATGGGTCACTGTGGTGCAAGAAACAAAATATTACAGGAACCACAAGTTTGAAATGGATTTCCAAGCAGTTGTGTCTCACCTGTCCTGTTATGAACAGTATTCCTGGAGACAGGTTGTGGCCTTCATCTTTGGAAATATCTGCATGTCAAAACAATGAGTACTTTCAGATTTAGAAATTAATTACTGCAGAACCTCTGTGCAAAAACACATTGCACTGGAATAACCACAGATACCTTTGAATATATTTCTGCTGAAACTGCAAGTCAACTGTGATTTGCAGCATATCCATGCTGAAAATGGATATACTTGGAAGCTGAGCAAGTATTAGGGACAGTAGCTGGATGAGGAGAGCTGTATTAAAGAAGTATCTGCATTCTTCCATTTATTCTGAAATCTTTCCAAAGCAGCAGCCAGAACACCACTAGTGCTGAAGTCTCTGATGTTACTGCTTTCTTGCAAACCCGATGATTGTCTTAAGTCTCAGATTAAACTTTTTCAACAAATGAGTATACTAGGATGATAGCCCAAAAACCTCTAAAACCGCATGTCCTAGCAGATGGAAATGGGTGTTTTGTAAATACTTGCGAAAAGGTAACAAGCCTAAATAAGAACCACATGCATGGTTGCTGAGCTTTGTTATAGCAGAATGGTAACACTCCGTAAATTAATATTGTTTGGTAAACTTTAAAATCCAGAGATTTCTGATTTATCTTGAAGACATGACATATAAATTACCACTTCCCCATTTACACCTTGTAAGGAATTCAGTTGGAGACTTCATATCCAAGATGGATAAATATGAATGTACTCCTTTTCAGAACCACAAAGATTGATCCTCTAACGCTGAATTCTGTTTGAACCATTTTGATGACTCCAGTACAAACTTTTTGCATAACAATTAAGAGTGTAATATTTTAAAGCTCTAACACTCTTCAGAGATTATTGGGATATGCCTCCACTCATTTGAAATACCACTTATTTGCATTATTTAAATCAGCAGTGAATAAATTTATCCCAAATATACCAGTTCTAAGCAGTTATTACTTATTGTCAAACCTTCAGTTTTTGAACATCAAAGACAAGTCAGCCAGAGGCCAATTACGAGCTTATTTTATTTAATCTAACAGTCAAGACTAGGAATTTTCAACAAATAATACATAACCAGATGCCTAAATAACAAATCTATGTTTACTGACAACCCTTTTCTTTTCCTAGTTATTTTTCACATATTTCTTCAAAGATGTGCAAGTGCCCTGTCCCCCCCCAACCAATAGTGTTGTATAGACCACAAGAATCTAAACCAATCAATATAATCTGGATATAAGTAAGATTTAAAATTACTTTAATGGTACTGATGGATGACATATCAGTGGAGTAAGGGCAAATATCCATTTTTAACTTTCTACTCTAATGAATATTCAGCATTAGTAGACATGAGAGGTTGTTCTCACCTTACCTCCCCCCCAAACCATATTCTAATAAGCAAATAATCAAACAACTAAAGAGATCCCTTCCATCACTAGAAGAGATTCCCATAGCACTAGCTACTCTCCTTGAAGGAGAGACTCAGTAAACATAAGTCAAAAATTTTAGTCTCACTGCTTGCTCCCTTACAGAAGAAACTAAGAAAGTAAAGTCATGAACCTGATATAGGAAGCTTTATAGAACAGAACATAATTACAAAGGCTCCAAAGTAGAGACCAGAGGGCTTCCAGCTGCTGTAGTTCAGAGGAAGGGATTTCCAAGAATCTGGACAGAAACAGCTGATAATTTTTAGCAATCTGTCAAGAGACTTTATCAAACTTTTGGCCACTGTGCAAAAAAGAAAGTCCATCAAGAGGGATGCTTAAACTCATTCAGGAAATAAAACAACCACAAACCAAATCAAAACCCCTAAAAGGACTACAGGAATCTCTGATGTGCCTTAGGGTGTAGCACAATTCATAATCTTCATTTTGGTAAAGTTCTGTTAGTTTTCTTAAATATGACAATAATGTAATCAGCATAACGGGAGGATGAAATATGATCTTATGAATTTTTCTGCTTAAGAATGTTTGGTAACTCATTATTCCCTGTCAACTATAGTAATACAAAAGAAATTTTACACTAGATAATAACAAGAATTGATCTACAGCAAATTATAATCAAGCATCTCCACTTGTTTAAAGACTGGAAGCTGTAATTTAACCTCCATGAACTGTTTTCATAAACAATGTGATTTCAATTTATCTATGAGAAAGATTTTTCTGAAGCAAATTCAGGGATTTATCCATGTGATTGTTTTGTGAAGAATTATAGTTTTGTAAACTCAATTGTTAAAAAATCTGAGAAAAACCTGAAGTGTGAATACTTTTTAAATACATAATGCAGCACCTAACTTCACAAGAAAAAGGCAACACACTAACAGTAGATTTAATGAAGACTAATTATTTCATGTATCACTTACAGATTAACATTTCCAATCAGTTTCAAATTCATTTGTAGGAACAACAAACTTTGGAAATAAGCAAATTACTTTAAAATTTATTGAACACTTTTAATCTCCCTTCCAGATGGTGATTTTATTCTGACATCATACCTTGCATTCAAAAATATCTTTAATTAACTAGATCCAGTAACATTTATACAGGATGATAATGAAAACAAGTCTGTGTCATCATCTTAGGTTGATGTTGGAGTGAACTTAGTGACTATGAGCTATAGAAATGCTGGGCTTACACTGTTAATAAGCTTTTTTAATTATACATGCTGTTCTTTATCAAAATTTAAATCCATTACGGAGAAGTGACTGTCCCAGAACAAAATAAAGTTATTACTGGGTAAGTAATATTATAAATCCTCCCATCCATTTAACAGGTACAATCAAGGGCATCTGCTACATGCATATTATATTTAATTTTCTTATCTTAGTTCATGCTATAAATAAAAATAAAATACACTTCTTACTAAACTGAGTTTTAGTTATTTTCTACACCTCCTTACAAGAGCAGATTTCTGCACTACACTATATAAAGCACAACTTGGATAAATGTGGGAATTTGCTTTCATGTTACACAAGAGCACCAAAGGAAAGTAAACACCATTAAAAAATATGCCTCTACTTTTTTAAAAAAGTGCTTTTCAGTATTACATTCTTTAAAAATATAAAAGAAAGCAATTTTCCCTAGATAGTTGGAAACACTGCAACACTTCATCACAATTTCTCTAGACAGAAATTTCTTCCCCTTACTTTTCCTAAAACATGTCTGAACATAAAACAAAAAAGTTTTTCATCTATAGGAATTGGATATTGCAAATCTGCTTTTTCTTGGGAAAGCTACATCAGGTGCCAGTTTCATCTAATACATAACACTACAAAATGCAGACCTAATGAAAGTTTGTATACACAAAATACATGGTACCCAATTCTCACACTGTCCTACTACATAGAGACATAATAATTTGTATTTTACACTGTCTCATTTCGTCTTCTGGTATTAATAACTGTAATCTTCAGCAAGATTACTATACAAATGACTACACTCGTATCTCTATTTTAAAGTAAATAACCCCTCATAACATATTTTTGAAAATTAATGGTAATATACTGGCTATAATTACACGTTCTGTCATTTCATTCATTGGCTACATAAAATTAAATGTAAACAAACTATTAATTCTTGATAGTGTTCTTCTGTCTCTTTGTGGGACTTTTGGGGGGGAGATGGGTAATGGGGAAAAGGGAAAGGAGCTGAATAAGAACTTAAAAGGTAAGAGAAAAAGTTTACTTACCCATAAATGTAGTTTTGAGTTTTGCTCCGGCAGATTCACACTCTTGGGATGGGTGTGTCTGCTGCTATGGGCTTGGAATGAACCAAAAAAAGAAGGGCCCACAGCAGGCATCAAAATGCCCCCTAACTGATCCAGTTATTGGAAATAAAGTTATTACAGTTTCACTTCTCCCTAATTCAAAGAATCTACAGTAAGATTCCAAAATAGGTTAAATGGATCCTCGGAGGTAAAATATATAGGGGAAAAAAACCCAAAGAAATGAGTAGGTTTGTCTCGTTTAAAAAATGCTTCTAATCCTTTTACGTTTAAAAACATATATATTAGCCTCACGATTAAATGGTTAGTGATGAATGATTTCATTATTTTTCTTGCAAACACCAGAAAACAGTGCCTTTTACAAGTAAAAGTAGAACTCCTTAATCTGCTAAAACAGCTGCATCATATAAAAGTGTCTTTGAAGTAGCCTAAAATTTAACAATGAACACACAATACTATGTATGGAAGAGCTCAAATTAAAACTTAGCAAATCCAAATAAAAAACTAAAACAATTTGAAAAAGAGTCTCTGAAAAAAGATGGGTTGCTTTCTGTTTTTTCAAGTAATTTTCAAGATTATCTTCCCTTCTCCTCTTTCTAGAAGACTCAGAGCTCCTTTTAAACATCAATATCGTAAATATTTTTGATTCACAGTATTTGGGAGTTTTAAAAAAAGCAGGAAAGATCTTGAGGTAGAAACTTTGAACCAGGAAATTAATTAAGTAATAGATCTAAATCTCAATTAACAAGAAGAACTTAATGTAATGTTCTGGGAAAGGTTTAGACTGAAAGTGACTGACTAGTTTTGAATTACCTGACTCTAAACAACAATGTGACTACAGACAGTGATTAGAAGAAAGTGTGCATGAAGCTTCATTATTTCTAATTTCTTTAGAAAGGTATTGTTAAGATAACTTTCCTGTCTGACCAGTCAGGAGCCATTCTGGTAGTTACACTCGCACCACCAGAGACTGTCACTGCTGGGACCAAAGTCCCTTCACAGCAGGCAACTCCAGTTAACCAACGGGTGCCCCGTTTGACTCCCTACCACACGACACTCACAGTCAGACAAGTTTCCCATACCAGCTCGGCCGCAGGCTTCCCACAGCAGAGCCCCGGACACCTGGTTCCTTTCAGTAATTGAATCATGTTGCAGTGACATAACAACAGCTCGAGCTGGTGCCCCCGGGAAGGGATCCCAACCAAAGAATCCCTGGGCTTTGGTACCCTCACAGTTTGTGCCCCCATAGTCTGGGGTCTTCTTGCTGAGTCATCCGCTCCTGCTGAGTCTCTGAGTGGCTGGTCACCTGGCTGGCTCTGCAGGTCCTCGTGCCCTTTGTTAGGCAAAGGATTGGCACCAGTTCACGGCTCATTGCCTGGGGCTCCAGCCATTTCCCACCACCCAGAGCCCAATCTGCATCTCCCACTTCAGTTGCACACTGAGCTATCTGCAGTAACAGTATTTCTCAACAGTATCCTCATGTACTTAAGCAGAAGATGGTTTACTTCTTGTCGACTTGTGGAAAAAGATAATCCCTTTCTGTATTAATCCTTCTGAATTGTCTTTTTTAAATTCAGATAATCTGAGTCTTGATAAACAATAGAAGGATCTATCTGTGATATTACATAACCTTTCAGAAAAGAAGACCTAACATTGATTAACAACTTGTATCTGATGAGGGTATAGAGGCCACTGTGAGGGGAGGCAATGGGAATTGGAAACCTGAGTCTTGTCATGTTCCATGGACTCATTTGTTCTGAAGATATTAAATATAATAGATGCATTAGACTGTAACTTTCAGTGCTAAGTGCCTTGATCTCCAAACTCTTCAATCATTCCTTTAATTAACAGACACAAATTACTTACAAGATGAATCAATACAGAGAGACTTCCTTGATGGAAAAAAACAGGAAGAGATAGATTCTTGTCCTTCCACACAGAGGACAAGGACAAAACTAAATTTTCAAATTTTTCTTCCCTCTATAATGATAAAAAGACCATATAATCCACTAAATCCAAAATCCAAATAGATCAAAACGATAAAAGTATAAAAACAGAGCTCTGAAAAGCACTCAGCTATGGAGGCAAAAGGTCTATATTGTAAAATCTCTCCTTACGCATATCTGATAGACATTAGATCAAATCAGAGAGATTTTGCATTAGTGATTTTTGCACTAAGAATTCCTTTTTCAGAAACCAAAGGCATGACAATAAGGTTCCAGAAAAATACACTGCTTTTCAAATGTCAGCACTTCTGAAAAGCCCTGTATTAGTTTCACCTCTGGAATGGAGACTGCCTCCCTACTTTGAGATACTTTGGTGGGAGCTAAATATTTTAACAGCTTTGTAAGAATTAGGAATTTATTACAGAAAGTACTATAATTTCCAAAGGACTGCAATCTGCATTTCCCACCTCTACCAAACATTATAAAGGCATCTCAGCATTGAAAATCCCCAAAACCTTAGTATTGCCTTAGGCAAGTGTAATAGTTGTATAAATTTTAGCAAGAACTTCCCCAAAAAAAATCTCTGCCTCTCCTCTGGAATAAACAGTTCCACCACACTATTGGTTCCCAACCTCAGAAAGAACATGTCATATCCATGCAAAGCCTTACTGTTAAAAAAGAAGCATCTAAAAACATCTGATGAAGCATAGTACTGTAGAGATTTCATGTCAGCCATACGAGGAGCGGCTAAGGTCACTTGGCTTGTTCGGACTGGAGAAGAGGAGACTAAGGTCAGACCTCATCGCTGTCTACAACTTCCTCACAAGGGGCAGCAGAGGGGCGGGTGCTGAGCCCTGCTCTCTGGTGACCAGTGACAGGACATGAGGGAATGGCTGGAGGTGTATCAGGTGAGGTTTAGGTTGGATATCAGGAAAAGGTTCTTCACACAGAGGGTAGTTGGGCACTGAACAGGCTCCCCAAGGCAGTGGTCACAGCACCAAGCCTGTCAAGAGTTAAAGAAGCCCTTGGACAATGCTCTCAGGCACATGGTAGGATTGTTGGGGTGTCATGTGCAGGGCCAGGAGTTGGACTCAATGATCCTTGTGGGTCCCTGCCAACTCAGGATATTCTATGGTTCTATGGCTCTACGATTCTAAAAAAATGACACAAAAGATCACTAATCTTATATCAAAACTTGCGAGTACAATTCTACTCAAAGTAATTTATGGAAGACAACACCACATGCCTACACAGAAAGTGTAGTGTGACTGTAATATATATTCCCATGCCTCAATTACAAAAGCAGCAATGCTTTCAAAAGCATTTCAAAAGCATTTGCTTTCATGCAGATTTTACCATGTGCTAGCACCTAGAGTAAGATCTCTAGAGGGACACTTGCTATGTGCACCATCAGCTAGCACTATACATCCCTGTTCTAATTAGACTGAGTGCATGCTACAAGCATGCTCTTTTCTTGACATAATATGATCTGAAGTTACAGTAGATGTACTAAAATGAACAAATTCCAGGCTTTTGCATAAATACAGTAAGCAACTTGACAAAAATGAATGGCATATTTAGGAGTTACTGGATATTTTTCTAACATATTCCCATAGGAACAATAGAGGAAGCTTCTTCCTGCAGTCACACCAAACCAAATTACTCTAACTAGAACAATCCCTGAGCATATCAACTTGTAGACATAGTACAAACTTACAAGCAATGGGAAAAGTGTTACAAAAAAATAAGAATCATATTTCTCCAAGGTATGAATTTTTCAGGAAATCTGTCCCAAGACTGCTAAAAATGCTTCTACACAATACTATTAATTCCCAGCTGAAACCTCAGCAGCTAAAGTGAGAAGAGCTGCTGTCTGGCATGGGGGCAACTTACTAGCAGTGAATAAATGGTCATCATTTGTCCCAATATAAGGCAGCAATTCTTGCACCTGATCCACAGTAATTGTAGGAACTCAGGAAGAACTGAGACTTACCAGAGGATACAGGTAGAAGGGAAGCATAAGGTTGGAATCCTTAATTGATAAGATATATATTGAACAGTGGTGAAAGGGAGAAATCACATTCTATAAAAATCACTTCTTTCTCCAGAAGAAACAAATCAGAGTCTGCCCATGGCTATGTAATTACGGTTAACAAACTTCACAACTCATGTTCAATATCTCTTGAAAGCCAGAACAAAACAGAAAGAGTGTTTTAGTCTCATTCTAAGTATTTGAAGATTGCTGTGCGCCATCAAAAACACAGTGCATTTTTTGAGATGCTTCTCAGCTAAAATGTGCTAGAGAATCTACTCAAAGTATGGGGATATAAAAGTAGCTTTTTAAGTAGTAGAAGACAAATGACAAGCTCTCCATAAATAAACTTAAAATTAGTAGAAATGTAGGCAAAGTAACCAATTTTACCATTTCATTAAATCAAAATTAAAGGCAGTAGAGATTTCTTTTAAGGTGAGCACTCATTTTCTTTGTATATTCACAGTGTTTTCTAACAAGACTTGATTTAGTTATCAAATGAGAAACACCTAAAAAGTTAATCCTTTTAAGTAACTGCAACAAGAACATTTACATACACACAAACACAACACTCTCTCACTCTCTATCTTCAGGCATCTTTAAAAACAGAAAAAAAAAATTATCTTTGAATAGGAAGAAAACTTGTTCACTCTCTGCTGGTTAAACATCCAAACCATATGTAAATTCAGTTGCTTCCATGCAAGTATGTCCAAAATAGACCATTGTTACCTATGAACTTCTAAAATCAGAATTTATGCTGTTTTCCACTCTGCAAATTTTTATTGGGAATATCTAACAAATTGGCATTATATTATAAAAGAATTATTTTAGAAGTAGCTAATCAGAGTGCAGAGGAAACTTCTGAAAAATACTTATGTTAACTTATCACTATCTACTTTAAAAACCACATCTTCAAGATTTACATGTGGGTTTGCATCCACTTTTGATATTTCTGAAGGCTAAGACCTTCAAACCAGTTAACAACAGAAAAAAAAAAAAGAGGAAAAAAAAAAGAAAGAAAAAGAGAAGTAGGAAAAAAGAAAAATTTAGGAAAAAAAAAAGGAAAAAAAATCAAAGAGGATAAATTCAATGAAATCAGTTAAGACAACCAGTACAGCTACTGAAGAGCAAACATTTCAGAGGCTTATCTGGTTCTGTGCTAGAGACCATATAGATATATGGTAGATCTCTAAAAATTGTAAAGCCTACATAATAATGAATATCCAGTTGATCAAACATTGGAGACAATGTAGTAGTATATATTACCCAATCATATACAGTTCCTTTAAAATAATAGATATGATTTTATTTTAACACCTCCTTCTCATAAGGTTCAAATTGGGATATGAATAGAAATGGCATAAAAGAGCTTTCCTGTATTTTCTTAAATTAGTTAATTTTCTTAAATAGTTAATAGTTCAACTACCAAAACTTATTACAAATTTACTTATGGTACTGATAAGATTTTGTAAACTATAAACAACATCAATTGTATTTCATTCAGTCTCATGGTTCAAAATAAGGGTCGCTTAAAAAGAATTTTGAAACACAAGAACTTCCCTTTCCATCCACTAAGATCCCAAATACAGAATGATATTTAAAAATGTATATATGAGAGATTACAATTAATTGTTTTAAGGGGAATGGTGATGAATGTCATAGAACCACCTACACTGAGCAAACAGAATTGCACTATGTGACAATGACAGGAAAGTTTATATATGGGGTCTATATGCATATATATATATACTTTTATAATATATATATAGTGTATACACACACACAATCCTTTTACCTTTATCTTGCACTTCTTTTGAAAATCGCTCCCTTTCAATAGCTGATTCACGTTCTATCCGCTCAATTTCAGCCAATGCATCCAATTCTACTTCATCATATGATGTTATAGCTCCTTGTTGCGAAACCTGTTGCTGTGTCTGTACCACAGGAGTTTGAGGTTGTTTTGCAGCAACTGAAGTGTTCTGTTGTAAAACAGGCACTTGTGCCTGAAGGAAAGCTGTCTGTTCATGCTGCGGCAAACACTGAGCAGTGTTTAGTGGGCGGTTAACATCCTGTGGAGTAACGGGTGTTTTAGAAGTCTGTCCTGGGTACTGCACATTAAAAGGAATATCACCCTCTGACACACTGCTGTTTTCCAAACCAGAAAGCATATCATCCTGCTGGTCCATATCCGAAGATCTTACACGAGAGAGTCTTAATGTAAGCTTAGTGGAGTCCTTGGAAGGAGAGCTAATGATATCATACATTGCAGCTTTTTCAGTCTGGTCTTTTTCATCCTTGCCTAACTTCATTTTCTTTTGTTTCTTTTGCTTTCTTTCTGGAGAATCTAACAATATGTCTGGGGGAACATCTCTAGGTGATGAATAAGGTGGAGGTTGAGATTGTTGGATTAAAGGTTGTCTTGATCCTAGAATAATAATTCAGAAAAACTGAACAGTTATGTTGTTCCATGTTTATATAAAACACACTAAATATAACCTACATAATTTTAATATGTATTTGTACATATATCTGTGTTCACAAAAAGTCTAAGTGAGATTGGCAGGAAGCACACCATTCCTAGATCAAGATGTAATTCAGATAGTTGCAGTGCATTTCCTAGGAATTTTAGCAGTCCACTGCAGGTAGATAAGGGATCATTTTAGAGAAGATGAAACAAAAAACACACCACCAAAAAGACTACATTAAAATTGTACCTGCAGGTTTAGAATATCAACTATTAGAAAATGGTCAATGAAAGTACGCTGACTACAGAAAAAGGAAATATCAAAAAGATTCTTAATAAGGTCCAATGATGAAGACTCAATGATCAGTGCATAGGCATTAGCCACTTCAGCCACACATTTTTAAGTAACCAAATATATATATATATATATTAAATCAAAACATACACAGCCTCCTTAACTTTCATTCTGACAGTTCATTTTCAAGTTTTGGGTTTTTGGGGTTCTTTTTAAATTTCAGGTAAACTCATTCCAACCTCCCCCACTCATTGCTATCTAAAAACCATTGTCTTAGAACATTTTTTTATCATTTCCTGCCTTATCTCCACTATTTTTTTTCTTTTTTTTTAACATATGAACTTTTACTTGTACATGCACCCTTCTAAATGCACCCATTTCAGGCTTTGAGTACATCTAGGGAAAATTTTTAAAGAGAACATTTTTTATTAAAAACAGTCTTCAATTAATCACATGACATTTTTTTCCTCAAATTAAACCAGCTCCCCATAAATGTTATCCCAGAAAAAGCTTTGAAACACAGAGAAGCTTTTCAACGTCTCAGTAACAACTGAGCTATAATTTTTGGCTTAAAAAGGAGTACTGGTATGGAAAAAAAATAAGAGCTTATTGCCTGGACCAATAGGGCCAGCCTCCTCTTGTTAAAACAAGCATTTATCCAATCCCATTCATCCACTGAGGAATACTGATCTTCAGAAAGCAGTGACTGAGATTATTATTAGTCATTCTGTTTTAGGCCATCATAGGTCAATACTTCTAACAACACTCAAAAATGAATTGAAATACAAGTCCCCATGTGCTTTATTCAAGATATACCACTAAACAAGAAAGTAGCTTTATTCTGAAACTCAAATTTCTAGAATATATTTTAAGAAATATTAAGAATCATTAAGCAATGTACTGACCTGTAGATGAAAAGAAGTGATATGTCTAGCAAAGCTTCAATTCATATAAAAGGTGTGCCTTTACTGATGACTTCTTTACACAGACTGCTATACTTATTTTCTCCCCCTAGTACATTCTGTTAGAAGTCCTATAACTTCTGTATGTAGAGAGCAGCGTATGAAATGGGTTTATCTTACCCTTTTCTTGACCATCAGCAACAACTCCATATTCTGCCAATTAAATCCACAATTTTAAGAAGCCCTGTTTTGACTCATCCTGATTCCCAAGATCTTTTCACTACTCAATTTCCCCTCTTCAAATTAGATACCACACTCAATCACTAGTAATGAAGACCTGGCTACACCCTATGAAGATCTCTCGCTTACCTTCAACCAGAGATTCCTATTCTTGAGCTGTCCCCTCCACATACACACACACACTTCTAATTAGTGTCTCTTTAGACAATAATTTACATCATCTCAGTATACTGTACAGCAGAAACTGCTACTAATTTTTTTAAGGCAATGACTACCACTCACTGCAAATACAGGCTGCATTTGTGTTTCTACAAATATTAGAGGCAGCTCAAAACGTTTCAAAGAGATCTTACTGACATCTTACTCTTGAATTATCTCCTAAATAAATACTTAGGAAGTTGCAACAATAGAACATTTACTGTTTTTCACAGTTGCACTTCAAATAAAGGAGACGTTTGATTCTCCCTTGTCCTAAACTTTTAAGGAAATTTGACAAGATTGTTATTAATTGTATTCATTTGGTATTTCTCATGCTGAAAAATAACACTGCATCAACAGATAAGGTGGTTCTTTTTATCTTTGGGTAGACTTGAGGAAGTCAGAAGGCATGGTAAGTGGCAACAGCAGCAGCTGCAATTTCGGCATGTTCGAACGGCTCCTGGGAGCGCTGTGAACAGGGTGGGCAAACAGGGCAGGGCGCAGCAGTTTGCACGGCCGGGCACGCAGGAAGAGCCAGTCCCCCTACCGGCTTCAGAACTCAAGTGGTGGTCAAACGCCCTCTCAGGAGGAGCTTGGGTATGGTAACCACTCAGTGGGGACTCATGTCCTCTGCAGTTGCCAGAAAGGATGTGGCAACACAGACAAAAACATGCAGCTGTCCAGGTCTCAGGCTGCAGGGAGAGCCAGAGCCTGGCACTGTCATTGGACAGCAGTAGAGACAACAGCTGGGTGAGGTATGAACAGGGGGGCAATTTGTTCAGCCTGGTGGTGGAGCTGAGAGAGGAGGTAGAAAGGTTAAGAAGTATCACAGACTCTGAGGAGGAGATTGACAGGTGGAACCATGCTCTGGCCTCCCTAAGACAGGAGCAGCCACCAGAAAAAAAACTAGATCAAGAGGGTCCTGTATCCTCCTCTTGCCAGGGTGAAGGCAGTAGATCAAAAGGGGTTATTGAAGGCAAGCCCTTCCTGCCCACCTCACCCTCCCAGGTGCCTCTGTACAACAGGTGTGAGGCTCTGGATGTTGAAGGATGTCACCAGAAAGGTTCCTAGCCTGGTTTGGCCCATAGATTACCACCCATTTCTGGTCCTTCACGAGGGTGGCAATGAAGTTGCAACACAATCCAAGGGTGATCAAAAGGGACTTTAAGGCCCTGGGATGGTTGGTGAGGGATTGTGGAACACAGGTAATTTTCTCCTACATCCTTCCAGTTGCAGACAGAGACATTGGAAGCAACAGACAGACTATTAATACATGGCTCCATGGCTGGTGTCACCACCAAAATTTTGGTTTCTTTGACAGTGGGGTGGCCTACATTGCACTGGGTTTGCTGGTATAAGGTGGGATTCACCTCTCAAAGGCAGAAGAGGATCTCCAGTCAGGAGCTAGCAGGGCTTACTGATAGGGCTTTAAACTAGATGTGATGGGAGAAGGGGACATCAGGTTTAACAGTGATAAGGTGTGGGACAATATGCCACCCCACTCATACCAGTTTAATGCCAGCAAGAGATGCCTAGAGCCTGGAGAGGGATCACAGGTCAGCAGGAGAGCAGCTGAAGGACAACACCAAGGAATTCCAGGCACTCCAGCCAGTAAGCCAGCTTCATCAGGGGCCCAACTTAAACATCCCTATGCAAACACACGCAGCATGGGGAATAAACAGGAGGAATGAGAGACGTGCACATGCCTACGATCTTACTGGCATCATGGAAACATGGTGGGATGACTCCTATGACTGGAGTGCTGGAATGGAAGGATACAGGCTCTTTAGCCTGTATCAGGAAGGACAGACAGGGAAGACGAGGACGCAGTGTTGCCCCCTATGTCAATGACCATCTGGAATGCATGGAGCTCTGCCTGGAGCTCTGCCTGGAGATGGATGAGGAGCTGACCAAGAGCTTATGGGTCAGGATTAAAGGGAGGACAGGGACAGGTGATTTTATAGTGGGGGTGTGCTACAGGCCATCTGACCAGAAAGACTGAGCCAATGAGGCCCTCTACAGACAGATAGGAGCAGCCTCATATTCACAAGCATTGGTGCTCATGGGAGGCTTCAACCACCCAAACATCTGCTGGAGGGACAACACAGCAGGGTACAGGCAATCTAGGAGGTTCCAGGAACGTGTTGATGACAACTTCTTCTTCCAAGTGACAGAGGACCCAACAAGGAGAGGTGCTATGCTGGACCTTGTTCTTGCCAACAAAGAGAGGCTGGTGGGGAATGTGAAGCTCAAGAGCAGCCTTGGCTGCAGTGACCATGAAATGGTGGAGTCCAAGATCCTTGGAGCAGCGAGGAGGGTGCACAGGAAGCTCATTGCCCTGGACTTCAGGAGAGCAGACTTTGGTCTCTTCAGGGAGCTCCTTCATAGAGGCCTGTGGGATAAAGCCCCAGAGGGAAGAGGGGCCCAAGAAAGCTGGATGATATTCAAGGATTGTCTCCTCCTACCTCAGGAGTGATGCATGCCTATGAAGAGGAAATCAGGCAAAAATGCCAGAAGACAACTGCATGGATGAACAAGGGGCTCCTGGACAAACACAAAAAGGAAGCCTACAGAGGGTGGAAGCAGGGAAAGGAAGTCTGGAAAGAATACAGATAGATTGTCCAAGCAGCCAGGGATCAGGTTTGGAAAGCTAAAGCACTGTCATAAGTAAACCTGGCCAAGGATATCAAGAGTAATAAAAAGAGCTTCTATAGGTACATTAGCTATAAAAGAAAGATCAGGGAAAATGTGGGTCCTCTCAGGAAGGAAACAGGAGACCTGCTTACCCAGAATATGTAAAAGGCTGAGGTACTCAATTACTTTTTTGCCTCAGTTTTCACCAGCAAGTGCTCCAGCCACACTGCCCAAGTTGCAGAAGGTGAAGGCAGGGACTGGGAGAATGAAGAACCGCCCACTGTAGGAGAAGATCAGGTTTGAGAACATCTAAGGAACCTGAAGATGCACAAGTCCATGGGACCTGATGAGATACATCCAAGGGTCCTGAAGGAACTGACAGAGGAAGTGGCTAAATCACTATCCATCCTATTTGAAAAGTCATCTCAGTCCAGTGAAGCTCCCACTGCCAGGAAAAGGGGAAACATAACCCCCATTTTTTAAATGGAAATAAGGAAGACCCAGGGAACTACAGGCCGATCAGTCTCACCTCAGTGTTTGGCAAGATCATGGAGCAGATCCTCCTGGAAACTATGCTAAGGCACATGGAAAATAAGGAGGTGACTGGTGACAGCCAACATGACTTCACTAAGGGCAAATCATGCCTGACAAATTTGGTGGCCTTCTACGATGGGGTTACATCAGTGGTGGATGAGGGAAGGGTGACTGATGTCATCTACCTGGAATTCTGCAAAGCCTTTGACACTGTCCCACACAACATCCTTGTCTCTAAACTGCAGAGACATAGATTTGACAGATGGACCACTCAGTGCATAAAGAACTGGCTGTATGGTCGCACTCAAAGAGTTGTGGTCAACGGCTCATTGTCCAAGTGGAGACCGGTGACAAGTGACCTTCCTCAGGGGTTGGTATTGGGACCAGCGCTGTTTAACATCTTTGCTGGCAACATGGACAGTGGGATCAAGGGCACCTTCAGCAAGTTCACTGGTGACATGGAGCTGTGTGGTGCAGTCAACACGCTGGAGGGAAGGGATGCCATCCAGAGGGACCTGGAGAGGCTTGAGAGATGGGCTTGTGGGAACCTCATGAAGGTCAACAAGGCCAAGTGCAAGGCCCTGCACCTGGGTTTGAGCAATCCCAAGCACAAGTACAGGCTGGGCAGAGAATGGGTTGAGAGTGGCCCTGGGGAGAAAGACTTGGGGGTGTTGGTTGACAAGTAGCTCAACGTGAGCTGGTAATGAGCACTTGCAGCCCAGAAAGCCAACTGCAGCCTGGGCTGTATCAGAAAAGGCATGGTCAGCAGGTCAAGGGAGGTGATTCTGTCCCTCTACTCTGATCTGGTGAGGCCCCACCTGCAGTGTTACATCCAGTTCTGGGGTCCCCTGCACAGGAAGAACATGGACCTGCTGAAATGAGTCCAGAAGAGGCCACCAAGATGACTAGAGAGATGGACCACCTCTGCTATGAGGAAAGGCTGAGAGAATTGGGATTGTTCAGCCTGGGGAAGAGAAGGCTTCAGGGTGACCTAATTGTGGTCTTGCAGAACCTGAAGGGAGCCTGCAACAAAGCCAGAGAGGGACTCTTTATCTGCGAGTGTAGCAATAGGACAGGAAGCAAAGGTTTAAAGCTGAAAGAGAGTAGATTTAGATTAGATGTTTGGAAGAAATTCTTCCCTGAGAGGATGGTGAGGCCCTGGCACAGGTTGTCCAGAGCAGCTGTGACTGCCCCATCCCTGGAAGTGTTCAAGGCCAGGTTGGATGGGGCTTGGAACTAAACTTGGTTTAGCAGAAGGTATCCCTGCCCATGGCAGGGAGGTAGAACTCGATGGTCTTTAAGGTCCCTGTCAACCCAAATCATTCTATGATTCTATGAAATAATTTTTTGGAGTCAGAAGCTGGAAAAGACTACAATATCCATATTGCACTAACTCACGGTTGGTGTGTTGGATAAAGCTGAGGTGATGACAGATCCTAAGAAACATACACACACTACTACTAAATATTTTAAGAGACTTCAAGTTACAATGTGTACATGTATTTCTTTTTTTTTTTCATTTAATACAATCCTATTTACCACCTTCACATAAACTGAATGCTTTCATGAAAATGAGATCAGACAATTCACCCTGGAACCCTGGCTAAATCAGTCTCAGAATTGATAATAATAACCTTCAGAATTTGTGACTCCACAGCAGATTCAAAAAGTGAAATACAGTTCCTTCAAAAGGATGGTAAAGGGCTGCCCACAGTACTACATAGTGTCTGTATGATTTAAGTACATACTAGAAAAACAATTTCTCTATAAAGATTGAGATAATAACAGAGGCAGCATTCCAAAGTGAATTTGTTAAGAATAAGTACCACCAAATCAAAACAATTTATTCCATAAAGCAATGTCTTGTGGATTAAAAACTGAGTGTCATGCCTCAACTTTTTAATGACTTTCTATAGTTTCTCATAACAATTTCACTTACAAGCTGTAGAAGGATGGTCTGGACAAAAATACTGCAAGACTGCAGTATACTCTTGTAAAACTGTTCAGAATATCAGTTGTTCTTGGTAAAAATGGATTAAGAGAACAGAGGGGAACATAAGCAGCTTTCCAGAGCACTGCCTTAAGAATAGTAGCATAAAGTATTTGTCATTAACAACTTTTCATGTAACATAATTAGAGTACTTTATTAATCTAAAGATCATAATGAGCTTTTGGTGTTGAGTGTTTGAGGCCCACAACTGCTTTTAAAAACAGAATCAAAATTTACACTTTTCTTGACTAAGTGGAATAATCTTTTTAAACAAAAGAAATTCTGTAAGAAGCAGCACAAACTTTTTATTTATCTGAGAAAGAGCAATTGTAACAACATGAGAAGAGAGGTAAGCTCTACAGAAAGACAGCAATATGTTTATAACAGCTTGCAACACGAATCTAAATTATCACCAAAGGAGCAGCTATATTCATATGACAGTAGTATCATACAACATTGTCTACAGTACTTTTCTGACTACTCATCCTTCTAAGTCTTTAAATAGAGTTGTATCTATGACTTAGGGTGGTACAACATCAAGACAAATGCAGACCAATTAGAATTCAGATAAAAAACATCAAAGACAATTAAAAGCTCAGAAATTATTACTTATACAAAGATGATAGAAAGAAATGGTGTTGTTCAGTCTGTAGAAGATTAGATAGGTGCAAGACACAATAATGTTATTTAATATGTAAATGATTGCTAAAAATAAAAAAACAAAACTATGTGAATTGTTTGTCATTGCCCCCTGAAAGAAGTCAAGAAGTGTCATGCCTAACTTCAAAAAAAATTATTCAGGCTAAGCATTAGGAGAAAACCTTTGTAGCACTAAGAATTTGAACAGGTTGCATGGCAAGAGTAAGGAAACTCCATTACTGACATTTTAACCAAAAAAATGAAATGGAAGTTATTCAGAGTGATACTGGTACATGTCATCCAACATGAGGTTAAGAAGATGGGAAGCCCCCGAGCCCTTTACTACTGCATTTTCTAAAATCACAGAATCTTTCACTGGAAATCTTCCCAACTTTTGTACTAGATATAAAGAAATTATTACTTATTTTGATTAACAGACTATATTGACATTCATTTTCAAAGACCATAACTTGAAATTCAAACTTAAAGGGATAGCATATGAGACAAAGAACAAACATTTGTGAAGTTTTATAGGACAGATTATATTTACTTTCCACACGCTCTTTCAATTTTTTTCAGGGAAGGGTCCCACCATTTTCTCCAGAGTTTCAAATGCCTCATGAAAAACCTCAGCTTTGGCTGTTCCAGCTTAAAACTGCTGCATTCAGAAGCATCCTTGCATAAAAAAGTTAAGACTTGAAGAAAGAAACAAGAATGAATGCTTATTTTGGCCCTGTCAGAAAATAAATATCTTTGACTAAATTTCTTCCACCTTTGTTCTGAATGACAGAGAGCAAGATGGTAATTTTTCTTAACAAGTACCTTTGAGAGCACTGAAGTCTGTACTACAGATTTGAGAAGATTGCTAATTCTTCTTGCCAACCACTATACATCAAAGGACCAAATGTAGAGAAATCTCCATGGAGAGGTCTTATAAATACCTAAGAAAATAAAAGCAATCTTCCCAAATTATTCAGAAAATAACCAAGTACCCATTAACAATTTCTGGAAGAAATACAACTTATTTCTGGAAAAGAGTACAAAATCATACAGTTTCATAAGGGTTGTTACTGTTTCTTACAGATGTTTTCCTAGAAGAACTATATGGAATCAGGATGGTAAATATATGAATTCTTCTCTTTGGAAAGTGATGGACTAAAAATATTGTGGAAGACTTTTCTCTATACACATCTTTAGAAGTTGTCTTAGGTTAAAAAAATATAAATCAAATATTCCAGCGTATTGGAAAAGTAGAGCAAATGAATAAAAGATTTTGATAAGTAATTGATCTTGAGTAATAGAGACCACAGAATATTTTATAAGCTCAACAGAACTAAAATATTTCATTTTAACTACTTGTAGAGGAATTTATAGAACTAATTTTTTTTATTAAAGGAGATGATAGCAAAAAAAACAGAGCAACTATTCTGTTTGCATAGCTAAAAATATAAAAATTACATAACAAAAAAGGATAAAGTCCAGCTGAGAACTTTTGGATAAAACTTCAGCTTCTCCGGTACCTTTATTGGAGCAGAAGTGAGGGAAAAATTTCTGTAGCAGGGCAATTTTACTCCATTGAGAATAACCAACCAAAAGAAAAAATATACCTTCTGTCATCTCCCAAATAATTGCCTGAGTTGCAAACAAAACTTCTTTCTTGTTCAGATTCTGTTAATCAGACAGGTCTCATTCATAAAATGTCCTGAGTTGGAAGAGACCCACAAGGATCAAGTCCAACTCCTGACCATACACAGGACACCCCAACAATCCCACCCTGTGCCTGAGAGCATTGTCAAAACACTTCTTGAGCTCTGGCAGCCTTGGGGCTGTGACCACTGTCCTGGGGAGACTGGTCCAGTGCCCAAGCACCCTCCATGTGAAGAACCTTTTCCTAATATCCAGCCTAGTCCTGACACAGCTCCAGCTGTTCCCTCAGGTCCTGTCACTGGTCACCAAAGAGATCTGAGCTGCCCCTCTTCTTCCCCTCAGGAGGAAGCTGTAGACTGAAATGAGATCTCCCCTCAGTCTCCTCTTTTCCAGTGTGAACAAACCAATTGACCCCAGCTACTCCTCAACAGTCTTGCCCCCAGGGCCTTTCACAGAATCACAGCATCATTAGGATAAGGAGGGACCTCTGGAGATCATCCAGTCCAACTCCCCTGCCAAGGCAGGATCACCTGGAGCAGGTGACACAGGAACACATCTAGGTGGGTTTGGAATGTCTCCAGAGAGGAAGACTCCACAACCTCCCTTTGTAGCTCTTCCAGTGCTCTGCCAATCTCAATGTGTCAGAGTTTGGGGAAGGCCTTGGAATTTTTCTCCATCACTGTTACTAAGCAACAAATAGTTGGGTGTTTAGAGCCATCAAGTCTTTTGTAAAAGACAAAAGGTGTGCTTGGGCAAGGCAGGGTAAGGGAAGAGCCAGCCCTTGGAAGGCTTTCTCTCGTGGTTCCGATGATGAAAGGAGAGGCTGCTCTTTGCTTTTCGGCTGCGACCAGAGGAAATCCAACTGTGCCCTGTTTTTTCTTCTCCTGGCTGGGTGAGCTTTGATTCAACGTTTTTTCCCACTGGGAAGTGCACGTTTCCCCGGGCTGCGTTTTCTCGCAGCTGCTGCCGGGAGAGTCCAGCTGCCTCTGCTGCCTGCCCCCACCCTCTGCCACACGAGACCGCGGCGTCTGCTGTGACTGCAGAAATCCTTGCTACCTCGCTAGCTAGCCGGGGAGAGAGCCAGCTCCTACCCCTGCTGCCCTGCTTTTTCGCTGCTCCGAGCTGCTTTGCTGCCCTGCATACTTTTCAGCCTGCCCGCCATTACCAGCTGCCTGAGGCTGACCTGACCCTGCGCCACAGCGCCACCTGCAGCCGCTCGGGAGTCATCGCACCTGCCCTGCCCGGCCGGGAGCTCAACAGCGCCCCTGCTGCTTGCAACCATGATTACACCACACGGGAAAAGGCTTGGCAGCTCACAAGTCATCTGCTATTGGTTTCTGGTTCTAGTTGTGGTTGCTATTACTGTTATTGCTTGTTTATAGATACTAGTAAAGAACTGATATTCCATTTTCCCATACCTTTGCCTGAAAGCCCTTGATTTTCAAAATTAAATAATTCGGAGGGAGGGGAAAAATCACATTCTCTGTCCTAAGGGAGGGTTCAACCTCTCTTGGCAGACACCTGTCTTTCAAACCAAGACACAATGGAAAGAAGTTCTTCCTCTAGCTGAGGTGAAACTTCTTGTATTTTAGTTTATGGCCTTTGCTCCTTGTACTGTTGCTGGACACCAGTGACAGAGTCTGGCACCATTCTCTTAACACCCACCTTTGAGATATTTATATGCATTAATGAAATCCCCTCTCAGTCTTCTCCAGACTAACCAGGCCCAGTTCCTGAAGTTTCTCCTCATCAGAGATGCTCTAGATCCCTCATCATCTTTGTAACCCTCCATTGGACCCTCTCCAGGAGCTCCTTGTCTTTCTTGTACTGAGGAGCCCAGAACTGGACACAAGCACTGCAGATGTGGCCTCACTACGGCCAAGTAGAAAGGGACGATCACCTCCCAGACCTGCTGGCCACACTCTTCCTGATGCACCCCATGATCCCATTGGCCCTCCTGGCCGCAGCTCACACTGCCGGCTCATATTCAACTTGTCATCCACCAAGACTCCCAGGTCCTTCTCTGCAGAGCTGCTCTCTGGTAGTTCAGCCTCCAATCTGTGCTGGTACTTGGGGCTATTCGTCCCCAGGTGCAGGACCCTACACTTGCCCTTGTTGAACCTCATTAGCTTTCTCTCTGCCCAACTCTCCATCCTATCAAGGTCCCATTGAATGGTAGCACAGCCTTCAGGTGTATCAGCCACTCCCCCCATTTTTGTATCATCAGCAAACTTGCTGAGGGTACATTCTATCCCATTGCCCAGGTCGATGATAAACAAGTTGGATAAGACTGGACCCAGTATTGATCCCTGGGGAACACTGTTGACTACAAGCCTCCAACTGGAATCTGCTCTGCTGATTGCAACCCTCTGAGCTCTGCCAGTCAGCCAGTTCTTGATCCACCTCACTGTCTGTACTGGGTCTGACTGAGAAAAAGTTCATTTTCCCTTAGCAGCCCTCAGAGTGCTGTGCTATGCACTGGGAACAGGAAAGGTATTGATAGCACAGTGGTGTTTTGGCTGCTGCTGAGCAGCACTGGCACAGCATCAGCGCTCTCTCTCAACATTCCCCCCCCCATCAAGGGGCTGGGAGTGGGAAGATCCTGGGAGGGGACACAACCAGGCCAGCTGTCCTAGGTTGAAATATAGATGTATTTATTATTCTATTACCACAAGCTGTGTGGCACTGGTTATTATCTCCTGCTATGATTCACCCCTGATAACGGGTGATGGGCCATCAAGAACCCACCGCATGACTCATGGATTTATCTCACCCTATTGTGAGATGCTCTGCCCAGGAGGGAGGAGCCAAGCATTCCCACCTGGATATAACCTGGCTTTGGAACTGCACAAGCCAGCCCTGTCTACTGGATTCCCAGAGGACAAGAGCTACCACTGGACCTTCAGGTGGAGACCAGACCTTCCACAGGATCACCACTCCAACCTAACTACTTCACTTGGACTGCTACCACCACCCTAACCGGCTGTCAGGTTGTATCTGATTTGTCAGTGTCTTTCCTTGTATTATTGCACTTATTTTTAATTTTCCTATTAAATTATAATCCTGATTTGCGATCTCCCACTGATTTGTTTTCAAACTAATACATATTTTGGTGCCCAATGTGGAGCACGACCTGAGGGAAAAGCAGAAATATAATTCTTTATTACAGAAATCTATTCACCATGATGCTCAGCTTGTCTATATGGGTACTGTACCTAGCTCTCTATATTTTTCCGCACATGGGAAACTATCTGCCTGTTGTATTGCTCCTGTTGCGACCACGGAATGCCATGAGAATCGCTTTATTGGTTTACTATGCCTATTGCATGATAACCTGTGAGGCGATGAATGCCATTTGGAATATATACTCAATTTTGTCTGCCTGGCCTAGTCTGAGCTGCTACGTCTGGGACCTCCTCAGCAATCACACCCAGATCCTGGGGGTAGGAGGAGAGAGCGGTTTCTTCCAGCCTTTCAGGCCAGGCACAGCCGTTTTTGACAATATTGAGTTCTCTCTGGATGTTAAGGATGGTATAATCTTGTCAGTTCTGTTTTCTTTTTTCTCTATGACCAGCACCATGTACATCATGCCTAGGAGCAGAACAATACTTGGTATGGTACAGAGTCTTCTTGAGGAGGAGGAGAAAAGAAGCAAGTCAGCAGGCACCACGTCCACGCAAACTGCCACCAAGAGAAAAAGAACCAAAAAAGCAGTCGACATCTCAACACAGACCATCACCGAACCAGAACAGCCGAAGCCGCTAGCAGTTGCCCCCGTCCAAAAAAAGCAATCAAAGAGCAAATCAGTCCGCATAGTGACTGACAAAGAAACGGCAGGACCATCGCACCCAGCAGAAGAGAGAGAGCCGGAGATCATCACTCGCTCTCTATCCCTGGGTGAGCTGCGGGACCTACAGAGGGAATTCACCCAGCAGGCAAACGAGTCCATCCTGACCTGGCTGCTCTGCATCCAGGACGCCGCAGCTAATGACACCATTCTGGACGGAAGTGAGGCCAGGCAGCCGGGATCCCTGTCCCGGGATGTGGTCATTGACCGGGGGATTGGGAGAACCCAGGAAACTCTCAGCCTCTGGCAGCGACTGCTGGTGAGCGTACAGGACAGATACCTTTGCAAAGAAGACCTCCAGATGTACCAAGGAAAATGGAACACGATGGAACAAGGTATCTGATGCCTGAGGGAATTGGCCGTGCTAGAGATCATTTTCTCGGAAAACAAGAGATTCCCTAAGAGCCCAGACGGTGTCCAGTGCACTTCACAAATGTGGCTGAGATTTGCACGGCTCAGACCAGAGATATACTCTAGTTACCTGGCAACACTGAGGTGGAGGGAAGGAGAGGACAAGGTGGGCGTGTTAGCCAACAAACTGAGAATTTACGAGGACACTGTCACCGCTCCACTATTCACCCATGTCTCATCGGTAGAAACAAAGCTGGCTGAACAAGTCCAGAGCTTGATTGAAGAGGGCCACCAGAAACTAAGGAAAGAGCTTAAAGAAAGAATTTACCATGCCTTGCCAGAACCAACAAGAGTCTCTGCCATCAGGAGCAGATGTCCCCCAGCCAGGGAAAGAAGACAAACTCCGTGAGGTAACCTCTGGTTTTTCCTACAGGAGCATGGGGAAGACATGAGAAAGTGGGATAGGAAACCCACCTCCTCCTTAGCAGCCTGGGTACGCAAATTGAAAAGAGAAACATCCACCTCAGGAGGCTCGTCTAGGTTCAACACTGCTCCGGTCTCTCATAGACAGAACCCCAGACGGTATAGGAATGATAATATGACTGATCCTCTTGAAGACACCTCAGGAACACATTTACAGGAGGAGAGCATCGTGTACCACGACCAGAATTAGAGGGGCCCTGCCTCTAGCCAGGTAGAGGAAAGGGATAACCGGATCTATCGGACTGTGTAGATCCGATGGCCTGGCACATCTGACCCACAAAGATACACGGCTTTGGTTGATACCGGCGCTCAATGCACTCTGATGCCATCCAGGTATGTGGGGACCGAATCCATTTCTATTTCTGGGGTGACAGAAGGATCCCAGCAGCTGACTGTACTGGAAGCTGAAGTGAGTTTAACTGGGAACGAGTGGCAGAAACACCCCATCCTGACTGGTCCAGAGGCCCCATGCATCCTTGGCATAAACTGTCTCAGGAGTGGATATTTCTAAGACCCAAAGGGACATCGCTGGGCTTTTGGGATAGCAGCCGTAGAGACAGAAGACATAAGACAACTGAATACCCTGCCTGGTCTCTCAGACGACTCGTCTGCCATAGGACTACTGAGAGTTGAAGAACAACAGGTACCAATAGACACAGCAACAGTGCACCACTGGCAATACCGCACCGAGAGAGAGTCTGTGGCCCCCATCCATAAGATGATTCATGAACTGGAGAGCCAAGGGGTGGTCAGTAAGGCTCATTCACCCTTTAACAGCCCTATATGGCCAGTGCATAAGTCCAGTGAAAAATGGAGACTGACGGTGGATTACCGTGGCCTGAATGAAGTCACGCCACCACTGAGTGCTGCTGTACCGGACATGCTGGAACTTCAGTATGAGCTGGAATCCAAGGCAGCAAAGTGGTATGCGACCATTGACATTGCCAATGCCTTTTTCTCCATTCCTCTGGCAGCAGAGTGCAGGCCGCAGTTTGCTTTCACCTGGAGGGGTGTGCAGTACACGTGGAACAAACTGCCCCATGGATGGAAGCACAGTCGCACCATCTGCAATGGACTGATCCAGGCTGCTCTGGAAAAGGGTGAGGCTCCAGAACATTTGCAGTATATTGATGACATCATTGTGTGGGGGGACACAGCAATGGAAGTACTTGGGAAAGGAGAGAAAATCATCCGGATTCTCCTGGAAGCTGGCTTCACCATCAAGAAGAGCAAAGTCAAGGGACCTGCCAAAGAGATCCAGTTCCTGGGAGTGAAGTGGCAAGATGGATGGTGTCAGATTCCTACTGAGGTCATCAATAAGATCACAGCGATGTCCCCACCAACCAACAAGAAGGAGATGCAAGCTTTCCTACATGCCATAGGCTTTTGGAGAATGCACATTCCTGAGTACAGCCAGATCGTGAGTCCTCTCTACCTCGTAACCCGCAAGAAGAATGATTTCCACTGGGGCCTAGAACAGCAGCAAGCCTTCGCCCAGATCAAGCAGGAGATCGTTCATGCAGTAGCTCTTGGCCCAGTCAGGATGGGACCAGAGGTAAAGAATGTGCTTTACTCTGCAGCTGGGAGCCATGGTCTGTCCTGGAGCCTGTGGCAGAAGGTGCCTGGCGAGACTCGAGGCCAACCACTGGGATTCTGGAGACGAATTTACAGAGGGTCCGAAGCCAACTACACCCCAAAGAGAAGGAAATCTTTGCTGCCTATGAAGGAGTCCAAGCCGCCTCGGAAGCAATCGGCACAGAAGCATAATTCCTCCTCGCACCCCAACTGCTGGTGCTGGGGTGGATGTTTAAAGGGAAGGTTCCCTCTACCCACCATGCCACCGATGCTACATGGAGCAAATGGATTGCCTTCATTACACAGCATGCCCGTATTGGAAACCCGAATTGCCCTGGGATTCTGGAAATTATAAAAATTGGCCTGAAGGTGAGACTCTTGGATTATCTTCAGAAGAAGGGGAGGAGCAAGTAACACGTGCCAAGGAAGCACCCCCATATAACGAGCTGCCGGAGAGTGAAAGACGTTACGCCCTCTTCACCGATGGTTCCTGCCAAACTGTAGGCACAGATCAGAAATGGAAAGCTGCAGTATGGAGCCCCACACAACAAGTTGCACAAGCTACCGAGGGACAGGGTGGATTGAATCATGTCACTGAGTTTAAAGCTGTCCAGCTGGCTTTGGATATTGCCAAACGAGAGAAATGGCCAAGGCTTTATCTCCACACCAACTCCTGGATGGTAGCCAACGCACTGTGGGGATGGTTGGATCACTGGAGAAAGGCCAACTGGCAGCGCAGAGGAAAACCCATTTGGGCCGCTGAGATTTGGCAGGACATCCCCACCCGGGCAGAAAAGCTGACCGTGAAAGTTCGACACGTGGATGCACATATACCTAAGAGTCGGGCTAATGAAGAGCATCGTAACAATGAGCAGGTGGACCGAGCTGCCAAGGTGATAGTATCACAGGTGGATCTGGACTGGCAGCACAAAGGAGAATTATTTCTAGCTCATTGGGTCCATAATGCCTCTGGTCATCAAGGGAGAGATGCGACATACAGGTGGGCTCGTGACTGAGGGGTGGACTTGACCATGGACAGTGTCTCACAGGTCATCCACAGCTGCGAGACCTGTGCTGCAATCAAACAGGCCATGCAGGTGAAGCCTCTGTGGTACGGTGGACGATGGTCAAAGTATAGGTATGGGGAAGCATGGCAAGTTGACTACATCACCCTTCCCCAAACATGCCAAGGAAAGCACCACATGCTGACCATGGTGGAAGCAACCACAGGATGGTTGGAGACCTACCCTGTGCCTCATGCTACTGCCCGGAACACCATCTTGGGCCTGGAAAAGCAAGTCCTGTGGAGACATGGCACCCCTGAGAGAATCGAGTTGGACAATGGGACCCATTTCAAGAATGGCCTCATAAGCACCTGGGCTAGAGAACATGGAATTGAATGGATATACCATATCCCTTATCATGCACCAGCTGCTGGGAAAGTTGAATGGTGCAATGGACTACTTAAGACAACTTTGAAGGCACTTGGTGGGGGGACCTTCAAATACTGGGAACTGAACTTAGCAAAGGCCACCTGGATGGTCAACACAAGAGGCTCCATCAATCGAGCTGGTCCTGCCCAGTCCGAACCTTTGCACGCAGTGGACAGAGATAAAGTCCCTGTGGTACACATGAGAGGTATTTTAGGAAAGACTGTTTGGATTAGTCCCACCTCAGGCAAAGGCAAACCCATTTGTGGGATTGTTTTTGCTCAAGAACCTGGTAACATTTGGTGGGTAATGCAGGTCGATGGGGAAACCCGTTGTGTACCACAAGGAGACCTAATCTTAAGTGAGAACTGCGTGTAAGGTTTTTCATTATACATATATACATATGTAGAAATTAGGCGATGATGTAGATGGTAATAGAATAAGGGGTGGATAATGTCCTAGGTTGCAATATAGACATATTTATTATTCTATTACCACAAGCTGTGTGGCACTGGTTATTATCTCCTGCTATGATTCACCCCTGATAACGGGTGATGGGCCATCAAGAACCCACCGCATGACTCATGGATTTATCTCACCCTATTGTGAGATGCTCTGCCCAGGAGGGAGGAGCCAAGCATTCCCACCTGGATATAACCTGGCTTTGGAACTGCACAAGCCAGCCCTGTCTACTGGATTCCCAGAGGACAAGAGCTACCACTGGACCTTCAGGTGGAGACCAGACCTTCCACAGGATCACCACTCCAACCTAACTACTTCACTTGGACTGCTACCACCACCCTAACCGGCTGTCAGGTTGTATCTGATTTGTCAGTGTCTTTCCTTGTATTATTGCACTTATTTTTAATTTTCCTATTAAATTATAATCCTGATTTGCGATCTCCCACTGATTTGTTTTCCAGCTAATACACCAGCTGACCCAAATTAACCAAAGGGATATTCCATACCATATGATGTCATCTCAGATATAAAAGCTAAGGGAAGGAACAGGAACAGGGGGCGGGGGGGAGGCATTTGTTATTCTACAATGTTTGTTGGGAGCAACCACTATGCGTGCTGAAGCCCTGCTTCCCGGGAAGTGTCGGAACATTGGTCACTGATGGGAAGTAGAGATTAACTTTTCCCCTTTGCTTATGCGCACGCAAACTTAAGCTTTTCTTTTTCTTGCTTTAGTAAACTGCCCTATCTTAACCTACGAGTTGTTTTCCATCTTATTTCCTTGCCCCTGTCCCACTGAGGAGTGATAGAACAGCTTGGTGTGCACCTGGTGCCCAGCCAAGATCAAACCACTACACTATCCATTCAACGAACCCACATTTCCTGAGCTTACCTATGAGGATGTTATGGGAGATGGTGTCAAAAGCCTTGATGAAGTCGAGGTAGACAACATCCACTGCTCTCCCCTCATTGACCCATCCTGCCATGCCATCACAGAAGGCTATTGGATTAGTCAAGCATGATTTCCCCTTGGTGAATCCATGCTGACTACTCATGATGACTTTCTTTTCTTCAACAGGCTTCTTGATGACCTTCAGAATGACCTGTTCCATCACCTTTCCAGGGATGGAGGTGAGGCTGACTGGCTGGTAGTTTCCTGGGTCCTCCTTTTTGCCCTTTCTAAAGATGGGAGAAACATTGGCCTTCCTCCAATCATCAGGCATCTCTCCCATTCTCCACAATTTTTCCAAAGATGATGGAGAACCGCAGAGTAACAACATGTGCCAGCTCCCTCATCACCCATGGGTGCATCCCATCAGGTCTCATGGATTTA
Organism: Lichenostomus cassidix; assembly: GCF_008360975.1. Taxonomy (NCBI): domain Eukaryota; kingdom Metazoa; phylum Chordata; class Aves; order Passeriformes; family Meliphagidae; genus Lichenostomus; species Lichenostomus cassidix. The sequence goes on from NC_139510.1 coordinate 6,937,260, forward strand.
CAGGTGTTAAGTCTGTTTAGCCAATCTCTAACGCAACCCTCTATGATCAGGGGAAGTCTTCCTTCCTCTGACCTTCCTCTCTTACTTCTGAGGTCTCTGACTCCTGAGAGCTGTCCTCAGCAGTGAAGACTGAGGCAAAGAAGGCATTCAGTAATTCTGCCTTCTCTGTATCTTCCATTACTAGGACACCCATTAGATTCAGCAGAGGCCCCACATTTTCCTTAATCTTCCTTTTGCTGCTCATATATTTGTAGAAGCCCTTCTTTTTATCCTTGATGTCCATTGCCAGACTCAATCCAAGTGGGCCTTGGCCTTCCCTGTCGCATCCCTGCATACCCTGAGAACATTCCTATAGTCCTCTCATATGGCCTGTCCCTTTTTCCACATCCCATAAATTTCTTTCTTGCATTTGAGATTTGCTAGAAGCTCCCCGCTCATCCATGCAGATCTCCTGCCCCCTTTGCCTGATTTCTTGCTCATGGGGATACATTGGTCATTAGCTTGGAAGAAGTAGTGCTTAAATACTGACCAGTTCTCTTAGACTTCCTTCTCTTCTAGAGCCCCATGGGATTCCTCTAACCAGGTCCCTGAAGAGGCCGAAGCTGGCTCTCCTAAAGTTTAAGGTTCTAGTTCTGCTAACTGTTTTGCTTCCCCCATGCAGGATCCTGAGTTCCACCATCTCATGGTCACTACAGCCAAGGCTGCCCCCAACCTTCATGTCTTCAACCAGTCCCTCCTGGTTTGTTAGTACAAGGTCCAGCAACACACCTTTCCTTGTTGGTTCCTCCACCACTTGCATCAAAAAGTTATCATCAATGATCTGCAGGAACTTCCTAGACTGTGTGTGCTGGGCCATGTTGACTCTCCAAGAAATATCTGGGTGGTAATGTGAGCTGTCCCACCATGCCTCTGTCCTTGCAATGAGATCATGGCCCTGCAACCGCACATAGATTTCCAGTTCTTTCTGTTTATTCCCCATGCTGCATGTGTTTGTTCACAGGCACTTCAGAGAGGTAATCAGGCATGCAGGTTCCCTAGAAGGGGTATAAGAGGATTCTCCATAATCATAACCACCCTCGATGTGGTTTTCCCTTTGATCCTCATCTTGAGGGGGCAGTCAGGGAACATCATTCACTGCAATGACTGGTATGATCTACTCCCCAGAAGAAAGCAATAGCATGAGTGTTGCCACTTTGGACCCCATCCCCGAGTCCTTTGGCTTAAAGCCCATCTCACCAAATTGGCCAACCTGCTGCCAAAGATTCTCTTGCTCTTTTTAGACAGGTGGATCCCATCCCTCCCTAACAGGCTGCAATCATTAAAGCACAACCCATTGTCATAAAAGCCAAAATCTTCTTGATGGCACCAACTACGGAGCCAGACTGATCTGCACTATGCATCTGCTTCTGGCTGTCCCCATTTCTCTGACCAATAGGATAAATGAGAAGATGACTTGGGCACCAATATTTTTCACCTGCCTCACCAGGGGTTTTTAGTCTTCCTTGATCCTACCTACTTTTTGGCTTGCAGCATCATTTGTACCCACATGAAAAAGTAATAACAGGTAGTAGTCTGTACTCTTGACAAGTTGGGGCACTCTTGGCAACATCACAGATATCAGCCCCCAGTAGGCAGCAAACCTCTCCCAACACTATCAGGCTGGCAGAAGGGGGCCTCAGTGCCCCGTAACAGTCACCCACTACGATCACTCAACATTTTTTTTTTACGGTAACTACCATGTGCTGCCGGTGCAGGTTCCCTTTATTGGCCTCACTCGTGGACATCTAGTCATCTTTTTGGGACACTTTCCACTAGATCAGGTTACTTAGGGCCCCATCCAACAGCCCCAACTCTCTCAGCCTTTCCTCATAGCAGAGGTGCTCCTGCCCTCTAATCATCTTGGTGGCCTCCTCTGGACTCACTCCAACAGGTCCATGTTCTTCCTATGCTGGGGACCCCAGAGCTGGAGGCAGCACTGGTCACTGATGTCCATTGAGACTTGGAGCTGTTGACGACAACCCTCTGGATGTGATCATCCAACCAATTCCTTCTCCCCTGAAGAGTCCACTGATCAAATCCATCTTTCTCCAATTCAGAAAGATGTTGTGGGGCTCCATATCAAAGGCTTTACAGAAGTCCACAGAAAAGACATCTGTAGCCTTTCCCTTGTCCACTGATGGAATGACTCCATCAGAGGAGGCCACTGGGTTGGTCAGGCAAGACTTGCCCTTGGTGAAGCTGTGCTGGCTGTCCTGAATCACCTCCCTGTCCTCCATGTGCCTTCGCAGAGCTTCCTGGAGGATCTATTCCATGATCTTCCCAGGCACAGGGGTGAGGCTGACAGGGTGGTAGTTCCCAGGGTCCTCCTTTCTATCCTTTTTAATAATGGGGGCAATGCTTCCCTTTTTCCAGTCACCTGGGACTTCACCTGACTGTCATGGCTTTTCAAATGTCATGGACAGTGGCTTGGCAACTACATCAGCCAATTCCCTCAGGACTCTGGGATGCATCTCATCGGGTCCCATAGACTTATGTACATTCAGGTTCCTTGGGTGGTCATGAGACTGATCTTCACTTAGAGTGGGAGGGACTTTGCTTCCCCCAGTCCCCATCCTGCTGTCCAGCCACTCAAGAGGTGTGGGAAGAGAGGCTGGCATTGAAGACTGAGGCAAAAAAGTTGAGTATCTCAGCCTTCTCCTTGTCCATTGTTACCAGTTTTCCAGCACTGTTTATCAAGGGGGTAACACCTTCTTTGACCTTCCTTTTCTGGCTGGCAGACCTGTAGAAGCCCTTCCTGTTATTCTTGGCATCCCTTGCCAGGTTCAGTTCCAGCTTTGCCTTGGCCTTTCTGACCCCATCCCTACACAACTGGACTGCATCCCTTTACTCTTCCCAGGATACCTATCCTTGTTTCTATTGCCTGTGCATTTCCTTCTTACCCTTTAGTTTGACCAGCAGTTCCCCACTCAGCCATGCCAGTCTCTTGCCTTCCTCGCACAATTTCTTGCTCCTCGGGATCACTGGCTCTTGTGCTCTATAGAAGGCTTCCTTAAACATCTGTCAGCTCTATTCTGCTTCCTTGTCCCTGAGGGCAGTTTCCCAGGGGTTCCTATTGACTGACTCCTAGAAGAGCTGGAAGTTTGTTTTCATAAAGTTCATGGTCCCAAGTTTATTCTTCCTCTCCATAATTCTACCAGGCACTGAAGTGAGCCTGACAGGCCTGTCGTTTCCAGGGTCATCCTTCTTGCCCTTCTTTAAAATTGGGATGTTCATCAGCTGGGACATCTCCAGATTCCCAAGACCACTCAAAAATCATTGAGAGGCCTCGTGATGACATCAGCAGCTCTTTGAGGAGCTGAAGATGGAGGCAAAGAATGCATTAAACATCTCTGTCTCGTCCATGTCCCTGTTTGTGAGGTGACCATCCTCATCCTGTAACGGGCCAATGTTATTTCTTCACTGCCTTTTGCTATTAACATATTTTAAAACTCTTTTTATTGTCCCCCACAGTTCTGACAGCTCCAACTCCAGTTGAGCATTGGCCACGTGAATTTTCTCCCTCCAGTGGCGAGCAGCATCTCTGTATTCTTCCTATAGCACCTAACCTTGCTTCCATTGGGCACATACCTTCCTTTTTTGCCTTATTTCCAAGAGGAGATCCCTGTTCAGCCACATCCAGCCTTCTGCCTTGCATGCTTGACTTCCAACATTGGGCACTTTCCTGCTCCTGTACCCTTAGGAGGTGATGTTTAAAAAGTGACCAGCACTGATGGACCCCAGCACCTTCAGAAGTTTTTTCCCAGGGGACCTTACTCACTAGTTCCCTGAACAGCCTGAAGTCTGCTCTCCTCATGTCCAGAGTTGAGGTTTTGCTGGCACTTTTCCTCCTGTCTACAGATTTTAAACTCGATCTCTTCATGGTTGCTGTAGCCAAGATGGCTGCAAATCACCACTTTGCTCACAAGATCCTGTGTTGACAAGCAGCAGATCAAGGAGGGCATCTTTCCAAGTCGGCTCCCTTAGGACCTGTTCCTTGAAGTTGACATCCAGGTGTTTTAGCAATCTTCTGGACCTGTTTGTACCAGCTATGTGATATTCCCAGTTAACAACTGGCAAGTTGAAGTCCCCCATAAGGACAAGGGTGGTTGATTTAGAGGTGTTCCTCAAAGAATAATTCATCTGTGTCATGGTCCTGGCTAGAAGGTCTATAGAAGATTTTCACAATTACATCCTCATTATTTGTTTGCCCCTTGATTCTTACCCAGAGGCTCTCAACCGTGCCATGGCCAACTGTAAGCTCTACACATTCCAGTCCCTCCATTACATACAGTGCCCCCCCAACCTCACCTGCTCTTCCTATCCCTCCTGAAGAGACTGTAATCATCCATCATGACACGCCAGTCTTGAAGTAATTCAGAGCTGTACAATCACAGTCTCCAAGTCTCCACAAGTCCTTGCTACTTCCATGTCAGAAGTAAAGAAGCAGTCTGTACCCATACCTTTGGTCATTGCCTCACATTTCTATGCTATATAAAAAAGTCTAGATATAACATCCTTCCTGTGTTTTTTCTCTGGACTGGTGTCTAATGCCATTCTTTTTGTCCTCCCAAGAAAACAATTAAGTATTTTGCTAACTTTCTTTATCAAAGTTTGCAATTTGTCAACCAAACTTTCAAGGACAAATGTTAGTAGCAACAAAAAGCTCATTGTAGGTACTTGCTGTTTGTCACTGGAAAATTTATCAGCATAACCAATCACTTTCACTCCAAATTATAGACCAAAACCTCACTGTCAGGGGTAATATATTCTAAATAGCATTAATTATCCACACTTCTTCAATACATTTCTAAAATGCAAGATTAGAGGAAGTAAACATCTGGCAAGATTCTTGAAACATCAAGAACTGGTTCTCTCAATCAGGGTTTATTAATTTCTTTAAGTCAAAATGGTAGCACCATTAGTAACAGTATTTCAGTTGTGTGCTTTATCAATGAGAAAAGTAAGACTAACATACAGGCAAATCAAAAAGCTCCTCTTCCACTTTTTCAGCCTCTTGAATGCTGAAATGTTGCAATATGAATTGTACAATCAGATCGTGTTCAGAAATATTCTTGAAAAGTATACTTTCAAAATGAGTTCTAAGACAACCAATTGAAACAGCAGCAACTTTAACCAGAAAAATAATTCAAATATTCTTCTGGCTGAGTGGTATTACCAAACAAGTTATATATCTTTAAGAAGAAGTCTATGCAGCAGGGGGGGAGGATGCTTGAAAATTCTTTTAACTTTAGCACAATAGTGTATGATCTCTATATTAGTGGTTAATGCTTAGTTTTGTACCATACAGTGCTTAGTACAAAAGCCAGAGATTACTGTGGCCTTGTGTTAACTCCCTACATCTGGGACTAATAAGTCTTGTGCCAGCTAATGTTTCCTTGTTTACTTATAGCAGTGATTAATATGTACTAGCAGATGTCTTTGTTTTGAGAACAGAGAGTGCTGGAGTAAAGAATAAGAGAAGTGCATTGTGACCTGACCACATATTTAAGATACTCTCAAGGAAAAAAGATTCATCAGATGATCTGGGAACATGAAAGGGAATTTTGAGGAATGGGATGTTCTCAAATGACCACCAAAGACCCTCAAAAGACCCCTACTCATATCCAAATAAGTTCACGAAAATAACAAGCATATATGCATGTATTCGGGAAATGTGATAAAATGTAATAGACATACGATGAATATGTATTAGTTTCAGGAATATAACCTGGTCTGTAGGGTTACTGGGCAGGCATGCTTTGAGGAGAATTCCCCATGCATCCAGTGCTGCTAATAAAGCAATGTTTGCTTTCTAACCTAAAAAAATTTGTTTGGAGCATTTATTTCCTGTTTTTAGTGACAGTGGTAATCATATATTTGAGTGGAAGTAGCTTAGATTTACAATGTTGATAAACTGATAAGCTCAAACATCAATTTTGTGCACAGAGTTAAAGAAAAACAACCACATTTAGTCTCTGCCATTTACACAAGTCTCACAAGTCTTTTAGCACAAAACCTCCTAAAATACTGATGCTGCTGGAATGCTATACAATTACTTCTCATTTGCATTTGAGCCCCACTTCTTCTATCACTGTTTACCACAATATATGTCTGCAGAAGACAAACCACAGAGATCATTTAGTAGTCACAGGATCATAGGATAATTCAGTTAAGAAGGAACTTCAGGGGGTCTTTAGTTGATCCTTGTGCTCAAAGCAGGGTGAGCAAGACCATGTGTCCTGGTTCCAACCAGGACTGGGTTAATTTTTGCAGTAGCTGTGAGGAGGCATAGCCAGGACACAGAGGTTATTCTATACAACCTCACATCATTGCTGGGGGCAAGGGGAAAGGAAGTGTCTTCTGGGGAGAAAGGGCTCCTTCCAGTGGAGTAAGCAGGGCAGAGGGATCCATCTGGTACTGTCTATTGTTGGGGGGTTTCCATGTGAATCATTTCCTTTCTTGTACCGTTTGTCATTAGTATTGTTGCTGTTACTGTTCCTTTTCTTATCTCATTGCTGTTTCCAGTAAATTGTTCTTATCTTGACCTGTGATCTTTGCCTTTTGTGTCTCCAATTCTCCTCTCCAGCCCACCACAGCAGGAGGGGGAGGGGAAAGTGGGGGAGCGAGAGACTGGCATGTGGTTTGAGAGAGTTTTGGTGGGGGCACTGAATTGGGGAGTACCACTCCTAAACCACGACACCATGTTATGCAGGGCTTATCCAGCCAGGTCTTGAAAACATCCAAGAATGAAAAATGCACAGATTCTCTAGGCTTTTCCAATGCTCGACTGTCCTGATAGTGAAAAAGGTTTTCCTTATACCTAGTCAGAAGCTCTCATTTCAATCTAAGTCCATTATCTCTCATCCTTGCTCCACAACACTGTGAAAAGCTCGACTCAAATCTTCCTGATAATCTCATAGGTATGAGGAGACTGCTCTAAGGTCTGTCTGTCCATTGTGTGTCATCCCATCTGTGTGTCCCTGTTGTCATCATCATCCACGTCCTCCCTCAAAGACTTGTTTTATCCAGGCCCCACAACCCAAATACCCTCACCTTCTCTGCAATCTCCCCCATCTCCTCTTCTCCCTCTCCACCTAATCTGACCATCCATAAAGACTTAATTTTGTTTCAGGATTAAAGAGAAGAAAACACTGTGGCATCTTTTTACTATTGCCATGTAAATACATAGGCACTGAAAAATTAGCAAGAATATGCCCAAACCCCTACCTTACTAAATCTCATCTATCTCAGTCATTGCTTCTTAGGGAGAATATTAAAAACAGCAGTATGCATTACATATTTTAGCATAAAGAATTATTTTCTCAGCTGACAGTTTACCCTATTCCTTCTTCACAGCTAAGGTTTTCAGGCTTAATTTATGCTATATATATTGTGTTCATTGAACTACTTTTAATTTCATGTTCATAAAATTTGATGATTGCAATCAAGACAAGCATTGCATGTTAAAACACTTTTGAGCTGGTTAAGAGTTCAATACTTTTAATGATGCCTTTAAATAATTTCTTATGTAGAGCAACTGAAACCATTCTTTAAAAGAATTTAATCCTCATATTGAAAAGGATTTAAAATTATTCTGTCCTTCATGAATTTGAGCTCTGTTTTGAAGTATGATTAGTCAAATTTTGAACCTTCAGAAATTTCTTCTGAATCAGGGCTCAAAATAATTTTGTATCCAAAACTTTATGACATACTCTTTAGTACTATTGGGATACAGAAGTTGAGAGAACTAACTAAATATCTCTTTAAACTTTGTTTTTTAAAATTGGGAAAAAATACATTGATATATATGACTGCTAGATTACCTTTAAGGGTTCCATCACTTCCAGATGGAGAGCAGACTGACTGTGGTGACCTCAAGGAAAAAGATGCAGCATTCCTTACTGAAGGATCGCCATCCTAAAGTGACCATGATAAAAAAAAAAATAAAAATTCATGAACACTTGATAAAATAAAGACTGAAATTAGTACATATACTGATAAAATGGATTGGATGAAAAAGCATAAAAAATATTAGAAAAATATTTATTTATATAAAAAACTTTGTAATTTGGACTGCTATTAGACTACTATATAGGCAAAATTTCAGAAAACAATCAGACTTAAGAATTTAGAACCAGAACATGCACACAAAAATAAATCCATGTATATGTCTTCCAGCTAAATAAGCACTTTTGGTTGACATTAAAATTCCATTTAAAAGTATTTTGTTACATATAGTAAAGAGCTGGAAAACAGAAAGATGAACTCTCTACAATACCAACTGAAAAAAATTGAGTGTCATAAGTAAATTTTTATCTTTTTTAAACAGAATCAGCATTTTTTAAATTAGCCTACCCTTAAAGTTTATTAGAATAGCATCTTACAGTTAAGCTAACCAAAACTTTGTATTCATACCCTCCAGCATACACACATCAGGACTGAATAAAATCTGTAGCACACCCATTGTGGCAACTGAGATAGATGGATGGCAACTACACACTCTCTCTGACAATGGTCAAACAGCCAATTTCCACATGCATAGCGGTAGATCAGCCACTGTACATGTTATGCCTTGTGAATGCATTGTTCACACTGCTTAAGGATAAAGAAAATAATTTGATATTTATAGACTGAAAGTGCTTACAAGGCAAAGAATATAAATTCATAAGAAACCAGATTTCATCAATTTCATAATCCACAGGCATTTACAAAACAATTCTATTAGATTTTTCCCCTCCCACAGCAAAATTAATCTAAAACTCACGATGTGCTATTAATTACACTTATTTTTCTAACTGCTTGCAAAGACTTGTTGCCTTATGAGAACAGCCTCATGTGCAAAGAAATCTAATATTCTGATTCAATGCAATAAAAAGAACTATACCTTAAACTTACATGTTTTTTATTGCAAGTCAAAATGAATTAATTTCCTGATGTACGTTACCTGTTTATTTAATACACTGAAACTAAGAAGCTGATTTTTTTCAACCGTGAATTGTCTTTGAATTATAATAAATCTCAAACCTGCCAAAATACTGGGGGAAAAAAAAAAGCTTAATAACTTTTTAAGATATATTTTTTTATTAGAACAGGAGAGGTTGTCTACCCATGGACTGCAAAGGACAAAGGCAAAGACGTCTTTTACTAAATTAACTAAACTAACTAGGTGTGGCTAGCACAGGTCTCTCTCGTGAGAACATTTTGCTGTGTTTTATAAACAAAGATAAAGTTTGGATGTTTTTGCAAACAAGGTCTCGAGGTTTGGGCAGTTCAGGCCTGGCCAATTAGGCCTAGGGGGAGGTTTTTGACTGACCAATCTGGGTGACCTGTGAAAAGTATATATATATGGAAATCAAAATAATAAAGCTCTCTTTTCTTGCCTGAGAACCTGGGTTTCTACTTCTCTGCTAGCGGCTCAACAGCGACAAACTAGGTATATGACCTTTCAGGTACACACACGCCATTCCTGAAAATTTGTCAGCTACTGTAGAAATCCTCATTTACTGTTTCCTAGTTCAGAACTTCATCAAATGGTGAAATGTAAGCACAAACTTATATTCTAGGCATGTTCTCGTGTGCACTTACAGCCCAGAAACCCAACTGCAGCCTGGGGGGCATCAAAAGAGGAGTGGTCAGCAGGTCGAGGGAGGTGATTCCACCCTTCTACTCTGCTCTGGTGAGACCCTACCTGCAGTGCTAAATCCAGTTCTGGGGTCCCCTGCACAGGAAGAACATGGACCTGCTGAAATGAGTCCAGAAGAGGCCACCAAGATGACTAGAGAGATGGAGCACCTCTGCTATGAGGAAAGGCAGAGAGAATTGGGATTGTTCAGCTCGGGGAAGAGAAAGCTCCAGGAAGACCTTAGAGCAGCCTTACAATACCTGAAGGGAGCCGGCAACAAAGCCAGAGAAGGACTCTTTATCAGGGAGTGTAGCAATAGGACAAGGAGTAAGGGCTTAAAGCTGAAAGAGGGTAGATTTAGATTAGATGTTCAGAAGAAATTCTTCCCTGTGAGGGTGGTGAGGCCCTGGCACAGGTTGTCCAGAGCAGCTGTGACTGCCCCATCCCTGGAAGTGTTCAAGGCCAGGTTGGATGGAGATCTTAGCAACCTGGTCTAGTGGAAGGTGTCCGTGCCTATGGTAGGTGGTTGGAACGTGACAGTCTTTAAGGTCCCTTTCAATCCAAGCCATTCTGTGATTCTAAGGTTTCTCAAAAAATGGTCCTTAAAAGGAGTATATGCACAGTGAGCCTTCAAGTATATGCTTGTTGATTTAGGAGAAACAAATACTGGAAATACACAATATCCTGTAGACATTCATAACTTTTAAAGAACAAAACACTAAAGCTAAGAAAAAAACTAAACAAAGGTTTTAGGATTTAATAATCCTTGTTCATAACTATCTCTGCCAATGGTCACACTGCTTCTAAAAAAGGTGCAACATTATGATTAACTTTATTGTTCATATATAGATGCAAAACTTGAATTACTCCAACGTATTTCAACTGTTTTCTGCAGGACAGCTACTAAAATCAATTTTTAAAGGTATACTTACTTTTTACCCTTAGTCTTTTTCCCACTAAACAGAACAATGATGGTAGGCTCTATGTTTTCATAGTCCGTCAGTTTTGAATGAGTTTCATAGAATTGTTAAGGTTGGAAAAGATCTTCAAGATCATCAAGTCCAACCATTAACACAGCACCATCACTATGTTATCAGTAAACCATGTCCCCAAGTGCCACATTCACACATTTTTCAGAAAACTTCCAAGGATAGTGACTCAACCACTTCCCTGAGCAGTTTGTTCCAATGCTTCACAAACCTTTCTATGAATAAATTTTCCCAAATATCCAATCTAAACCTCACCTGGCACAACTTGAGGCCATTTCTTCTTGTCCCATCACTGGCTACCTGGGAGAAGAGCCCAACTCCCACCTGCCTCCACCCTCCTTTCAGGGAGTTGTACAGAACAAGAAGGGCCCCCCTGAGCCTCCTGTTCTCCAGGCTGAGCCCCCTCAGCTCCCTCAGCTACTCCTGGTGCTCCAGACCCTTCCCCAGCTCCATTGCCCTTCTCTGGACTCACTCCAGCACCTCAATGTCTTTCTTGCAGTGACAGGCCCAGAACTGGACACAGTACTCGAGGTGTGGCCTCACCAGTGCTCAGTACAGGGGGATGATCACTGCCCAGGTCCTGCTGGACACACTATTACTGATCCAAGCCAGGATGCCACAGGCACACCTGGGCACGCACTGGGTCATGTTCAGCTGCTGTCGACCAGCACCCCCAAGTCCTTTTCTGCTGAGCAGCTTTCTAGCCACTCTCCCCCAGCCTGGAGCTGCAGAGGGTTGGTGTGACCCAAATGCAGGACCCGGCCCTTGGCCTTGTTGAACCTCATACAATTGGCCTTGTCCCATTGCTCCAGCCTGTCCAGATCCCTCTGCAGAGCCTTCCTGCCCTCCAGCAGATCAACACTCCCACTCAACTTGGTGCCCTCTGCAAATTTACTGAGGTTGCACTTGATCCCCTTGTCCAGGTCATCAATGAAGATGTTAAACAGGACTGGCCCCAATACTGAGCTTTGGAGAACCCCCCTGGTGACTGGCTGCCAACTGGATATGACATCATTCCTCACCACTCTCTGGGCCTGGCCATCCAGACAGTTCCTAGCCCAGTGAAGAGAGCACCTGTCCAAGCCATGGGTTGCCAGCTTTTCCAGGAGAATGCCATGGGAAACGGTGTCAAAAAGGCTTTACTAAAGTGCAGGTAGACACATTCACAGCATTTCCCTCATCCACTAAGTAGGCCACCTTGTTGTAGAAGAAGATCAGGTTGGTCAAGCAGGACCTGCCTTTCCTAAACCCCTGCTGGCTGGGCCTGATCCCTGGGTTGTCCTGCATGTGTTGCATGATGGCATTCAAGATGATCTGCTCCATGACCTTCCCTGGCACCACGGTCAGGCTGAGTGGTCTGTAGTTCCCTGAATCCTCCTTCCAACCATTCTTATAGATGGCTGTCACATTTGCCAACTTCCCGTCCCCTGGGACCTCCCTGGTTGGCCAAGACTGCTGGTAAATGATGGAAAGTGGCTCAGTGAGCACTTCTACCAGCTCCCTCAGTACCCTTGGGTGGATCCCATCCAGCCCCATGGCCTTGTGTGGGTCTAAGTGGTGTAGCAGGTCACTGACCATTCCCTCCTGGATTATGGGGTCTTCATTCTGGTCCCCATCTCTGTCTTCCAGCTCTGAGGGCTGAGTACCTTGATGACAACTGGTCTTGGTATTACAGACTGAGGAAAAGAAGGCATTAAGCACCTCAACCTTTTCCTCATCCTTTGTCACTATGTTTACCTCCACATCAAATACAGGATGGAGATTCTCCTCGGCCCTCCTTTTGTTGTTAATGTATTTATAGAAACATATTTTATTGTCTTTTACAGCAGTAGCCAGATGAAGTTCTAGCTGGGCTTTGGCTCTTTGAATTTTCTCCCTGCATGACCTCACGGCATCTTTGTAGTCCTCCTGAGCTGCCTGCTCCTTTTTCCAGAGGTGATGGACTCTCTTGTTCTCCCTGAGATCCATTCAAAGCTCTCTGTTCAGCCAGGGTGGTCTTCTTCCCTGCCAGCTCGTCTTTTGGCACATGGGGACAGTCTGCCCCTGCTCCTCTGAGATTTCTTTCTTAAAGCACATCTAGCCTTCCTGGAGCCCTTTGCCTTTCAGGACTGCCTCCCAATGAACTCTCTCAACCAGGCTCCCAAACAGGCCAGTCTGCCCTCTGGAAGTCCAAGGTGGCAGTTCTGCTGACCCCCCCCGCTTACTCCTCTGAGAACAGAAAACTATCATTTCATGATCACTGTGCCCAAGATGGCCTCCAACTATCACATCCCACACCAGCCCTTCTCTGTTCACAAACAGCAGGTCCAGTGGGGCACCTGCCTTGGTTGGCTCACTCACCAGCTGTGTCAGTTCTTCCACACATTCCAGGCACCTCCTGGACTGTTTCCTCTGCTGTGTTGTATTTCCAGCAGAGATCCGGTAAGATGAAGTCCCCCACGAGAACAAGGGCCAGCAATCGCTTATCCCAGCTGCTCAAAGAACATTTTGTTTTCTTCTTCACCCTGGCTGGGTGGTTTATAACAGACTCCCACCAGGAGATCTGCCCTATTGGTCTTTGCCTTGATTCTTACCTATAAACACTCAACCCTACCGGTACCATCATCAAGCTCCAGACAATCAAAACATTCCCTAACATACAAGAGGTTTCTAAAGCCTGTCCTTCCTTGTCAATCCCTTATAAAGAGTTTATAGCCATCTATTTTTGCATTTCAGTCATGCGAGTCATCTCTCCATGTCTCCGTGTTTGCACCTATGTCATAGTTTTCCTACTGCACCATGGCTTCTAGTTCTTCCTGTTTGCTGCCCATGCTGCGTGCATTGGTGTAGATGCACTTCAGTTGCATTTGCTGATGACACAAAACTGGGGAGAGCAGGGGGAGCAGCTGATACACCTGTAGGCTGCGCCGCCATTTAGCGGAACCTTGATAGGCTGAAGAGTTGGGTAGAGAGAAGCCTAATGAGATTCAACAAGGGCAAGTGTAGGGTCCTGCACCTGGGGAGGAATAACCCCAAGTACCAGCACAGGTTGGGGGCGACCTACTAGAGAGGTCATAGTTGGGGGATATATGTACTTTTAATGCCAAAAACAGCTTCTTATTTTGAAGAATTTGCACTGCTGAAGCAGAGACTGAGAAAAATACCTGATGAGATTGTGTATCGTGATAGATTCCTTCATTACAAAACTCTATTAAGATACTTCTTCTTAGGTAATATTTTTCATCAGCATAATTCTTGCATTTAAAAAGAGAAGCCTAATAAAACTAATAACTCTCAGAGTTCCAGTGTATTAATCCCTGTAAGGAATTTGGGCAGCCTGGTGTTATCAATGCACTTGTTGAATACAACACTGTTTTTTGCTTTCACAAGCTAATTTAGGAAGACAAGAGTTGCCCCTAGTTTTCATAAGGTAAATTAAATACATCTTTAAAAAAAAAGCCAAAAAAAGGCCTGCTTGTCACCAGGTTTTGATCAAGTTTTGTAACTGTTACAGGCATCACTAATACCACACAGTTCAAAGAACTAAAGTCAAAAAATAAAAATGAAACTTAAGTGCTGTCCCCTTAAGAGGTGTTAAGAGACTGTGTGCCAAACTTGTAGAGTCACAACATGCTTCATCCACAGAATGAGATGCTCATTAAGAAAGTGAAGAAGTTGAAAACACCATGGGAGAAAGTTGCTGATTTTTTTTTCACTTATATTCAATACTTCAGCAAGAATTTCTCCCACATGAACTAAAGTCACTAAGAAAACATATTATAAATAAACCAGGCCATAAAAGCACATAAGAGACCCGTAAGAAAAAATGTTAAAAGGAATTTTTGCCTTTGACAACACTACTATATTACTGAATAGGTTATGTAATTGTCTCATCTAATTGACAGTTGGGGAATCTTCAGAAAGGCACATTAACTATAAACCTATTTAGAAACTAGTATTGTTTATGTCAATATATTGATACAATAATTGCAAAGACACTCTACCATCTCTTTATAATAAACTTATTAGTAAGATTTTTTACTTTTCATACTTTCATCAGAATCAATGTTAGAAACTGTTCCAAAGGAAAGAGATCTAGAAAAAACTTAAAACTCGCACATTAAAGTTGCACAGTTGAGTGCACACATCTGAAACCAAAATATATTTTCAATGGTTTTATTCATCAACAGCATCATCATAAAATATCTGACTTCTAAGGCAGCTAAACACATACTTGTTTTATCATAGTAAATATTTGTTTTATCATCATAAACTGATCTAGGTAACATACATCACTACTTATCCTGTGCACCATCTGTAGATAGTCTTCATTTGAGCCATGTCTAGAATTATCAGCATGATGATTAGCTGAATTTCCAGACAACTGACTTGAAACTTTATTTTCATGGAGATTCCTCATCCCAGTTGTGACAATGGGACTAGATACTGAAGCTGAAATACAGAAAAATAAAAATAACTATACCAATAAATTCACACAATCATTAACTCTAAAAAATATCACAGAAAAGGCCATAATATTAGTCAGTTGGATGCAAGAGGTCTAGGATTGGAACAAGAATCCCAACTTTCTTCACTGAATCCTTTTTCCACAAATACCTTGAATAAAATTAGTATCTAAGATTTAAATTTTCAAGACACTCTAAAACCTAAATTCCATGTACAGATTAGCCAAGCTTCACTCCACATCTATCCTCATTACAGTCAGCATCATACTCATAGGTTATAGAAAACTTTATTTTCCTCTACATAATATGCATTCACTACCTTTAGTAACTTCCAAGGTAATCATGAGACATATAACATTACATACAGAAGAGCTATATAAATTCTAAACACACTGCTAAACTTCAAGAACAGATGATTTAAAAGAACCTAACAAGAATTCTACTTACAAAAAAGGATAATGCCTAGATACTTAACAGTCTTCCTGTTGTTCAAGATTGTTTTTAGAAAAGGGAAGAACAAAGAAATCCATTCCTTCTGAAGGTCATCTTTGCCAGTTACTGCATACCTTGAATATAATTCTAGCCAACTTAGCCAAGCCTACACGGCAAAGGTTTGGTACGGTTAAATAAGCTGGCAACAAAGCTTACATTACACTGGCAAAAATTATGTTTTCACCAATACAGATAAATGATTGTAAGTTAACAAATGAAAAGTTGGTTGTTTTTTTTTTTTAATTTTTCTATTGTCACGTATATGTGACAACTATGCAAAATCAGTGTACATAGAGGAGAAGCATTAACGCCAAGGTCACTAGTTCAATCCCTATATGGGCCATTCACTTAAGAGTTGGACTCGATGATCCTTCTAGGATTTTTGGAAATAAAAGAAATACTACCACTCTGTACAGTCAGGAAAGCAAAGCTTAAGCATACCCAAAAATTCCCTACCGACTCCAAGATTTGCATTAAGCATGTGACTTCTTCAAAGAAATTAGTGAGCTGTGAAACACACACATGAAGGTAAAGCTGACATGAGATAGGAGAATAAAATGAATATCAAAGACTTACCTTGCTGCATCTGAGGATGTGGTGTATAACTTGGAGGATGTGAATATGTCATGTATCCTGCAGGACTTTGAGGAGCATATGGACTAGGCACTGGACTGTTCTGTTGTGCCAAAAATCTGTTACTAGAGCTTGTTTGTGGTGGCACAAACCGGCTAAAAAATAAAATGAAAAAGTTGGAAAAGGAAATTTATACAAATTTCTTATTTCTTTTAGAAGACTGAGGGAGCTAGGGGTATTTAGCCTGGAGAAAAGGAGGCTCAGGGGACACTTTATTGTTGAAAGGAGGTAACAAGCAACAAGACAAGAGGAATAGGCCTCAGGTTATTCCA
Source organism: Lichenostomus cassidix (assembly GCF_008360975.1). Classification (NCBI taxonomy): domain Eukaryota; kingdom Metazoa; phylum Chordata; class Aves; order Passeriformes; family Meliphagidae; genus Lichenostomus; species Lichenostomus cassidix. The sequence continues at coordinate 6,953,752 of NC_139510.1, forward strand.
GGGGAGGTTTAGATTATATATATGGAAAAATTCATTCACCAAAAGGTTTGTCAAGCACTGGCACAGGCTGCCAAGGGAAGTGATTAGGTCACCAACCTGGAGCTATTTAAAATATGTGTACATGTGTCACTTAGGGACATGGTTTAGTGGTGGACCAGACAGTGTTAGGTTAACAGTTGGACTTGATGATCTTAAAGGTAAAGACCAACCTAAATGATTCTATAGGTACATGCTAATTGCTGGCACTCAAAGTTTGAAAAAGAACCAGAAAGTTGATGAGGAAGCTGCTGGAAGACTGGCCAAATTACTGGGCCTATCCTCATCTGAGCAGCCTTTTGTATAACTGTTACAGCAGTATTCTATGTTTTTACAAGTCTTCTTTCCCACCCTTCTGTCACACTGGTAATGTTATATATGCTGGAACACATAGCCTCTTCTCTCCTGTCCTCCTGCCAACGGTAGAGAATAGCTGTAGGGGTGTCAGGAGGCAGGGGGATAATTTTAGCAGGAAGGAAAGCGTGCCAAAATTATGTGAGGGAGGGACAGTGGGGAATCTTGGCTAGTCAGAATACAAAGATTACTCACTAGCAAAAGGATGCTGCTTTGCCAGCTGAAGAAAATCACCCTGCTGTCAGACAAATGCAAAATATATCCTGACACTGATTACCTTCCACTCACACACTTGCAACAAGAACTGAGTGTCACTGTAGATAGAATTTGCAGTTTGCTGCCCATCCCACCCCGTTTAAAAGAGAATGTTACCTGGAAGGGCTATGTGAGATAGTGGTTTGTTGATAATTAGAAGATGCAGGACTACCTCTCATGGAATTCTGAGAAATATTAAACTGCGACATCATCATCCCTATTAAGAAGATAGCAGCATTACTTTACATGCATTTCCTTTTTAATCAATGAAGTCTCTCATTTCAGAAATTATTATATACAAAGAGATTATAAACTTTACAAACATTGATATCTTCTACCTACAACTGTTAGAAAACATTTTTAAAAGATTGATTTCATGTAAGATGTCCCTTTTATACCATGACATGAAAAGAATGTTCCCTAAAGGAGTATTAATTCAATTATAAATATCAATGGTAGTTCCCTCCTCTGTTCCTTAGCCAAAAACCTGCTAGTAAATAGTAACATTTTATAATAGGCCATATACTCCACACCCCGGACTTGTGTGTAGAGTACTCAATGTGCTAATAAGATTTGGAAACTTCACAACAAGTCAGAAGAACACAGAAAATTTATCTCCCATTTTTAGAACAAGTACAACAAACAATCATCTTGGGCTGAGTGGTACAAGATATTCTCCCTGCTCCCCTAATGCCTTAGTGGTTCCTTTCTACCCAGGGACAACAGCTTTCTATTCCACCTCCACCACACTTATAAGGAATGTTATCAAAGAAGATGCTAAAATATTTTCAGTTGCAAAGAACCATGAATATCCCATCTGTAGTCTCCAACAGCCTGTAGATTCCCACAGTCATGCTTTGAAAATTCAGGAATTGTACTAGATGGCAAGCCACAAGTACCAATGAGCCTGGAACTAACTTGCATCTTTATTAGGGAGAATTTAAATGAATCTCTTTTGTTTTCTCTCTTCCATACAGATATAAAGAATTTCTAACCACCGCATGACACTGGAAGTTGAAATGGTACAGGTACACAAAAACTTATATGACTTTTAACCAGGTGATTTTAATGACAGAATTGAATGTCTTGCAGATAAAACAGCATCAGAATTCACATACACACTGCAGCTTGGGAAGCCACAGCAAGTGATCCAAAGCCATGAGTAAAAGCACATCAGCAATGCAAATATTTAAACCAAAGTTTAGATAGATGGCTGACTAATCCAGAGTGTTTGGGAGTCATCAATCTTTGGATTACTATCACTAATTTCAATTACTGCAATATTCACACAAGCAAAGCTAGCTTCAGAAATCTTCCCTGTCATCCTCTTTTCCCCTCTCCCCAACAAAGAAGGGATGGAATAATCCCCCAGGAATTAAGCCATTACTACCCCCTGGTAGGTATGAAGTGCTGCATTCCAAGTATATTAGCCCAGACAAACTAGCCCAGAGCAGGAGTGAAATTCTCATATTGTGCTGAAGAATAAATAAATTTTTTAAAAAAAAGACCTCCCTCCATACTTTAGTACAGAGGACATTTCATTGTCCAGAGTAACAGAAGTGGACTCCTCAACTCCTGCAAAATTTGATTAAATTAACACTGGCTGCCTTGCACAGAGGCAAGTGAGGAGGAAATGCCAGAGGTGTTGGAGGCAGCACCTGACATGCTCACTGCCCACTCATCTTTCACAGCCACTCTCACCACAGCTAGGTAGTAGTTAGTCAAACTACTAACCCTTAATATTCATGTACAGAAAGCTGACAGAATGAGCCAGTATAAGTATGAACTATGCAGAAGTTTCATTTTATGCTTAAAACAAAGACTGCAATTTTAAAATACTTGAAAAATATCGCTTTTCTCCTCCATAAATTTAAGACATGCTTTTGGTTTAAAAAAGTATGACAGAAAATATAAAAATTAATACATTTTATTGCTATTTAAAAAACCCTAAAACTTATTCTGTGACAGGCAGTTCTCATCTCTTTATCTCCGTTAGGGGAGACAATCTAGATAACTTCAAAAAAACAAACCAAACAAAACACCCCAAGTCCCCAGTGCCCATCCCCTTCCCCTCACCCTACTAAAAACCCCCAAACAAAAAGAAACAACCAAACAACCCCCCCTCAACAATGTCTCCAAAGTTTTCTGACAGATAACAAGTCTGTCTAGTAATGACGTAATGAGGAAGGAGTAAAAATAAGCCCAAACATTTAGTCTAAAAAGGAGCTGAAATTAGTCTGTGGCTATTAACACCAAAATATCTTCTTGTACATTTTTTACATTGTTGTTCATCTCACTAAGCAGCAGATTTATGGCTCCACTGTGCATTTCCATACCTTAAAATACTTAATTTCTTTTAAACGCAACTTTAATTTTGATTGTTGGTAATGCTCAGTTTTGAGAAAATATCATCCTAGTAATAACATTCACACAGTCACAGGATGGGTCAAGTTGGAAGGGACCACAGTGGGTCATCTGGTCCCACCTCCCTGTTCCAGCAGGGTCATCCCAGAGCACACAGCACAGGATTGTGTCCAGATGAGTCTGGAATATCTCCAGTGAGGGAGACTCCACATCCTCTCCCAGTGCTTGGCCACTGCACAGAGAAATTCTTCCTCATGTTCAGGTAGAACTTCCTGGGCATCAGTTTCTGCCCATTCCTCTTGTCCCTTTGCTGGGCCCCACTGCGCTGAGCCTGGTCCATTCTCTGACCCCTCCCTGCAGACACTGACAGACATGGATGAGGTCCCCTCTCAGCTGTCTCCTCTTGAGGCTGAACAGCCCCAGCTCCCTCAGCCTTTCCTCATAAGAGAGATGCTCCAGTCCCTTAATCATCCTCACAGCCTCTGCTGGGCCCACTCCAGGAGCTCAGAACTGGACACAGCACTCCAGGTGAGGCCTCACCAGGGCTGAGGAGAGGGGCAGGATCACCTCCCTGACCTGCTGGCAATGATCTTCCTAATGCATCCCAGGATTCCATTGGCTTTCTTTGTCAAGAAGGCACACACTTGTCCACCAGGACCCCCAGGTTACCCCCAGTCTGTACTGGTGCCTGGGGTTGTACTTCCCCAGGTGCAGGACCCTGCATTTGCTTTTGTTGAATTTCAGACAGTTCTCTCCCAACTCTCCAACCTGTCGAGGTCCTTCTTAAGGGCTGCACAGCACTTGGGGGTATTGGCCAGCTTTGTATCCTTAACATATACTCCCAGCCTTGACTGTAATCTTTTTTACTCAGAAAAAAGTGATATGCATAAATCCATTTTAGCATTCCTACTAAATGCCAAATAATAAAAAAAACACGGCTCAAGATCACAGAAAAAGTCTTGTATGATTAAACTGTATTACAGCATCATGCATGCTTAAGCAAGGACTGCTCACCAATATATATATATATAATTAAATATACAATCTTATTGAAAGAATAAGTCTACAAAGTTTTTCCCTTTTACAGGCACATGTGCATTCTAATTCTTCTATAGATGAAAAAAAATCAAAGCAACTGATACTTAGGGAAAGATGCATAAAATTTTAATCCTCAGAAATGCACAAATTGTGGTAAATAGTTTAAAGTGAATTTTAAGTTATTTCTGCATCCTAAGCTATGCTATGAAGACTAACCTATTGCAATATGTTATTTTAGCTGATCTTCTAACAGATATCTGCTGAAAGACAAAGCCAAACTGTTGAGAAGAGGAAAAAAAATATTATGAAAACTGAAAGTAAATAATAGCTTAATTTTAAATAAATAATTATAATAGCACCCAGAGCTTTCTCTGTCATTTGATTAAAAAGGTTTCAAATAAAATTAACATGTTGCCCTTGTACTGATGCTGCACAGTGATGACTCTGTTCAGACAATCTAGTAATAGAAAACAGTCTGAAAAATCTAATAAAAATCTTATCTGTATGAACTCTGTTTCAACAATGGGACTATTATCAAAAGACATGGAATGAGGGTTTGAACACTGCTACTACTTTACCTGAAATGAAATATGCCAGCAATTTTGGGGAGGGAGGGTGGTGCACCCAGGATACAAAACAAGCATTCACATAATACATCTTTCTTGAACTATTTGTTATTCATAACTAAAAACAATTCTTGATCTAAACTTAGTGTTGAGCTACAAATCAATATGACTGTGGAAAAACAGCATAGAATTCTGCTTGTGCTTTACCTTACATTCACAGTATTCAACACATAATATTTAGGTTTCTGAAGAGGCCTTTTTTCCCTGACAAATTGTACTGAACCAAGAACTTTATTCCACATTTAATGTATGTCTTTATCCAGGTGGTCTTTCTGTTCTTGCATTAGAAAAGAAGACTGGAAGAAATTAATTTGAGTTCAGTTTGTCCATACTAATGCTGGAACTGACGCTCAAGGAATCATGGTGCAGAGGCCCACCCCAGGCAGAGTAAATAGGCATGGGGTCCCTCTGCCTTCTTTCCTTCTCAATTCTGGGCATTACAAATACTGGATCACAGTACCCAGCACTGACTTCACCACATGTTGGACTTAACAGAAGGCAAAAGGACAATATTCAGAGAGAAGACAGCAAGGAAAACAGAAGAGATGAATTTGAAATACTAGAAAAGAACCTAAATTTCATTCTTAAGGCTGGCAAAATGCATTACATAAGATTTCTACCAAACTCTCAAGTGTTCTACAAATCATGACCACAGAGATTACAAAATATGTTCAGAAAGCAGAAGGAAGCCCAACCTTTGCTTCCAGAACACATCAGTATACCTTCCTTTGGCCTTGGAAATTTGAATGGGATGTACTATCAGTTAACATGGCTGCCACAATTTGCCAGCATCTGGCTTAAAGATCCTCTAATTTCCAGGTAAGAGTATGGCCATTTTCCATAGAAAATAGAGTCACGTTTCACCTAGCTTTTCCAAACATTCATTACAGGGCCTTCTTCCTCTCAAAATACTTTGTGTACAGCAATACTTTTCTCCTCTTCCCCCTTTCTTTCAATGTTTCCAATTTCACACTTACATTGCAATGTTTGCACTGGTACAAGTATTCAGAATTATGTAAAATAAAATTAAATATTCAAGGAAGTTTTAAAGTCTGATCTCTTTTGGTTTTCTGAAAGCACTTTGTTAGCTTCATTAAAATAGTATCAACTATTCTTTTAAGTTTTATGTTTAATCATTTTTTAATTCTGTACTAGTACCTCCCTTCAAGCATAGGCAAAAGCATATTTACTAAAGATAGGTGGTTTTATTTCAATAAGGATTATTCGTAATCTATTGAATCAAGCTGCAAAAGTGTTTCCCCCTCTGAAGCACAGAGTTAGCAAAAATTAGAAAGAAACTAACTTGCTTTATCTTCTTTCTTTCAAAAGCCTCTGCTGGAACAAATAATTTCATAAACAATGCCTCCCTTTTGCACTGGAAAATATTTATTTTACTCTATAAAACTGGTGGGAAAATGTGTGTTATCAACATTATTCTCATACTAGATCAAAAAAATCACATCATTGTACCAGCTATTAAGAAGAAGATGAACTCTATCCAAACTAAAACCAGGACAAGTATATGTTTTTTGTGGAACCACTAAGCAAAAACTGTCAGGACAATCACAACTCTTCTAGCAGCTGGAAAAATTATACTCTGCAACAGCTACCTCCAAACCCAGAACCTGAAGACTGTTTTCATAGTTTAAATTTCAGGATATATGTATCAATGACCTACTAAATATTTAGCACTGCCTTTCACATTTTCATTCCTGGAAATTTCTGCATTCTTTCAAGGAACATTATGTGTTCAGTCCTTAGCAAGTTCTTTTCAAATGTTGTATTGCTTTTTACTCACTAGCCCAAGTGAAGGAACTTAATAATCTAATTTTATTATTTTTTCCCCCCTCCAAAAACACCCTAACACTATCTATTCCCTGTAGACTCCAGTAACATTTCTATTTATATCTCTACAATGCTAACAAAGCTTTATCCTCACATTGCAAAAACTCTGAAAATACCCCTACTCATTTCATAGTTTAGTATTTAAAGAAAATATTTCAGGTGCAAATGAAGAAGTCTCCAGATCTACAAGTAGAATCTGTCTGATTAATCCTTTGCTTGGTCTCTCCCCTTCTCCATCTTTGCTATCCAGCAGTATATCTCACTAAACCTCAGAAAAGAATTAGCCATCAAAACAGTAAAATCTGTAGGGCATCACAAATTGCTGAGAAGAGAAGTGGCAAGAAGGAGATGTTACATATGGTTCATTCAACCTTATTCTTTACCCCAGAACTATTAAAAAACTACTACTACAATGATATACTTTAATTGTACAGATTTTCAATATAGAACAAGGCTTCTTTTCCCAACTTCAATTATTTACTAAGACAAATATATGAACCTACCTATAAAGAAATTCAAATATAATTACTTTAAAATAAAACCCAATCACTCATCCTAGAAATTAAACTTTGTAGAAAAATTCAACATTATTTTTTACAAAAACACCTAGTAGAGTGTATTTCTGTGCTTATTCTAATACGATCACTCTTAGAAGATGTCACAACACATAGCTTTATATCATTATCAAATACAAGGTAAGGCATAAATATCACAGTTGTGCTCCCTACATATTTGTGGTTAGTATCAGCCCCCTAAACTTACAGAACAACATAAAACTCAATCAATAATGATACAAAAATCCTTACCGCTTTGTACCCCATATCTGTTTTGCATGCTTTTCTCCCTGAAAACATTAGGATTCCTTGCCAGGACAGCCTGCAGCAAGACTGGTATATCTCCCTCTGGATCATCACTGCCAAGGTTATCTTTCAATTCTCTGGAATTGTGGAAGTAAGCAAATAAAGAGGCCAATGCGTTTTCAAATTATAAGAAACTACGAGTCAAGTAAAAAAAAACCCAAACAACCAAACCAAATCAAAACCAAACCAAACTACAGCATTTTACTGTTAAAATATAGAAAAAAAACCCCACCAAATCTGCACTGCACCACTGTTGTCTACCTCTGCTGTTTTCCTCTCATGCTAAAGGAATGGCAGAAAAGGTATTCCTACTAGTCTTCAAAATTATTTTCTGTTAATAAGCAGTTATATACACATGGCTGTCAGTTTCAGACTGTTATAAAGTTTCCTATGTCCACTTCTGTATTGTGATCTTCTCCATAAAAGAATGCTTTGTCATAACATCCAGAAAGTACTATTGTAGGAGTGAAAATAAGATATGCATAAATGCATAACATTCACATTGTAGCCCAACACTTTGAAAATCTTTTATTTTAGAAAGAGAAATTGGCATATCTTTGACATCACAGGATTTCCTTTGAACCTTCAAAAATTTTCTATAAATGCATCCATGCTTTCACTTTTTCTTTGCATTGATGACTTTGAAAAGCTACTTTCATTTGATTGAAATAATAGATTGGAACACGAAGGAAAAAGACAGGGCTGTCCACATAAGACAGTTCAAAGGACACCAGTGAAAAATGAAAAAAACCACAATACTTGCTGGTTCAATTCTTAAATATTTTAAATTCAATATCTAATCAGAACTGACATAGATCTTGTATGGGTGTCTCAAAAAAGTATCTTTTTGTGTAATACTGGGTATATAATTTGTCAGTGTACATAATTAACCAAAGTGGAACACAAATGACTTTTGTACAATCAATACCACAAAGTTTGCACTCCTAACTAGCAAGAATGGAAGAAGCAGCAGATCTAGTAAAAAAAACCCCAAAAAAACAAAACAAAAAAAAATCTTAGTTATGCATAAGGGCTGTCAGACAATTACTAGCATTCTGACAGAAACAATTGATTCTTATACAGCAGTAATCTGCTAAGGTAGCCTAATAAAAAAATCTGCATGTTCAAATTTTCAGATACAAACACCCTTCTCAATTCAGTTCAATTTAAAGTAATAAGGATGGTGATCTGATATCGTTGAAGTTCAAAATACATACATGTGATCTGTTGACACCTGATTGAGACTGTGGATGAGTTGTGAAACCAGATTTTCATCCCTGCAAGCCAGAAGGCAGTTCACCTCTTCAGCTATCCGTCCATTGAAAAGCAGGCTTTTTGTTGTGGTAGCAGGTAAAGGTGATGGAAGAGGCAGCTGGTTCAAAACTGTTATCAGAAAATAGAAAGGAGTTCAGAATCATTTCATGAAACAGGAACATACAAAGATGGACACCTTCTTACTCCCTCATGTGATTAAGGAAACCTGACAACTACATTATTTGCATTAATTACCTTGAATGTGCCTTGAAACTTGGAAAAATTAGCAAGATCAGCAAAACATTTATTAAAACAGTATAAATTCAGCTAGTTAATTGAACCTACTCTACTGCCTCTACACTCATCCCGTCCTCCATGTTTTTAGGGCAACAGGACTTGTCCATTCCAGTACCTTCTTTTCACACAGAGAGAAATAAGGTGAAGCAGTGACATGCCTTTCTCTTTCATGCACTCCTGAGTTTCTGAACATCAGAAAAATATGACAGAGAAAGAAGCAAATGCACCTAACACAAGGGCTAATCCCACCAAAGGTAATTTAGTGTTTTAAGACTTCCACCAGGAGTCTGGCCAGTGACTTCTACCAGTTAAGTATTTTGACTTGAAAACCCTACCTGCAAATAATTAGTGTTGGAAAACTGCCCATAGCCCAGAAACTTATGATTTGCGTCCTGATGGCCAGTTATTATACACACATAATGGTACATTTATACACATATAAATACATAAACAGCATCTTCCAATTTAATAATTCAAAATATCAGAAAGACATGAAGTGGTTCCCCCGCCCCCCCCCTTGAATACATTTGCTTTTTTTACTATAGGCAATTTAATTCAATTGCTGGGTATATATTTTCAGTGTGTCTTGAAAAGTCTTCAAATTTCAACGGCATAATAATAAAAACAAGAGCTCAGAATAAGCACTTAGATCACTGAGTTCAATTATTCTCAGACAGACAACTGAGCTATAAATTCTTGCTTACACTTTATAAAAAAAGATGCATCTTTGTCCCAATTTCTTTTATTAGAATGGCTGTTTTAGGATTTCATAATAATAATGCTAAATCTCCTCTTAGTATCCATTAGAAATTTATTTTTGTTCAGATTATAACCATTTGGTTTTGTGCCAGCATCACCTTTTAATGTAAATAATTCTTTTTCTTTCCTTGCATTTTGTCTTCCTGACATATTTAAAGACAATACACACCTCATCTACTCACAGGCAAGAAACAAGCCTCATAGGTTCAGCTGCTTATTTCCATTCTAGCAGCCATTCTTTGCACTTGTTAATTAGAGCAAATTTTTTGTACTTTGTCCAAAAACTAAGGAACTAGGTGTCAAGTATATTCAGAATATTCCACAGCTCTCTATCTGAACATCAGTCTAATCATCTCTCTCTCTCTCTCTTACTCCAGTGAAGATAATGGTATGTATGTTTTGAGAAGTATTTAATAATTTATATATTTTTCTTTATTTGTGGGGTTCCCAGATATGTTACTGAATGATATTCCAAACAATGAATTCCTATATTTTATGTTTTGGGTTTACTTAAGGGGTTTTTTTTAACCTACATTTCATGTTTAATTTAGTATATTTTGTTTGAATATATTTTTTAAATTCTAGCAAGGACAAGAAATATTTTTATACCAAATCTGATTTTGAACAGATTTACTTTTAAGAACTTTAAAAATAAAACTATTTTTAGTATTTTGAAAATGCAGGTATATTTAGTGAAGAGGTAGAAGGGAACATAGCAAAGACAAAAAAAAAAAAAGAGAGTACTTACGGTCTGTAAGACTAGCAATCCCTGCAAGAGTAGTGATGGGAACATGAGGCATATCCCCATTCATCCTGAAGTTCTGGGATGGTAGCGACTACACAGATATTTTAGTTCAGGTGCCAGCTATCATTACTTCCCATCTCCCAAGCACTAAAAAAAAAAAACAAAAACACCGAAAAACACCAAACAGAAAAACAAAACACAAAAAAAACACACACACACAAAAAAAACACACAAACAAAACAAAAAACACAAAACCAAATTAAAACTCTCAGTTTACTTAAAATAATTTTAAATTTAATAACATAAATGAAACATAGACCATAATCTCAGATGCACAGTAAGTAAATTTTTGTCAAAAGTGGATAGAACAATGTAGAATTTAAATATCAAATGGCATTAAACGATCAAAAGGCAAGCTTCTGGTTTCAGAAGCAGAGCCTGTCACCAAAAAAGATGCAACATAAGGCAATCAAAAGACAATTTGCTCAGGTTATATGATACCATTGCAAAAATTCGTGACAAAACTTCTGTTGGCTCATAATGCAGTGGACAGCACTTAATCCATAATAAGTTTAAGCAATTAGCTACTATATTCACTCCCCAGTTTTGGAGGAGATATTTTTCATATAAGAAGTTAGCAAAAAGGAATAATTTACAGGTGCAAAAGTCAAACAGTAAGCAAACTGACAAATACAAAATCTTTGTATATTTTTGTCATGGTTTAACCCCAGTGAGCAGTTAAGTGCCACGCAGCTGCTCATCCCCCCCACCACCCACCCCAGGTAGGATGGGGAAGAGAATCAGAAAAAGGCAAAAACCCATGGGATAAGAACAGTTTAATAATTTAAATAAAGTAAAATATACTACTACTACTGCTAATTGTAATGAAAAGGGAGGGAGATAAAAAAGAGAAAGGAATAAAACCCAAGAGAAACAAGTGATGCACAATACAATTGCCCACAACCTGCTGACCAATGCCCAGCCCAGCCCCGAGCAGCGATCAGCCCCTCCCGGCCAACTCCCCCAGTTTATACATTGGGCATGACATTCTATAGTGTGGAATATCTCTTTTGCCAGTTCAGGTCAGCTGTCCTGGTTGTGCTTCCTCCTAGCTTCTTGTGGAGCTCCTCCTCGGCAGAGCCTGAGACACTGAAAAGCCCTTGACTCAGGGTAAGCACTGCTCAGCAATAACCAAAACATCAGTGTGTTATCAGCATTATTCTGTACTGAATCCAAAACACAGCACTGTACCAGCTACTGAAAAGAACTCTCTTCCAGCTGAAACCAGGACAATTTAAAAAATAGTAGTAGTTCAAAATTTATCTGAAAATATCTCTTTAATATTAAACACTCTCTGGTCAAACTATTACCAGGAACTGTTTCACCCCCTCCACAGAAAGAAAATGTTTAGTCACCACTGAACTAGCTTGTTTATTTCCTGTAAAACGGCATGGTTTATATTCAACTACTGAAAAGGAATTTGTTCATCTAGTTTTTACTCACTATAAAGATCCCAATTGTAAGGAAGTCCACACTATTTAAAACAAACAAAAGAACAAAAAAAAAAAAACCACCACCAACCCCCCCCCCAAAAAAAGATCATCACAATAATTTGAACTGCATTTCCAAAACAACAAAAATTTACAAACACCACACATTACAATCCACTATTGTTATACTAATGAAATGAAAAAAAATTGAGCATGATATTTTCTAAAGACAAACAAAATAAAGAAACTTGCTGTATATACATTTACCTATAATAAACAGGCTCCTGTGTTAACAATTCATGACATAGTAAGACTTCTTCTGTCAGCATTTATGTTGTTTACTTAAGGTTCTGAAATTGTGGTTTGTTTATACTTACAAATCAACAGTTTTGCAAATTACATATACAATATGTATAAACCCAAATATCACTGGCATTTCCTTAATAACCTTTATCTCATTCTTTCTTATGCCACACCAATGACAACATATAACACCACTGCTAATACATATGTACAGATGCCAAGCAAAACAAAGAAATAATGTTTTAAGTATTTTTCCTGCACAAAGTTTTCATGAACCAGAGAAGTTAACTTTTCAGTGTTTCCTATCTACACACAACTAAATTATTTTGGGTGGGGATGGTGTGGTGTGACAAGGGACAACACAACCAATACACAAAAAGCTGCCACCCAACACTGAGATTAAATAGAACTGACAATGAGTTAACTTCCTTTGCTGCACCTGCCACAGGCTCATTCCCACCACTAAATTAATTTGTTTGTTAAAAATATAGTACATTACAGGTGCAGAAATCTAGTTAAGGAAACTGCTGCAGATAGATATATGCTGTGTAGGTTGCTGTGTTTGGGTTTTTTTTAATCCAGGAGTAAACAGCCTTCAAACACACAGAGCAGTTTCAAATGCTACTTGATACTGAAGCTTCTTTACCTGAAATGAATACCATCACACAAAGAATTTCAGTTGTTTCTTAGTTCCATAAAAAAGCAATTCTTAAAGGAAAAAAAAAAAAGGGACCTAACTTTTACCACAATGAGTCTGCAACAGTAAACCCACAAGAGCTAAAAACACTTTTAGAATTTTAGTTTTCATTTAAAGGTAAGAAGTTAAAGAAAACCTTTCACACATAAGTTGTACATACAATAAAAAAACATGTCCAATAAGCTCTCCTCTCCTGACTTAAACTGCATCAAAACTGATTTAGGTCACATAACTATTCAGTATTATTGGAAATCCCATATGTAACATTAAGACAAGGGGGGGGGGAATCTGTTTACTTTCCCTTCCTGTTCACCTGGGAAAGCTGTAAACATCAGAGACAGTCACTAATAATACAAGTTCTTTCCTGGTATTACTGCTACAGTAATTATACAGATATTAAATGGGGAAAAAAAAAATCCTTCCAAAAGTAGACACTTAAATTAGAAACCTCCACAGATACATAAGAAACATGAACTGGCAGGATCCAGATCCAAGAGTGGAACAAGTGCAGACAGCTAGGATGGCCAGGGAAAGAGTAAGTTTTCTAAGAGGAGAGTAGAAGGGGCTGGTTTGTTTAGCTAACAAAACAAAGAGGGGATGTGGTTGCTCTGTCTAGGGCAGTCAAAGAAGGTAACAAAGGAAGAATGCTCAAAATATCAAGCAGTTAGGGAAAAAAATTGACAGCTCAAGACGTTATTTCACACAAAATATCATGCAACAATTAAGGGCTTGACAAGCCAGACAAGTTAAAACAGACAAGTTTTGTACTGTTTTGGTTTTTCATTCCCAACTCTAACAAGAGTCATTTATCAATATTTAGAAACTTTTATATTATCAGCTTTGTGCAGTAGCTACTACCATTAGTAGTGCAGCATTTCTACCTCTAGACTGAAAAAATAAATCAGTTACTTTAATATTAGCTGAATTAAGGAAATCAAAGAACTGTTACATTGAAAAGCTTTTAAACAATGCATCATTGCTGCAGTTCAGAGAAGTAGAAACCAAATTTACATGTATGCAAAAATAGACTTGCATATTCAGTATATACATATACTCTTGCTGCTTTATAAGAAAAGATATATTGTAAAAGACATTCCAGGGAGAAAGAAACTAAAGTGCACAAAGGAAGTGATACAAAGAACCTCTTCAAGAAAGGGAAACAGTGAAAGGGCAGCAGATATTGAGAATAAAGTATGAAAAACTCTCATCATAACATAATACACAATAAAAAAGTGAAACCAAGATAGCAAGGACAGTAATATTGAAAAAGTTTATGCTACAGGTAATAACTACACAATTAAAGCACTACTTCTGTATGTTATATTCTTCCCCTTTTTTTTGTCAATTATATATATTCTCATTTACTGCAAGTTAACTCTCCAAAGAAAATTCCTACTGAAATGTTAAATTCAAAATGTTGCACGTTGGTTGGGGTTTTTTTAAGTGTATTGTGGTTTAACCCAACTAAGCACCATGAAGCCATTCCCTCACTCCCCCTTCCCCAGTGGGATGGGGGAGAGAATCTGAAAAAAGGTAAACTCATGGGTTGAGATAAAGCATATCGGGTTTGGCTAAACTGGAGTTCAGTTTCCCATAGCACCCTCACAGTGCTGTGCTTTGCATTGGTAGCTAGAAAGGTGTTGATAACTGTCTTGGATTGATGATATGATAATCCTTTATCCCCTATCGTTGGCTTATATGCCCAAGAAAGAAAAAAATGTGTGGTCCTGTCTCTTTAACTGCACCCAGCCGCAGAGAGAAACGCGGGTTGTTTTGAAAACATTTTCTCCAAGCCTCGCTCCGGGGGAGGATTCGTCGCTCGGCAGAGACTGCGTGCTGGACGGGGGTCGGAGTGAGCTCTGTTCCCGTTTTTTCCATTCTTCTTCTTTTTCCTCGTTTGGACCCCTTCTCTTCGATCTGCTTTGCCACCCGGAGACCCAGGAGGGCCAGAGGACAGCAGAGCTCTCCAGGGAGCTCCACCCGGCCCCGGGTGGGGGGCGAGGAGGAGAGGGACTGCGTCTGAGAAAAGGACTTTTTAATCAGGTTGAATAACTGCCTTTCACCTTGTTTTTCCCCTTCCCCTGTGCCTTGTAGGGCACTCTGCGTGGTTTTGTTAAATAAATAGTTTTTTTCTTCACTTCCATCTAAGAGGTTCTGTTGTGGGTGGGGGAGGGGGTGTCGGGGCCCTTCGCTCTCGGAGGAGAGAGTCTTATCATTAACCCGGGACAATAACACACCAGTGTTTTGGCTTCTGCTGAGCAGCGCTGGCACAGCATCAGCACAGTCTCTCCAACATCCCCCCCCCCCCCCAGCTCAGACAGAAAAGCTAAGGGAAGGAGGAAGGCAGGGCACTCATTATTCTACAATGTTTGCCTTCTGGAGTAACCACTACATGTGCTGAAGCCCTGCTTCCTGGGAAGTGGCTGAACATCACTCACTGATGGGAAGTAGAGAATAAAATATTTTGTGATTTTTTCCTTTTGCTTGCACATAGGACCTTTGCTGTTACTTTAATAAACTGCCCTATCTCGACCTACAAGGGGTTTTTTTTCCGTCTTATTTTCTCCCTTTTCTCTTTCCTCTTGGTTGAAATAAATTCTTGTCCCCTCAACAAAAATACGTTCTTCCATGGCTTAGTGATGTACATTCACGAGAACATTGGGAAACAAAATAAAGGGAAAAATCTGTTTATGTGCAGTAATACACAGGCTCAGTAGTAATGAAAAGATAAGAAACACCTCAGGATTCAGAAATTTAGTGTTTACATTTCAATGTTTCATTCCCCATACTTCAGAGTATTCTTTAACTTATATCTTTAGATTTAAAAAGTAACTGTAGTGGGTTGACCTTTGTCAGGGTCTACTTTGTCTTAACAGCTGGTCTGTCTTAACAGACCTATGAAAGTCTTTGAAGATAGATAAGAGGAAGTATTCTAAAAGCAAGCAGCTGGCCAGAGAAAGCCGGATACCTTGCCCAAAAGTAGAAGTTTGCTTGCTAGCCAAAGAATACCGGATACCTTGCCGAAAGTAGGAAATTCCTTGCTGGCCAAGGAATACCGGAAATATTGCCCAAATTAATAATCTGCATATACCAATCATATAGTGCATGCTTAGCTCTTGTTTATCACCTATAACCAATTATATTGTTGCAATTATATTGCATGGTGCATGTACAGACCATATGTAGAAGTTCTGTGTCGCGTGTACGGAAGGTAAAAAGCTTTAAAAGAAGCACTGCTGAAGAATAAAGTGGGACGACTTTCTGCATCACATTGGTGTTTATGTCGTACCCGTCTTGCATGGATTTATTAAACCCTGACAGACCTTGGCTACCTTAGATGACTAACCTAATATATTTCTGAGAAAAAAAAGATATAAAATTAGATGGATTAAAATTAAATGTTAAAGAACTGCTAAAATATTAAATCTCCATAGCTTTCTTTTTTTTAAAACACTGTATTAAATAGAACATGTCAAATACAGTTCTGTTTTATGTAGTTTATATTATGAAATCTTTAATTAGAATGAAACTACTTAAAAAATTGTTTGAATTTCTTATATGTTGAAGAGCATTGTATTAATATAACCACAGCACTATGCTCAAAGTTGATTTCTGCAGCCGCACAAAGTAAACCAGTACAACTCATTTATTAGCTACTTTATAATTTAGGTGAGCAGTGAACTCTTCTTTTAAAACATCAAATATGCTATTATAAATTTAAGAAGCCTTGCCTCAACCAGTTTTAAGCTTCCATATTTTGCAATAAATTACTACTCTTATTAGATACTACATGAAGCTCTGCTAGTTATCAGTCCATAAACTGTTCTTAAAAAAAAATTAAAAACCCCACACTTAAAGAATGAGCGAGGCAGAAAGAGAATGAATTATTATCCTCTCATTCTCATTCAAATAAGATGCCGTGATTGAGTAAATCAGTCTGATTTAGGTATAAGAGGGCAAATTTCTGGTTTCTATACCAGAGCTACAGTTTGATACGACGGTACTTTTGCTACAAGTTTCCAGAATGAAATACTTTTAAAAATACTTTAAAAAATACTAAGAAAGAAAGAGATAGGGTTGCCAAAACATAGTCTAACACTTAAGTTACACAGAAAAAAGAAGCATACACAATCACAATACAAAGCATTTATTTTAACACTAATTCAATCTCAGAAAAAGTCAGTATTGGAAGTGAGCAGTAATTAATCACTGATGCAGCTGCCTAAGGTTAAAATAGTAATGCAAGAAACCTGATATGAAGCTAATTTGAACAACCAAAAAGGAGGGCAGCATGTGGGGAAGGCAGAGAGAAGGGCAGGGGAGGGGTGTGTATTATCAGTAATCGAGAAGACTCATTATTACTGATAAAAGCCCATGAAACACATCAGCATTTATAAAACCAGAAAGTTCATAGCATATACAGAATAGTTTCACCTACAGTACTGGCTACAAAAAATCAAGTTTGGAAAGAGAGATACAGAAATCCCAGAAGCACAAAAAATGAAATTCAGTGTACTAGTGAAATTAATATGTTTAGTTCAAAAAGTGATCAGCCAACAGACTGAGTAATGCTGACAAAGCAAGTGAAAAATTAAAAAGTTTGAGATAAAAATTATTTAGCCTAACTTCTAAACTAATATTAGCATAATGTTTTTTCCTAAAGCTATTCCAATAGTAGCTGCTCAAATCACTACAACTACCGTAACAAAAGAAATTTTAGTGAAAAGTATTGTACTGGGCCAAGTGAGTTGCTTCTGAATATAAAGCAACCTTTAAAAAATATTTTAGAGCAACCAGCTTCTTCCTCTGTGGCTATTGTCACACTGATTTGGCCTCTGCTGTTCTATTCGATAACAATGACACTGATGCCTCTGTTGCCTATGTGCTAGTAGTGGTAGTGACATCACAGTAATTGGCAAGAGAAGCCACAATAAAGGTGGTAGAAGCACACAAAGTATGAGGTCTGTGGATTCAAGGAAATATGCCCCCTAACACAGGTGTGCACCCACAGTTTCTACAAGGGTAGACTAACATAAAGCATAATTATGCTTTGCACATGTAATAACCCTTCCCTGGGGAGGCGAGGAATTGACACAAGCAAACAACAACAAACAAAACCAAACCATACTAAGCCATGTGCAGAGAGCAGATACCTATGGGTAGTATGCAGCTTCCCTGACCTATACTACATGAATGTCTAGCAGGAAATATTTACTTTTCTTGCTATCTTGGAATTGCAAAGGGTGAAAATTCATTAGAACACAGTTTCCTGAAAAGAATGAACAGCATTAGTACCTTTTTCTGTTAAAGCCATTTCCTTCTTGTAAGCACAGGAAGCTATTCCTTTTTAATTTTATTTTCTATAAAAATTAAAAAGCACTTATAAACAATGTTCTCCACTTTAAAATAACATCTCAAATATTTAATTCAGATGCCTTAGCACTAAGAACTCTTTAAAATGAGGCCATATCACATCCTTCATACACAAATAAATCAGTTAAGCATCAAGAAAAAGCCTATTCATTAAGGCAACACAATCTGTCTCAAAAATTTGCAGAAAACGAAATTATATTTACAAAATGTTGTCATGATCAGCAAGTGTACGTTATTTCAGGCAAAAAGGAAAATGCAAATCTGAGAATTACTGATTTTCAAGGAAACTACCCAATGCATCATTGAAGCTATTAAAAAAAACCAAAAAAACCCACTGTTCCACGGGAAAGTGTATTTCCTGCTACTTCATTAGAGAACTAATGCAAAACAGAATCTGTTTTAGGAGCCTTACTGTTGAGACAGCTCAGTCATCATCTTAAAACATAGGGATTAAATTTAAGCGAATGGAACAGAAATGTTGCACCTGGTTTCAAAATAAGATACTACTGGCTCCTTCTCATTAAAGAGGGGTACCAGATCAAGTTCAACTGATAAGGTAGCAAAATCTAAACCAACAGTTGATATGTTTCAAAAACTTGAGCTCTATAAAATACACATTATTTTTGCAGTTATGTTCACCAGTTCTGCAAAAGAAAGCAGCTAAAACTTCTGTGAAAGAGAATCCAGTTATTCAGGGAATTTATTACTGCTCCTTTACATCTTTTTAAACAATAAGTATCTTCTTTATAAGCTTTTCAACATCAAAGATTCTAACACTACTGAGAGCTACTGAATTATTTTTATTCTGCAGAAGTGAACATAGAATTAAACTGTAAAATCTTAATTTTGCTTGGAAGCAGTCATATTAAGCATAACTGAGAAATTCAAACATAAAGGGAAAACCCCAAGCTATTTCAGCAGTTCATGCATTTCCCATCTGTACTACATATTCCTCATGCAACTTCCATTGCAACAAAAAGTATAATTATGCTCATTTTGGTGAGCACAGCCTTTTCAACGTTTCAAGCAGCAGCTGATATTAGATATAGTCCATTATACTGAAAGATGTATAGAAGAGCAAGAGCTATTAAAAGGGTTTGGTAGGTCAGCTCTGTCTAATGGAAAGCACTTTAGGTTGCAACACATCTTTGTTAACAAAATAGTTGTGACAGAGAGGAAGTAGTAACTTGAGTTGTTTTCAACTTCTTGACTCATTTATGTTAGCTGGTAGTAGCATTATCCTTTTCTAAAGGATACTGTGTACTTAAATTACTTACATTTTAAAGACTTTTCTTTCTATTAGGTTGGATCTTAACCAGGCCGGAAGCTTAGTGACTAAACACTGGACCAAAATCTATTCAATTCAGGAGTCTTTTTCAACTTTTAATCTTGCCCTTCTGTCTTTGAACATTCTCAGATGATTCATAACCTTTATAAAACAAAACTGGCAAGAAATATACCTGTTGATTAAGTAGCCGATTTTGCACAAGACTTGATATCACACCATTTTTGCCTCTTTTTTTGGCTTTGAAAAACAATTAAAACACATATAAACTTCTTTAATACACACTAAGAAAACCAATGCACAACTATAACATTTCTTTAAAGATTTGCAATAAATGCCAATAGAAAATTCTGTATTTCTGAATATCTCCAAGGATGGAGATTCACTGAGAATTTATTTCCCCTTAAATCCAATCAGTATTTCCCTTATTGCCAAAGGCAACTGTAGCTTTTTTTTTTGTGCACCTCAGAGGAACTTGTCTTCATCCTCTGTATAAACACCCATTAGGTAGTTAAAGGCAACATTTCAAGCCCACTTAGCTTTCTCTTCACCAGGGTAAACAAACCCAGCTACCTCAGATTCTTCTACATTTCATGCTCCAGCCCCCTAACCCTCTTGGTGTCCCTCTGTCACACTCCCTTCAGTTTGTCAGCATCTTTTTTTTTTTTAACTGATCATGCCATTTACATTCTGGTTTCAGACCATTTTTGTCCTCACAGGCTACAGCATACTTCATTATTACAATTGTCTTCACAGCATTTTGAGTCCATCTTTTCATCTTTTCTCTTCAACCAGCTTCCATTTCTACCCCACTATCTTACAGCTTTAAGACTTGGCATAGTTTTTTTCCCCACTTGATGCTACATATCACTTACACACTGTCTCACAACATGCTACATTCTACCTCCTCCATGCCATCAATAAGGCCAGTTCCCTCTATGATTAACCCCCTTAACACTGTCAGCCAAAAGCTTTGTTCTGTCTTCTGTATACAAAGTACATTTCCAAGATTTACCACAAGTCTTTGCATCCTTGACATGGTTTAGGAATGGCACTCCAAAACCACAAGCCACTCATCCCCCTGCCCCTCCAGTGAGAGAGACAAAAGGCAGAGATTATGGGTTGAGATAAGAACAATTTACTGGAAACAGCAATGGGATAAGAAACTAACTGTAACAGCAACAATATTAATAACAAAAGTATACAAAAGAGGGTGATTTACATCCAAAAAATACTTACCGAGCCCAAACCCATGAAATGCAGCCCTAAGACAATAAAAAAAATGGCAGACAGACCCTCTGCGACTATACTTTTTCTCCCAATCACCAGCCACACACCCTTCTTGGAAGTAAGAATCCCTTACTTCCAACTCCCAGTGATGATCTGAGTGGTATAGAATAACAAGCTAGATGCGCCCACATGGCTCCATGCTTTGCCCCCTCACAGCTACTGTGAAAAATTAACTCTGTCCTAGCCAAAAACCAGGATAATCCTCTACCCTGAAATCTCTTGTGAACAATAATTCTCTTTGAAAAGCATGGAACACTTGTTGATTGTCATACACAAGGTACAACTTGTATACCCTATTTATATAAATTTGTAAACATAACTATACTTACCTACTTCATGTATCCACAAATTATCCAATCTTTCCTGAAACTGAAAGGTTATTGCAACTTTCAGTTTAAAAGGCAGTTACACAGCTGAAGTAATGAGCTACTCTCTCATCATTTTTGAAAACTGCTAAATTCAGGAATTAATTTTATTATTTTCCTGATGAATTGCTAAATGAGTTTTAATTTAGTTTGGTCCGAGATCTGTGGTCATCAAGATTTTCTCTATCCATACATTGTCAATATTCTAGCTTAGGGCTGCTCTTCAGGCTACTGTGCATCAGGTGAGCTAAGGTAACTGCATGTGACTTCCTGAAGCTTTGCAACTGAAAAACAGTAAAAGCAAAAATATACCTCTGCCAATATTCAAAAATATTATGCTGTCACACATTGACAATAGAAGTTTAGCACTAGAAAACATCTGCTTTATACATCAGCAAGCTTTCCATTTCATTTACTTTATGCTGCCCCCCTTGAGGAAGCTGTGGACTTGATGAGGTCTCTGCTCAGTCTCCTACAGGCTGAACAAACCAAGTGACCTCAGCTGCAACTTGTAAACCTTGCCCCCAAGGCCCTTCACCATATTGGTCACCCTCCTTTGGATGCTCTCTAATGGCTTTATATCTTTTTTATATTGTGGCACCCAGAACTGCCCCCAAGACTTGAGGTGAGGCCACCCCAGTGCAGAGCAGAGTGGGACAATCACCTCCCTTGACCTGCTGGCAATGCTGTGCCTGATGCAGTCCAGGACACAGTTGACCCTCCTGGCTGCCAGGGAACACTGTTGACTCATATTCAACTCGCCATCAACCAGGACCCCCAGGTCCTTTTCTATGGTGCTGCTTTCCAGCCTCTCGTTCCCCAGTCTGTCCATACATCCAGGGTTGCCCCATCCCAGGTGCAGAATCCAGCACTTGCCCTTGTTAAACTTCATATGGTTGGTGGTTGCCCAGCCCTCTAGGCTATCTAGATCTTTCTGTAAGGCCTCTCTACTCTCAAGGGAGTCAGCAGCTCCTCCTATTTTAGTATAAATGGAAAGCTTAACATACATTCAACTCCTGCATCCAGATAATTTATAAAAACATTAAAGAGCACTGGCCCTGAAATATGTATTTCATATTGTAAGTTTGGATTTAATAAGAGACACAGGAGTCTGAATCGCCTCACTGTTATTTTAATTTAGACCATTCACAACATAAATTAATTGAAATTTTCTAATATATTGTGTACATAAACAGAAAAATGGGAGCAAAAGTTGTACGATCAGTTGACAAAAATTAGTCCCAAGACTTTCTCTAAATTAATGCATCAGGAAATAGGAAGAGCAAACAGAAAGTAATATAAAAACCAAAAAATGCAGGACAACCTGAGAATCAGAGATGCTGAGTGAAAGTAATAGCACTACAGGTGCTGACATAAAGCACAGGAAAAAAATCCATGTAACAGCTGAACTGTTTCAGCAGCGTACTGACACTGAAACCTATTGTTTTCACAGCACTCTGATTTGTTATTCCTTTCAATGAGAAAGGATAATATAGTAAATAAATAGGACTAGGAGGGTTAGAAGGAGATGGCCTAATCTTATTATGAAAGGGGGCACTCAAGAAGAAATCTATATGTTACATTTCTCATGCAAGTAAGAGTTGGATTGAGAAACAGGAAAAAGCACTAATCATTTCTTTATCTCCCTTTGCTGCTTCCTGTGCATTTACAACTGCTAAAGCAAGAACAAATATGCTTCCTTTCCTACTACTGTCGCTACTGGCAATGCTTCAGAAATACTATTTTGCAAAAAATTTTCCTCAAATTCACATATTCTGTCTTACTGTTTTCCTTTTCTCTCAGTTCTATTCATTGGCCAGGTTTTCTTCCACACTGTTCCCACTGCTTCATGCAAAGATCAAGAAAAAACTAGGTTTAATCCTGCTCCTTCTGCTCCCTTAGGACAAGAGGGCAATACTCCAGTTTACTCAATATAAGTATTAGTAGAAAAAGTGGTGACAAAGTGATGAAATCTTTGAGAGCACAGATGTGCTGAATTCTTCTGTCCAGTCTGCTAGTATTTCCAAATTCTTAAATATTATACAGTAATAATTTAAACTTGAGATGTGTACCTGACTCCAGATATACACAGGCAAATAGCTACAAAGAAAAAGAAAAAAAATAGGAGGAAAAAAAAGAGACGGAGAAAGGTAATGGGAACTTGATCAATGATGAAAATTACTTGCTAATGAAAGACATCTCGTCTCCCAGTACTATAGAGACTATCTGGTGATCTAAAGTAGATTTTTTTTGCTTCACCTGTTGCTACCATCTTATCAAGAGTTGGTCTACATGGGAAAATTGGTCACTTCAAACACTCACATCCAAATTTTCAGTCCATTGTTAAAAACTCTACTGGTCCCATGTACCAGACATACCTCTAGAAGAATAATTTTATAACAACAAACATCAATAAGCCAAAAATCACATGCAACAACAATGTAAAATAAGCTGAATTTTAAATAAAACCATATACTATATCCACTTCAAAATAAAGACATACAATTACTATAACATCCACTATTCAATTGACATAGGAATTTCTAACACGTTGTGCAGAGTCCACAAAACCTTACCTTATACCTTCTGCAATACAGCAGCATAACACTGGCAAGCTCTGGCTTTTTTTACTGGTATTACTGTAGAGAAAAATATCTAAGACTTAAACAAGTTACTACTATTTCTATTTTTACACCGTATAAAAATCACCCCCATTGGTCTCTGGAGAACCAAACTCCAGCTGATGTTTCACTTGCCATCAAACTGTCTTGGGGTGATTCTGAGACACAGCCCATACCAGTTCATTGAATGTTTTGGTCTACTGAATAGACTGACGGAAAAGAAACCAACCTAACAGCTGACCTCCATAACATCTGTATATATGTTGATGGTTAACCCATTATGTAACACTGTGTAGACAGCACTCATGAATACATAGCGTACTTCAAATTGAACCCTCACTGTCCAATGAAAATGGTTCATTTTGTACAGGTTCCTATTTCAGATATTAAGGGCAAGCTCTTCTCTAACTTGAATTCTATTTAGTGAACATCCTGACCTCCTAATCCAAATTATGCATACATGCCTTCAAAGCAGTAAGGGCCTCTGGGTGAAACTTCAGGAATACTTGGGCAATGCCTCCTACACTGTCAGGTAATCCTCTTCAGAAAGCTTAATGACCCAAGATGATTTATGACTCATGAATAACAGCACCAGTAAATACTAGTAAATAAGTAGCACTTCTATGAAGAGGGCCAAGCTTCAGCAGCAGTACTTCTCAGAAATATTTATGGGTCTTGCAGATTATTCACTGGCCTGTCAGGGAATAGAGAGTTTTCTGGGTTTTAGAAGGTAATAGGCAAAGATGCTCAATCAATATGAAATGTGGTAGACAGGGAGAAACGCTTGTCCATTAAACTGCAGTAGTTCTTTCCAGCTTTTAGCAAAATACTTGAGTTCTGTGAACAAGGAATAAGGTTAATAAAATGACAGCATCCTTAAACCTCTCTCTCCTTTCCATCTTTTTTTCAATTACCTTTGCAAAATTAAACATATCAAATTTACTAAGAACAAGCATTTTAAAATTTTATCATTTCTGATGTGGTTTAGTTTTGTTGCTTTTCTTCCACTCAGTTACAAAGGGATCATTTTTAAACACAACATATGCAATCTGAAAGTTGCAAGATAGAAATATGACAAACACCTCTAATTCTAATATTTAAAAAAAGCCTTAGAAGAAATGACATCACCATGTCAATAGAAATAGTAAAAGGAGAGGAATCAAATTTAAAGATAACAAGGAAAGGAAAAGCCAAAGAAATACGCAAAAAACTTAATACACTCATAACAGAAAATTTAATGTATCTAGGTGGTCAATTTATATTCATAACTTTTTTCTTAAAAGAATTTTATTCACATTCCCAGTCTAAAGACATCAAAGCTGTAAGCCACACTAGCGTCAGAGGTAAGAAAAAGCTATTCCAAGTAAATAGTTCATTCCCAAGTTTGTCACTCCACCTAAATAGCTAAGTGATCTCACATTTAACAAATGATAGGGTAATCAAAACTGAATGATCACACCCTGCCTTAAATGACAGCAGCCTGTCCACACCACTAAACTAAAAATTCCCATATAATTGTGCCCCACTAGACCTGCCGTTTGTGAACAGAGAAGGGCTGGTGTGGGATGTGATAGTTGGAGGCCATCTTGGGCACAGTGATCATGAAATGATAGTTTTCTGTTCTCAGAGGAGTAAGCAGGGGGGGTCAGCAGAACTGCCACCTTGGACTTCCAGAGGGCAGACTGGCCTGTTTGGGAGCCTGGTTGAGAGAGTTCATTGGGAGGCAGTCCTGAAAGGCAAAGGGCTCCAGGAAGGCTAGATGTGCTTTAAGAAAGAAATCTCAGAGGAGCAGGGGCAGACTGTCCCCATGTGCCAAAAGACGAGCTGGCAGGGAAGAAGACCACCCTGGCTGAACAGAGAGCTTTGAATGGATCTCAGGGAGAACAAGAGAGTCCATCACCTCTGGAAAAAGGAGCAGGCAGCTCAGGAGGACTACAAAGATGCCGTGAGGTCATGCAGGGAGAAAATTCAAAGAGCCAAAGCCCAGCTAGAACTTCATCTGGCTACTGCTGTAAAAGACAATAAAATATGTTTCTATAAATACATTAACAACAAAAGGAGGGCCGAGGAGAATCTCCATCCTGTATTTGATGTGGAGGTAAACATAGTGACAAAGGATGAGGAAAAGGTTGAGGTGCTTAATGCCTTCTTTTCCTCAGTCTGTAATACCAAGACCAGTTGTCATCAAGGTACTCAGCCCTCAGAGCTGGAAGACAGAGATGGGGACCAGAATGAAGACCCCATAATCCAGGAGGGAATGGTCAGTGACCTGCTACACCACTTAGACCCACACAAGGCCATGGGGCTGGATGGGATCCACCCAAGGGTACTGAGGGAGCTGGTAGAAGTGCTCACTGAGCCACTTTCCATCATTTACCAGCAGTCTTGGCCAACCAGGGAGGTCCCAGGGGACGGGAAGTTGGCAAATGTGACAGCCATCTATAAGAATGGTTGGAAGGAGGATTCAGGGAACTACAGACCACTCAGCCTGACCGTGGTGCCAGGGAAGGTCATGGAGCAGATCATCTTGAATGCCATCATGCAACACATGCAGGACAACCCAGGGATCAGGCCCAGCCAGCAGGGGTTTAGGAAAGGCAGGTCCTGCTTGACCAACCTGATCTTCTTCTACAACAAGGTGGCCTACTTAGTGGATGAGGGAAATGCTGTGAATGTGTCTACCTGCACTTTAGTAAAGCCTTTTTGACACCGTTTCCCATGGCATTCTCCTGGAAAAGCTGGCAACCCATGGCTTGGACAGGTGCTCTCTTCACTGGGCTAGGAACTGTCTGGATGGCCAGGCCCAGAGAGTGGTGAGGAATGATGTCATATCCAGTTGGCAGCCAGTCACCAGGGGGGTTCTCCAAAGCTCAGTATTGGGGCCAGTCCTGTTTAACATCTTCATTGATGACCTGGACAAGGGGATCAAGTGCAACCTCAGTAAATTTGCAGAGGGCACCAAGTTGAGTGGGAGTGTTGATCTGCTGGAGGGCAGGAAGGCTCTGCAGAGGGATCTGGACAGGCTGGAGCAATGGGACAAGGCCAATTGTATGAGGTTCAACAAGGCCAAGGGCCGGGTCCTGCATTTGGGTCACACCAACCCTCTGCAGCTCCAGGCTGGGGGAGAGTGGCTAGAAAGCTGCTCAGCAGAAAAGGACTTGGGGGTGCTGGTCGACAGCAGCTGAACATGACCCAGTGCGTGCCCAGGTGTGCCTGTGGCATCCTGGCTTGGATCAGTAATAGTGTGTCCAGCAGGACCTGGGCAGTGATCATCCCCCTGTACTGAGCACTGGTGAGGCCACACCTCGAGTACTGTGTCCAGTTCTGGGCCTGTCACTGCAAGAAAGACATTGAGGTGCTGGAGTGAGTCCAGAGAAGGGCAATGGAGCTGGGGAAAGGTCTGGAGCACCAGGAGTGGCTGAGGGAGCTGAGGGGGCTCAGCCTGGAGAACAGGAGGCTCAGGGGGGCCCTTCTTGTTCTGTACAACTCCCTGAAAGGAGGGTGGAGGCAGGTGGGAGTTGGGCTCTTCTCCCAGGTAGCCAGTGATGGGACAAGAAGAAATGGCCTCAAGTTGTGCCAGGTGAGGTTTAGATTGGATATTTGGGAAAATTTATTCATAGAAAGGTTTGTGAAGCATTGGAAAAAGCTGCCCAGGGAAGTGGTGGAAAGGGCACTGCAACTGTTCAAAAACGTGTAGATGTGCTTAGAGACATGGTTTAGTGGTGGATCTGGCAGTTTTAGGTTAATGGTTGGACTCCATGATATTTAAGGTCTTTTCCAATCTTAATGACTGTGATTCTATTAAACATCACTAGCAGTCACCACCTAAAATAGGCTCACATGATGAATAGCAAAAGCACTTCAGTACAAGACTGACAAGCATGGATAGAGCTACAAGAATGAATTTATAGAATGCATAATTCTCATCTTACATTCAACACAGGTCATGTAAGGAGAAAAAAATGCTGCACCAAATACTAAAAAATATAAGTTATGAACATAACTTTCTTATTAAAAGAAAGAAAGACCAATACCTTCCGTCACTTATAGTTTCTGCATTACTGTTTGCAGCATGACATATTCAAAACAATGCTAATCTTTCAGTTGGCATGAGCAGTAGGAAGAAACAGGCTTTTGCCCAAGTAGGACCAAAAAAGACCTCAAACTTACTCAGGCACATATGGCACTTAGTTTCAGAATTATAACTGCTTTACAAAACTGCATTAGTCCACTAAATTATTTAATCATGGGCTGTGTCAGTTTTTATACTACTCACAATCAGATACAGCCCTATTAGTACCAGAGTCCAATTAGGAATAGATCCTACATGATAGTTAATGCACAACACAAAAGAAAACACCCTTCTTATCCAGAAGCTTTTATGTATTTTTTTCAGCTAATTGTTTTAATACTTGCTTGTGTTTTAGGTCAGCCAAGAAAGATTTTCCTTACTTATATCAGTTTCAGCCTGCATGTTCCAGCACCTGGTGCTTCTGAGAAATTATAAGCAAACTAAGTCAGTCTTTGGTTGTAGAATGTAAGACAATCTTTGAAACTGCCTAGATCAAGTACAACCAACAGTTTTGGAGATCAAGGTATAATTTATCTAAGGTATGACCTTACACCGGAATTCAGTGAAACCTACTATGTAAATGGCAAACTGAAAGTTAAATCCAAAAAATATGGTTAAAGCAAAGCTTAACCAACAGACAATAAGAAAATTTTCTTTAAAAATATGTTGTATGCCATTTCACAAAAAAAAAGCAGTGTATTGCAATTCACTGGGGGTTTTTTGCTCATTTAAGTTAACTCTTGGTTAACAGAAAAAAAAAGTTATCCAATTGTCAGGATTTCTGCCACATCGTGACTGATATCTCTGGACCAGTAGGTGGGAAAAGGCATTTCTTCACAGTTTGTTATCAGTCATCCAATTTCAAGAGTCATAAGGCACAAGATATGTATGATACCTGACTAGATAGATAAAGGGTACAGAATACTCTCTGCTCATAGGTGCTGGAAACTTTGAAAGTTGCAAGGCTCTGGGTTGTTTTCTTTTATAATACCACTACCATGTGGTAGTGGTATTATGGTAGTTAACCACACCATCCTACCATGTTTTAACCACTTGCTCTTCAAGCTAGGAACTTCAAAAGCTAAGAAAATATACTGCACAGGTAACTTGAAGTACAAAGAACAGTTATGTAGATTGCTGTTAATATTAAAGTCTGGTCTTGTACTATCTGCCTCAGTGGTTTAATACAGTCAGTTAGACAGAGGAACCCTCATGACAAAAGAAAAAAAAAAAGTAATTTCCAGTGCACCAAGACATGTCCTCCACAGTTTTAAAAAATAGACTGAAAGGCAACTAACATTATACTAAAATAATTAAATATTCTGAAAGACTCTTTTTTAGGAATTAGAAGGGACATTTTTTTGTTAAAGTCACAGCTCACCTGCCTGCCAGTGGGGTTTTTTTATCTGCCTGGTTTTTCAAATTATACATTTGTCAGTTCTTTAGTAATATATAGACACACACTCAGATAACACAAGCAGGATTAATACTATGAAGTCTATCAAGAAAATTTCTGGCCAGTAACACCTCCCCAGTAACAGTACCTAAATTAACAACTATTTTAGTTTAGGCAAATTAAAGCTGTAATTACAGGTGTGGCTGGATGAGCAATATCAAAATGAGGTTTAAGAGAAGAAACATTGTAAAACTAGAAAATCATTAGAGGATTTCAGATTCCACCAGTGTTTTTATCAGTTAAACTCTTGCATTTGACAACCTATTTGGTAACATGATTTAAAACAAACAAGCATAAACCTCTACATTTTCCACTTCAAACATGAAACAAGGGAAGGTGATGCCTAAAATGCTGGTAAAAATGAGACGCAGACACTGCAGTATAGGGAAAAGGGTATTACCTTGGTTTAATATGATCCCAGGTGCACCATCGTCAAAGGTGGTACCACGATGACAAAAAAGGACCCTGGGTACAACGCGTTCTGGCAAGCCAGCCAGGAGAAGAGGGGACCCCGAGTTCTGATTTTGGAGCGAGAAACACCCCGCTGTACCCCCCCCCTTGCTGGCACTACGGGAGGGAAGCGGCGGTCCGAGATTGCGAAAAGCAGGGAATTTCCGAAAAACCTACCACAGAAACACAGCAGGAGAGGTGAGATCAAAAGGGTTTTTTACGGTTTTATTGCTAGCTAGTATCTGGGGGAGATCTCCATCTGGGCGGGAGGGTGGCCAGAGGGGCCATAAAGGAGGGGTTTTCACAACCTACTCTGCTCCCGCAGGGGGCTGTGAGGAGAAGGGGACGCTCTTCGTTATTACTCACAGCGAGCCACGCAGTGGCTCACAGGGGGTTGTAGCTCAAAGAGAGCTGTGGCCCACGGGTTGGGGGTGTGGGTTCGAATACCGAAGGGTGGTGGTTCGAATCTCGCCACGGGTTTAATTTGCGAGCGTGTGCTGTTTTAAGCTTGCTTTCTTTACTCTGCTGGGGCGTGGGAACCGCGGGTTCGTTTCTTGTGCCAGTCTTCAGGCTAAGTGCTTTCTTTCCAGCTGTTTCTTTTCTGTTTTTAAACGAAACATGGGTGGTGCATCTTCTGCTAACCCAAAAATCCCACAAGATTCCCCACTGGGTCTGATCTTAAAAAACTGGCACGACCTAATGGGGAAAAACATCCCCCTGTACACGGAGGAATTAACTAGGCTCTCGTTGTGGGTGTGGCCTGTGTTGGAACTGGAGGGGGGAGAGAAATGGCCCAATCTAGGTAGTTTAGAGGACCAATTAATCACAAAACTATTGGTAAAGCTTCGGGTCCAGGGCAGGTTTGATGAGTTAAGGTATGCAGAGTTGTTTTCTATATTCTTGAATCAAGAGGAGGTGTACAAACAAATGAAAAAAGACTGCCTGCCTTGCGAGAAAGAGTATCTTACCCCTTGTCGCTACAGGAGCCAGCCGGACCGGAGGTGGCGGGAGGCTGGCTCTGTCCTCCGCCGCCGCCGCTGCCGGCAGCCCCCCTCCCTGCCCCGGGCCGATATGGCACTGGGGGTGGGGGATCGGTGGCCACCGCCGGCTCCCCTCCTCCCTGCCACGGTAGGGCTAGGGATGGGGGATGGGTGGCTACCTCCCCCTCCGCTGTCACCCTCCCCGGGCCGCCCTGAGGGCGGAGAAAGGAGAGAAGCAGGGCCGGGCTGGTTACCGCCCGCCCGCCGCACTGAGGGCGGAGGCAGGGGGGCAGCGGAGGCAGGTCCAGGAGGGGAGGGAAGTGCACCTGCTGCTGTACCTGACCCCTCCCAGGCAAGAAAGGGGGGGACGGGGGGCAGCAGCCGCTTTGCCGCGCAGTCAGTGACAGAGCTGAGAGAAAAATAACTGCGACTAAAATCCAGCCAGATGAATTCAGTGCAGATAGCTCCGAGGAGGAGGAGACCGGGACTGGAGCTGTGACCACAGCAGCCAGCGGGCTTACCGGGAAGGAGAGGGGGAAGGTAACCCGGGAGGCTATAGGGGCTGCTAATCCAGTAACTGAATACACCAGATCTAAAAGAGATGAACCAAGAAAGAAAGAGGCTGTCCTAGAAGCACCTTTGGGGCAAGCTGAGAGGAAACTGAGTCGAGGTATTGTAAAAGTAACCAGTGCCACAGGGATAAGTGAAACACGGCCTTTCTTTCAACCTTTAAAATTTGAACTGAGAAAATCCATTATGCCAGTAAAGAAGGATGATAGTAAAAGTTACAAATTAGTGAAAGATTTAAAAGCAATTAACAAAACCACAGAGGACATAGAAGACATAGATTCAGTTGTGCCAAACCCCTACATTTTTCAGACCACACTGACAAATGAACTAGAGAGGTTCACAGTTTTAAATCTCAAAGATGCCTTTTCCTGGATTTCTATAAGGAAAAGTAGTCAAGAACTCTTTACATCTGAGTGGGAAAATCCTGAGACAGGAGGAGAGACTCAGCTCACCTGGGCAGAGATACTCCAAGGGTTCAAGAATAGCCCAACTATATTTAAACATCAGCTGTCAAAAGAACTAGAGGACTGGAGAAGACAAGAAAAAAACCTTATATAAAGCTCTTAAGGCAGGTGAGAAAGGAACCATCAACTGGACAGAGAAAGCAAAGGCTGAATTTAAACAACTAAAACATTCCTTAATACCTGCTCCAGCTCTAGAGCTGCCAGACATAACTAAAACCTTTGGACTTTTTACATATGAGCAGCAGAATGTTACTCTAGAAGTACTGGCACAGCACCTTGGGAATCAGCAAAGAGCTGTGGCCTCTTTCTCAAAACAACTAGACAATGTTAGCCAAGGGTGGTCTGGGTCTCTGAAAGCCATTGCAGCCACTGTCATCCTAATACAGGAGGCTCATAAATTCACCCTTGGGCAGCGCATTGTCGTGTATGTACCCCACACCGTGATCTCTGGGCTGGCGCAAAAGGGGGGACACGATGTCACCCTAAAAACAATATCTGTTGTAAACCCTGCAATGTTTTTGTCATCCACATTACTTAATGACCTGCCTGAGCATGACTGTTTGCAGACAAGGGAGGAGACCTATTCCAGCAGACCAGACCTGAAGGATGTGCCTCTGAAGAAGCCAGATTGGGAACTGATCACACTGACCAGAGCTCTAGAACTGAGCAAGGGAAAGGAGGTAAACATATGGACTGATTCCAAATATGCCTTCAGTGTTGTTCATGCCCACAGAGCTATCTGGGAAGAATGTGGCCTGCTGACTGCTCAAGGTAATGGCATCAAGCATGCAAAACAAACCCTTGCGCTCCTGCAGAGCACCTGGAAGCCTACAGAAGTAGCTGTCCTTCATTGCAGAAGTCATCAAAAGAGGAAGACAACTCCTGAAGTAGGAAATTGCTTTGCTGACAAAATAGCAAGAGGGATAGCAGAAAAAGGCATTTTTGCAGTAGTGCCACAGAAAGAAGTAGATCTAACAGGGTTTGCTCCAATATATGATCAGAGTGACCAAAAGTTAATTAAATTTCTTAAGGCTGAAATTAAGAAGGTGAGTGGCCTGTTACACTGATAGGCCAGGTTGTAGTCCCACCCCTGATCCTTCGAGACATAGCACAGAAGGAACATGAGAGTACACACTGGGGAACAGAAAACCTTTTAAAACATCTGAAAAAAGTAGTGATAAGAAGAAGAAGAACTGATATTGTGCAATCTATAACAAGCAAGTGTGAAACCTGTTGCAAAAAGAACCCTGTCACAAGTAAGAGAGTAGTGTTAGGAGCGACCAAGGCAGGGCATCTCCCAGGAGATTACTGGCAAATAAATTTTACTGAAATATCACGTAAGGAAGGATATGAATATGTACAGGTATTGGTTGATGTGTTCAATGAATGGCCTGGAGCTTATCCCTGTCGCACCGGTGCAGTGGGGAAGGTGGTGAAAGCCTTGCTCGACCATGTAATTCCGGGCTTTGGGGTTCCTTTGGGAATGTCATCAGATAGGAAACCACATTTTGTTGCAACAGTGATCGGGGAAGTTAGCAGGGTTCTGGGACTTACTTGGGACCTGCACACATCATACAGGCCCCAAGCAAGTAGCAAGGTTGAATGTATGAATGGAACCCTCAAAGCCCAGATTGGTAAGATCTGTCAAGAAACATCTATGACATGGGTTCAGGCTTTGCCTATAGCCTTACTGAGGGTCCACATACAACCAAGGTGGAGGGACAATATAAGTCCCTATGGAAGCCTATATGGCAAACCATATCAGGTTCCACACATTCCGGGAAAAATTTACATGAGGAGAAAAATTGATTTACAGAAATACTTAACAGCCTTAAGCTCCATTTTGCAGAAGCTCCAGAGATTTGTCATGCTGTCCAAAGCTATAGGATTGGACACCCCTGCTAACCTGTTTCAGCCTGGAAACTGGGTCTACATCAAATGGTGGACCAGCAACCCCTTCCAAGCTAAGTGGAAGGGACCATTCCAAGTTTTGCTGACCACCCTCACTTCTAAGAAAGGTTGCTGAGAAAAGATCATGAATCCACTACTCCAAAATGAAGAAAGCTTCTGCCCCTGAGACCATCAAAACAGAGACTGATGCAAATCAAAATGATGTAGTTTAAATTGTTCTTTACATGTCTGTTGTTTGCCCAATTGGTAACCATGACTCAAGGCTCAGCCAAAAGTTACACAACACTGTGATCCAAAAAATATCCAGAGCTCTTAATATGAGCAATTGCTGCACCTGCACCCAGTTACCACCTCTAGATGGATGTGATAACTGGCCATTTAAAATTAAAAAAGTTTTGGAAGAAGTTTGGAAAGGGATTCAAATTCTGTATGAAGTGAGTCCAAAAATTACACCTGAAAATTTGACCTATCTTCCACGCCCTCACTTCATGGTTACCAGACTGGGCCTGGGTAAGAGAAACATTTATTATAGTTGTAATTGTAGTTATTATTTTTAGTATAGCTAGTTATGTAAACTAGTGCTGTAAATAGTGTAATGTAGTTTAGAGACTAGACAAGGTAAAGTCTTGTTAGTCTCTAAAAAAGGGGGGAAATGATACCTGATGGTTTTTTGTCTTTTCTCTTTATACTCTTTTTATACCCATTTTATATACTTTTTACCCTTTCCCATTCCTGTACTTTTCACTCCCTGTATCTTAGCCCACATGTTTATAACCCTTGTACTCTAGCCTAGTTCAGAATTCTTTGGAGAAGACAAAACATCCCCACAATTTCAGGAACATGAGACACCAACCTTGAAGGGAGCCTCATCTATGGAACATGTTTAGTAAACTAAGTTGTAGCCTTTTTGGGGGGGAGGTAATTAGAATAAGGGGGCAATTACTTCATTTGTTAGGTTTCTTATTGGGGAATTTTAGATAGGTATGCTAATTGGTGAGGTCCATAAAATTGTATACACATTGTACCCAGGGTCCTTTTTTTGGTCATGGTACCACCTTTGATGATGGTGCACCTGGGATCATATTAAACCAAGGTAATACCCTTTTTCCTATACTGCGGTGTCTGTGTCTCATTTTTACCAGCATTTTAGGCATCAAAGGGAGAAATATATAACCCAGAATGGACTCTTCGGTCAATACATCATGATTATGTACAGCAGCACTATCACAGATTTTTAATCTACTTTTTAAAGACTGTCCTTTTCATAGATATAAATTAAACTACAGTGTTAAGGAGGGTTCTTACCACAAAAAGTAAATAAAACTTGATAGAGAGATTTTATTAATCAAAGAAAAGCATTTTCCTTACTTTCCACTTCTAGAGAGTCAGAAGATCATGGCCCTGTATATCAAATATTTCTCACCAGAATTCAACAGTGTTGAATAAACTATATCTATAGAATTTTAATAAATTTCAAAACTTCTGCTCTACCTGTTGTGGAGAAAGCATTATTGTTTCAGTAAACAAACTGACTAAACAAAGTAAATATTCAACAAATTAGAATGATTAAGCATGGTCACTCCTAATAAAGACCTATACTCTGAAAACAGATAATTTCATGTTGTGCTGGGTTTAGCTGGGATAGACTTTGACTTCTTCATAGTAGCTGCTGTGGTTCTGTGTTTGGGTTTGTGCTAAACACGGGGTTGATAATAGAAATGTTTTTGTTATTGCTGAGCTTGCACTGAGCCAAGGCCTTTTCTGCTCCTCATACGGCCATGCTGGGGAGGGAGCTGGGGGTGTGTAGGAGGTTGGGAGGGGACACAGCCAGGACAGGTGACCCCAACTGACCAAAGGGATATTCCAGAACCTGTGACATCATGTTCAGCAATAAAACTAGGGGGGAGGTTGTTGCAGGGCTGCTACTCAGGGACTGGCTGGGCATCAGTCAGTTGGTGGCAAGCAATTTATTTCATTTGCATCACTTGTTTTCCTTGGGTTTTACTTTCCTTTCTGGTTTTGGGGCTTCCCCCCCCCTTTTCCTTACTTAAAAAAAAAATAAACTTTTTATCTTAACCCATGAGTTTCTTTCTCACTTTTACCCTTCCAATCCTCCCCTATCACACCAAAGAGGGGGGGAAAAGCAGTTGGGGTGCTTAGTTGCCAGCTGGGGTTAAACCATGACACAGTATTCACAAAAGCTTATATTAACAGGTTTTATGCTCTCCAAGTATTATGCTGACAAATTTTTATAACTAAACTGCCAATTTTACAGTACAAGAAATTAGAAAATTCAGCTATAAAGCTATACTTTGCTGACTGCCATAATTTCCCTAGCTGGCCTTGATATAATCACTGTACATATAGTATTTTTTTAAGCTTAAGGAAGTTTAGGGGTAGCAGTCTTGAAGATAGGAAGCTGTACAACTATGTGACCACTGCCATCATACAAACCTGACCAAAAAAAGCACAGTAAATAGGGTTATGGGTAAGAGGTGACAAACTGAACTATAGGCATCTT
The DNA here is from genome assembly GCF_008360975.1 of Lichenostomus cassidix. Taxonomy (NCBI): domain Eukaryota; kingdom Metazoa; phylum Chordata; class Aves; order Passeriformes; family Meliphagidae; genus Lichenostomus; species Lichenostomus cassidix. The sequence goes on from NC_139510.1 coordinate 6,990,033, forward strand.
AACCCTCTGTCTTGCATTTTCTAAATTCACATCTGGTAAACAGAGAATTTCTGTTTGCTAAAGGAATATCCAAAAAAATCCACATTAGAGCCAAGATGACTGAACCTCCTCCAGAAGTCCTAGCCATCTTCTTAGTATATCTGCTTATTTAGCAAAATTTAAAATAATCCATGAGATCAAAGCTGTCTAAGGCTCTCTGAAGTGGACTGTGATAGGAGCTATAAAATAACAGATAAGACAAGAAGCACATGCAAGATCTGTAAGAGATATAATGGCTAGTATCTTATATATGTACAAAAGAAAAATCATTTGATAGCCAGAAATTTAGGAACATTATTCAAATTACATTACAGCATATAAGGCCCTTATAAATAAAGTACAAGGGAAGGACACTGGTAAAAAATTCTACTTCCCTCACCATTAATGGCTAGAGAGAAAGGATTTATGTAGATCCTCACCCTCAGATGGATGTTCATTAAACTGAATGAGAAATTTTTTAAATTAGAAAGTTTCACTGAAAACTGTCAATTGTCAAACTGGACATAGCTTAGAAAATGTTTCCATTTAAACAGACTTTATTTCAAAATAACAGAACTAAGGTGTTTCAGCTTTACACCATTAAAATGTTTCTAAAATGAAACATTAGTTAAAATCAAAGTATGCTAGACCTTAAATGAGAATGTATTTTCTTCCACCAATATCACTATGTTGTTTTCAAATGTCAATCTAAATATTTTTTCGGACATAACTTTTCTGGAAATTGGATCAGAGAGTCCATGTGTTGTTTTTATTTTGCTGTGGAGTAGAATATCATTGAAAACCATACAAAATACCCTACAGAGAGAAGATTCACGCTATTTACATTATTACTATAAGTAAACACAAGTAATCAAACAAGACAACATATTCATATATGTTAATGATAGACTAGAATCATAGAAACATCAAGGTTGGAAGAGACTTGTAAGATCATTAAGTCCAACTGTCTACCCAGCACTACCACTGTAACCACTAAATCACATCACACAGCGCCAGATCCAGACACCTCTAAAACACCTCCAGGGATGGTGACTCCACCACCTCCCTGGGCAACCTATTCCAATGCCTGAACAGGGAAAACATTGTTCTGATATCTAATCTGAATCTTCCCTGTCTCAGCTTAAGGCCACTTCCTCTGGTCCTCTCACTGTAGGCTTGGCAGAAGATACCAGCCCCACCTCACTACAACCTGCTGGCAGGGAGTTGTAGAGAGTAATGAGGTCCCCCTGAGCCTCCTTTTCTCCAGACTAAACAAACCCAGCTCCATACTTCCCCAAAATTCAAGGAAATAAGACATGTAGTGAAACAAAAAGATCCTTGCAGACCTATCCTATCTGTTCTATTATACTAAAATTTCATAGAATCATAGAATGACTTGGGTTGGAAGGGACCTTCAGGACCATCTCATTCCAATCCCCCTGCCGGGGGCAGGGATACCTTCCACTAGACCAGGTTGCTCCAAGCCCCATCCAACCTGGCCTTGAACACTTCCAGGGATGGGACAGCCACAGCTTCTCTGGGCAACCTGTGCCAGGGTCTCACCACCCTCACAGCCAAGGATTTCCTCCTAATATCTAATCGAAACCTCTACTCTTTCAGTATAAAACCATTCTCCCTTGTCTTGTCACTCCATGCCCTTGTAAATAGTCCCTCTCCAGCTTTCTTTTCAGCCCCCTTCAGGCACTGAAAGGTGCTCTAAGTTCTCCCTGGAGCCTTCTCTTCTCCAGGCTGAACAGCCCCAACTCTCTCAGGCTGTTTTCATAGCAGAAGGGCTCTATCTCTCTAATCATCATAATAGTTAATATCTTCCAATCAGCTAAAGCATTTCTCAAGACCTATTTTAGTAACAGACTTTGAAAGTCAGTATTCCTAAATAATTTTTAAATATTTTTAATTTAAAAAATGCAATACTGTAAAACAAACTATGTAATTATTGCAAATCATCAAACATGCCTCCTCAGAAATCAAGTTTTCTCCCACAAACTTGCCCACCTCACCTAAGCTGAAATATGTCTGTTCATATTTTGCAAGGTGAGAAAAGGACTAAAGTCTTTCCATCTTGTTCACTTCACACACTTGCAAAGCTCTCATTTGCTAATCTGTTATAACACACAAACCAGAGAAAGACAGCCTGATTCATACTCCACTCAACCAACCTCTTCTGTCAATGCTCTGGAGTAAAACAGAACAAGAATTTAATTCCCCCCCCCCCTCCAGAGAGGTCTTTCATGATGTGGCTTCTTCATTGCCTTATGTGAGTTAGTGATTAAACAGCCGATTTCAAAATTGAGGGAGGGGGAGGGATGAGTAAAATTTTATTAATGAAAAAGGATAAAAACCATTTTTAAGTAGAATATTAAAAATAACATCCAAAAAAAGCAGAAATATAAGTCTCATTGTAAGGACAGCTTATTTTAGTTTAGTTAAACCTGTTTCTCACTTCACTTGATGAAGTGTTCATATGGCCTTTTTGGAAAGCATATTGAAATTATATCACATATATAAGCTCTCACAAAAGCAAGGAGATAATGAGGTTGACAAAAAATATGGCAACAAACTACATAATAAAAGAAAAAAGTTGTCTTAAAATTGCTTCCTTGTATAAGTGACTGGTAAAATCTGAGAGGATAAATGCACTGCTACTACTTTGCTATTCATTAATATATCACAAATATTTTTTCATGATTTATGAGTCACACCTTCCAATGTGAGAAAGTTGGTCATCAATTAATGACTAAAACACAAAAACTGCATTTTCATATTTGTGAATTTTCTTTATTTGTATGGGCTGCAGATACCATTTTATTAATAAAAACCCACATGCATCCTATAAATACATCTCAATTCTAAACTGATATGCTAAAATAAAAAAGAAGCAAGTCTTAGGCCACACAGTTCCAAGTTACTAACTGAATTGCCAAGCTATGTTATGGGCATTTGGTGAAGGCCCAAGAACTGCTCCATAAAGTTAGATCAGTCCTCACAGGATCACACCACAACAATCCACACTGAATCCTTCCATCTCTGTATTCAACCTACAGATGTTCTGCTTACCTTTTATGTACTTTATTCTCTGGGCACTTGACTCTAAATGACTACCATCTTCTTTTCTTAAGGATCTAAAGCTCACTACTGTGAAAGAAAAGGCTAATTATAGCCTTCAGTTTCTCTGAGGCTTTAATACAAAGCTTTCTACTACAGTATTCAGACAGCACTATTATCCTGGCTGTTGCTAAGGCAAACGTGAACTATGGCCCATATGGTACAGATACATGGACAGCCACAATTGACCATGCAGATAAATCTAATAAATAAACTGAAGACTAGATTACTCAGTAATGCTTATTTTTTTAGTTTTAATAGAATTTACACAATTGCATGTTGAGCACTTTATTTTCATAATTTGTTCAACTGCAACAATTTGCAATGAAGTATCCATTTTTTTCTAGCAAGGGGATGGATTTTTAAATGCAGATCATTTACATTTTAAGTGTCACAGAGTTTTACATATGTTTAAAAAACCCATTAAAGCCCCACTGAAATGAGATTATCATCACTATATCTTTTAATTACTTAAAAATTAAACATTTAAAAATATCCCAAAATAAGTGTTATGTATTTCAGGTCATCCTGTTATGAGAAAAATACAGTTATAGTTGCTTGCCTACCATCACTCACTGACAAATGAAAATAAGTACGTACAAAGTAAGATATGGAGCACAGCATTTCTATATATATGTAGAGCAGCACCTGCGAGGGAAAACTAAAGTTGATCTTTGCAGTCTTCCCTGGGATGCAAGTGATATACACCCACCCTTTAGAGAGGTAGCTCAATCTTTCTAGTGTGAAACATTACCATTATTTCACAAGTCACAGGCTACTTTTGGAAAAGATTCTCAGTTATCTATAGCTTTGCTATTGTAGAAGTATAGAATCAATTTTCTTTTTTCCCAAACTGGAAATTACTTTAGTACAAAGGAATCCCAGAGACTACGCATATTTATGGGAATCTTCTGGCAATACAGAAGCATTAAAAATGAAGCATGATATCCTTCTAGTTTCATTCACATGCCATTTAAACAGAGAACAGAAATGGTTTAAATGGACCAAGCCTCAACTACCTTAAACTTGCATCAAAATTAACATATACACTCAAGTAGAAATAAGGAGTAGCTAGTTCTCAGTTCCTCATCTTTCCTTTTTTCATTTGACACTGAGGCACCTACATGGGTAGGGATACTGTCTTTTGCTAGCGATTCACCCAGGCTTTCAAACTATTGAGTTCCTTTCCCGTTTTCCAATAGTGTAATAACTTACCACCAACCTCTGTGATAAAACACACAACTGAGAGTATCAAGGAAAAGATCTGTTCTTGTGAGAACAGGCTGTTTATCTTCTAACAAAAAATTAAACTTCAAAAAAATTAAACTCTTCACATTAAACTCACAGGACATGATCCAGGGACAATTCTCGATTCATAACTGTTTTTCTGTTTTTAACAGTTGCCATGGGAAACCATAAATTAAAGCTTGCAAAACTGCAAGTGGCCTTCACAGACCATACATTTGACATGACTGCATGCTTTGGTACACATGATAATATAGAATAACATGAAATAGCAGTTTAGTACTATATAGAGTATTGCTGTTAGTATAAATTTGTCTCAGATATAAATATTAATTTACGTTTGTTTTCCAGGCTCACGTTACAAAGAACTTGAGCTCCTCCCAATTCTAATTATCCCTAATGTTTACTGACAGCAAACATCCATTTCCACATCTTCTAAGACATTGGATGTTGAGTAGGCGATTCTTATTTCTAAAGGATATTAAGGCAAGTTTTCAAACACAATTCTGTCCTTTTCTGTGAAAAAGTATCTATATGCCTTCCACACAGATAATTATAAAAATTCTCTCCCATTATCTGAAGCTAATTAACAACTACATTAACATACTGTTGAGGAATATGTAAGCTACATGAGCACTGAATGTATTAAACTATGTTCAGAATACAGAAAGTTAATGCAAACAAATCACAAGTGGAAGCCTACCACTACATCTTTGCAATGAGCACTCTGAGCCACAACCCACCCCATCCCCCAAAAATAAAAACATCTTTAACTCACAAAGATTCATAAAATGATTAACAACAATTCGGGTTTTATCATAATCAACCACAAGAACAATGCTAAGCAATTAGGTCTTCACAAGGTGAATCTATTCTACAAAAAGATTATATACTATTAAAAGAAAAACAAAAATGCTACTTAAATAGTCTTGTGTGCACCAATTTATAATAGATTTCAGTGAATAAATATTTTATTATATTTTAATACCCTAAGATTTAGGGACAAACTTATTGAAAGTCCAACTGAAGTTCTAACTTACTTCAGGAAGCAAATATGTTGATATAGATAATTTTCAAGTAATTATACCTATTTAAACCCACTGAAGGGAATACATCTGCAGAAGTATGATTTTAAAGCATTATTTGACAAAACAACTTCACTAATGAACCTGTACATAACTTGATTTACAGAATATTTATGTCATAACCATGCACATGAAATTAAACTGAATTCTACCAAGGTGAATATCATTTTACTAATAAAACCTCTAAGTTCTGTACAGCAAATTTAATCTCTTTGATATCTGATGCTGTTTCTATAGGATCATTTTTAAAACTAAACTACATTGAGGGGAACCTTAATCCATCGCACTCATACCAGTTTAATGCCAGCAAGAGATGCCTAGAGCCTGGAGAGGGATCACAGGTCAGCAGGAGAGCAGCTGAAGGACAACACCAAGGAATTCCAGGCACTCCAGCCAGTAAGCCAGCTTCATCAGGGGCCCAACTTAAACATCCCTATGCAAACACACGCAGCATGGGGAATAAACAGGAGGAATGAGAGACGTGCACATGCCTACGATCTTACTGGCATCATGGAAACATGGTGGGATGACTCCTATGACTGGAGTGCTGGAATGGAAGGATACAGGCTCTTTAGCCTGTATCAGGAAGGACAGACAGGGAAGACGAGGACGCAGTGTTGCCCCCTATGTCAATGACCATCTGGAATGCATGGAGCTCTGCCTGGAGATGGATGAGGAGCTGACCAAGAGCTTATGGGTCAGGATTAAAGGGAGGACAGGGACAGGTGATTTTATAGTGGGGGTGTGCTACAGGCCATCTGACCAGAAAGACTGAGCCAATGAGGCCCTCTACAGACAGATAGGAGCAGCCTCATATTCACAAGCATTGGTGCTCATGGGAGGCTTCAACCACCCAAACATCTGCTGGAGGGACAACACAGCAGGGTACAGGCAATCCAGGAGGTTCCAGGAATGTGTTGATGACAACTTCTTCCTCCAAGTGACAGAGGACCCAACAAGGAGAGGTGCTATGCTGGACCTTGTTCTTGCCAACAAAGAGAGGCTGGTGGGGAATGTGAAGCTCAAGAGCAGCCTTGGCTACAGTGACCATGAAATGGTGGAGTCCAAGATCCTTGGGGCAGCGAGGAGGGTGCACAGGAAGCTCACTGCCCTGGACTTCAGGAGAGCAGACTTTGGTCTCTTCAAGGAGCTCCTTCATAGAGGCCCATAGGATAAAGCTCTGGAGGGATAAGGGGCTCATGAAAGCTGGTTAATATTCAAGGATCACCTCGTCCAAGCTCAGGAGTGATGCATCCCAATAAAGAGGATGTCAGGCAAAAATGCCAGAAGACAACTGCATGGATGAACAAGGAGCTCCTGGAAAAACTCAAACACAGAAAGGAAGCCTACAGAGGGTAGAAGCAGGGACAAGTAGCCTGGGGGAAAGACAGAGAGATTGAGCATCCAGGGATCAGATTAGGAGAGCCAAAGCCCTGAGAGAATTAAACCTGGCCAGGGACATCAAGGGCAACAAGTAAAGCTTCTATAGGTACATTAGCTATAAAAGAAACACTACGGAAATATGGGCCCTTTCCAGAAGGAAACAGGAGACCTGCTTACCCAGAATATGTAAAAGGCTGAGGTACTCAATTACTTTTTTGCCTCAGTTTTCACCAGCAAGTGCTCCAGCCACACTGCCCAAGTTGCAGAAGGTGAAGGCAGGAACTGGGAGAATAAAGAACCGCCCACTGTAGGAGAAGATCAGGTTTGAGAACATCTAAGGAACCCAAAGGTGCACAAATCCACGGGACCTGATGAGATCCATCCAAGGATCCAGAAGGAACTGACAGAGGAAGTGGCTAAGTCATTATCCATAATATTTGAGGCATTATGGCTATACAGTGAAGTTCCCAGTGACTGGAAAAGGGAAAGCATAACCCCCATGGGTGGATTTGCTGGAGGGTAGGAAGGCTCTGCAGAGGCATCTGGACAGGCTGGAGCAATGGGACAAGGCCAATTATATGAGTTTCAACAAGGCCAAGTGCTAGGTCCTGCCCTTGGGTCACAACAACCCCCTGCAGCTCCAGGCTGGGGCAGAGTGGCTGGAAAGCTGCCCAAAAGAAAAGGACCTGGGGTTGCTGAACAACAGCAGCTGAACATGAGCCAGCATGTACCCAGATGGGCAAGAAGGCCAATGGCATCCTGGCTTGGATCAGAAACAGTGTGGCCAGTAGGACCAAGAGAGTGATTGTCCCTCTCTACTAGGCACTGGTGAGGCCACACTTTGAGTGCTGTGTCCAGTTCTGGGCCCCTCACTACAAGAAAGACATTAAGGTGCTGGAGCAAGTCCAGAGAAGGGCAATGGAGCTGAGGAAGGGTCTTAAGCCCAATAAGTGGCTGAGGGAGCTGGGGGTGTTTAGCCTGGAGAACAGGAGGCTCAGGGGAGACCTTCTCACTCTCTACAACTCCCTGAAAGGAGGGTGGAGCCAGGTGGGGGTCAGGCTCTTCTCCCAGGACAATAGGGAGCAATAGGACAAGAGGAAATGGCCTGAAGTTGGTCTAGGGAAGGTTTAGATTGGATATTTGGAAAAATTTCTTCACAGAAAGTGTTATCAAGCACTGGAACAGGCTGCCCAGGGCAGTGGTAGAGTCACCATCCCTGGAGGGATTTGAAAGACATGTAGATGTGGATGCTGAGGACATGGTTTAGTGGCAGACCTGGCAGTGATGGATTATTGGTTGGACTTGATGATCTTAGAGGTCTTTTCTAACATAAATGATTCCATGATTCTGCCCCTCTACTCCACTCTTATAAGACTGCACGTGGAATACTGCTTCCAGTCTGGGGCCCCCAACATAAGGACATAGACCTGTTGGAGTGAGTCCAGAGGAGGGCTATGAAGATGCTCAGAGGGCTGAAGCACCTCTCCTATGAAGACAGACTGAGAGAGTTTGGGCTGTTCAGCCTGGAGAAGAGAAGGCTCCAGGGAGAACTTAGAGCACCTTCCAGTGCCTGAAGGGAGCCTACAAGAAAGCTGGAGAGGGACTATTTACAAGGGCATGGAGTGACAGGACCAGGGGGAATGGCTTCAAATAAAGAGGAGAGGTTTAGATGAGATATTGGGAGGAAATTCTTCATTATTGGAGTGGTGATGCACTGGCACAGGTTGCCCAGAGAAGCTGTGGCTGCCCCATCCCTGGAAGTGTTCAAGGCTGGGTTGGATGGGGCTTGGAGCAACCTGGTCTAGTGGAAGGTATCCCTGCTCCTGGCAGGCAGTTGTAATGAGATGAGCTTTAAGGTCCCTTCCAACCCAAGCCATTCTATGATGCTATGAAAGTTTAGTATAACAGAACAGATGATTCTAGGTGTGGTGGTTTTGATTGGCCCAAACTTCAGTAAAGTATTTTTTGACATCTGGGAGAAATTTGGACCCCTCAGAAGCTGTTGTGGTAGGCCTGGGGAGGTGTCTGAGGGGTGGGGAGTGGCACAAAGATGGCTCCTGTGTGTCCTGAGTGCAAGTTCTGGAAGTTTTTACATCAAGTCCAGCAGAGCCAATCTCTGATGGCTCTGAAGGTGATGGACATGCTGCCAGCCAAGTTTGGGCCAATTAGAGGTGCTGGTTACGCCTCTGTGAAAACATATTTAAGAAAAATTCAAAACAAGGTAGGCACACACTTCTTTGTAGTTGGAGGAGGAGGAGGTGGAGGTAAAAATATGTGAAGGGAGAACAACATGGAGACACCAAGGTCAGTGAAGAAGGTGGGGGAGGAGGTGCTCCAGGCACCAGAGCTGAAAACCCTCTGCTAGCCAGGGTGAAGGCCATGGGGGGAGCAGGTGGTCCCCCTGCAGCCCATGGAGTCCACAAGGATGCAGAAATCCACCCACAGCCCACACCAGAGGAGCAGGTGGATGCCTGGAAAAAGCTGTGATCCAGTTTGGAGTCTCATTGAAAGAGTTAAAGCTACAAAGGCCTTGCAAGGGAGAGAAAGGCCTTGCTCCTGGGATGAAAGCAGCCTGGCCTCAGCTCGGGAGAGTCTGCACCTTATGGACAGGAGGACTCGCAGCAGAATTCAGGCGGGATGTTGCTCGTTAGATTGGACCCACGCCAAAGAAGTTCCCAGAGGACTGTCTCTCGTGGGAGGGACCCCATGGCTAAGTAGAGAACCCCTCTCCCCGATTGGACTGACCAGAGAGCACCCCTCACCCTGCCCCCTGTCTGTGTTGCTGGTTTGGAAAGAGGAAAGAGGGAAGGGGGGTGAACGGAGAGACTGCTTCTTAAGAGGGAGGGGGTGAGAGCAGAGAAACTGCCTGAAAGAAAGAGAGAGAGATAAGTAGAGATAAAGAGTATTTGTAGTAGAAGAATTGTGGTGATGAATAGATTTATGGACCTACTCTGTGGACTGAGAAAATACCCCACACCCTGCCTCCCTACCCGGGCTTGTTGGTTAAAAAGAGGAAAGGGGGTGAATAAAATGGGTTTGTAAGAAGGGGTGAGTGAACAAAATAGTGTATGAAAAGTTTATTTTTGCCTTGCATTTATCCTCCAACTCTGTTGGGTAATTAAATCACTTTTTGCAACTTTAAGCTTGGAGCCTGTCTGCCCTTTTTCTTCCGTGCGTCCTCCTACCAGTGTCCTATCTCATTTGACTCACGAGATTGGTGTGTATTTTTGCAGGTTTTTTTCTTGCAGCAAGAGAGAGTCGAGGTGCCTGGCATTTAGTCAGGGTCAAACCCCGACACTAGGAATTGCTTAAAACTGCCAAATTTTCATAGGATATACTGAAATTTTTCTATATTACAGATTATGCCTCAATAACAGTTTTTAAGGAACCTGCCAGGAATAATAAATCATCACTGGGAATACTAGTAGAAAAAAAAATAACTTCCCTTTATTAAAAAAAAAACAACACCTAGCATGTACTGTAGTAAAAACAAACAAACAAATAAACAAAAACCCAATAGTCTCACTTTGAACTAGGAGTTTAACAGACAAATCACAATGCAGATTTTTCATTTTCTCCTCAGGAAAAAAATTAAAAATCAAAGTTAAACTGATTTTAGATCTGCACAAGGCACTGTCCATGAGTTCTCACCACAGTCTTATTATAGTCTTATCAAAATTTTACCAGCTTTTAGACTGCAAAAAGAATGTTTCAGCTTATTTTTTTTACACATGCAAAGGTAGTTGCTGTATGCGGCATCCAATGAGGGATCTCTAAATTTTCCCCCGTCCTAGTTTTGGCCAAGGACTGGGGAAGCCTGGAACCGTGTAGGCGTGTCTGGGTTATTCTATACCACTCGCATCATTGCTAGGGGGCAGAAGTAAAGGATTATTACTTCCAAGAAGAAAGGGGTGTGACTTCGGGGGGAAGAAAAATGTGGCGTGCAGAGGGGCTGTAGCACTTCTGTTCCTTTTCCAAGGGAAGCAAGCAGCGAATGGAGCGGTGGGGTAACGCTGGTCCTGACCAGAGGGTTTGTCAGCCATTGTTTTTCATTGTGTCAGGCTTGGAAGAAAAACATGCGTGCAGAAGGTCCGGGGCCAATTTTGTTCTTTGTCTAGGGGGCCATGTGGCATCAGGTCAGCTCAGGCTTGATGAGCATTTTTTGGATGTAAATCACCCTCTTTTTGTATATTTTGTGTACTTTTGTTATTAATATTGTTGCTGTTACTGTTTGCTTTCTTATCTCATTGCTGTTTCCAGTAAATTGTCCTTATCTCAACTCAGAATTTCTGCCTTTTGTATATCTTACCCGAAGGGGTGGGGGGAGGGGAGCAGCTTTGTGGGGCTTAATTTCCAGCTGGGCTTAAACCACAACACCCCCTATAATTAATATCCAGAAAGCATATCTGGAGAAAAAGAGGAAGCAACATAATTGAATGGAAAATAACACAAAGACAGTGGAACAGTATCAAAACCTAAAATCTGAAAATAAAATTTCAAAAACAAAGTACTCGTTACCTAATCCTTTCTGAGTGCCTGGTCAACACAGAGGAGAGATTGTTAGCTCAAACACGAGATATAGTGCAACCCCTATCAAAGATGTGTTTACATTCAAGAAGCTTGATAAATTACATTATTTAAAAAAAGAGAAAAAAAGGTCAGAACTATAAAACCAAGCACTCAAGTCTTAAGAAATGTGAAAATTATTGTTACTTACGCCTACAATTCAGTCCCTTGTGTATTATAATAGTCATTCTTTCAATGATCATATATTGTTTTTGTTATTCACAGGATCCCTGCCTCATATATGGCACATGACTTATACATTAAACAAATCAGAGTTACACAAAAGATGCTTTCTTCCGGACATTACATTTTTTTACTAAGGAATTTCAATAATATGGTTAATAGATCAAATCAAATTTAAAAAGTTTCCTATCCAAGAGATCTTTTGCCGGAAACTGACAATTTGTAAAAAACCAACTCTTCTTAAAAAAAAAAATTCTATCACAAGGAAAGAAATAAATACAAATCCTACCTGTTCCATAATATACCCACAGCCTCTGGGTCATGCCTGGAGCATATGATAACAACATAAAAAGACATATGGTGGAAGAAAAGCTCAACAACCTCTCTGTCTGATATAGATCAGACATTTGAACTTGAACTTCCTATGTCCCAAAAGCAATGTTCTGGTTAGGAAGATGCTTACTATACCTGTGAACAGTCTTGCTTTCCTAACAGAGCCATACAGCTGCTGGACAACAAACTGACATCAGAATGAAATGGTCTGACCACTAGGCTGCAGAGGTTTCCATTCAACCAGTTTACACCAACTACAACAATTATTTAAGAGGCAGAGTATTTTTCCTAACAGCCAATAACCAATGCTTAGGATACTCTCCAGGGTTGCTAGTTCCTGCTGGAAATTAATCGCCTTCAATATTGCAGGCACACCATTTAATTACTTGTGGGATTTGGGTTATCTAGTTCTTGTCTCTGTTCTTACTGATAAACTTTAAGAGATTATGGTTTCTTCACAATATGGAAGATCATTCTTTTTAATTTTTCAGGACAGAAAATCTATTCTTGTCCAGCTCTTGGCATGATCAAGACATCTGAAACTGAATAGATGTTTTAAGGCCATTGGCAAAAACCCATTCTATATTTCTTAGATATCCATCACAAGAAACAATAAGCTTGATATGTTGAAAATGCGGGGCACTCACAACCACAAAGTCAAAGAAAACAATGCTATGAACTTCCTAAATGCTGTAAAGTAACTCTACAAATCTCAAGAATAAAGCATGTCAAATTGAAAATTGCTTATAAATCACGTTAACTTGTTATTTGACTCAGTTTCAGTCTTCCATCTGTAAAATTAAAATATTTAACAGATGTGCAAAAAAAACTCTAATGTTTGTGAAATGCAGATATGTATTTTGAGATAATTCCTACAAATTCATAGATTGAAACACTTCAGCATTCATGAACTATTTGGATGGCATACAGCAGGTAAAGCAGTAGGCTGCACAAAGAAAAACAAATATATCAACTGGGTTATAACAGTATACCAGTCAGCTATGATTTCCCATGCACTGTATGAAGCATTGAATTGTGACCAGAAGGGTAAGGGGGAAATACAGTAATATAGTTAAAAGCCCAGTGTATGGGGAAGGGAGCTGGATTAAGTTTGTTTCTGAAATTTTAGTCTGCTGTTTCCTTATCAGAGTCCCTGACTGCAGCCCAGCATTTTTTAACTACTCCTTTAAAATGCATTGCCTGTCTACACATACACACTCCTTCAAGAAATAAAGTGCTTCAAATCAAGACAGAGAAATAATCTGAAAAATGAAAATAACTAATCATTTAAAGAATTTTGAGATCTCCAACTGGAAAACCACTTAGAACCAACTGATACACATACTAAAAGCAATAAAAAAAAGTTTTCTTTAATTCTTCCCAACTTAGTTTAACATGAAAAAAAGTTCTTCAATGTTTACTTTTTTCACTATTTAGAGGTATAATTTTGCTTCTCTAATGCTGTTCTGTTTCTCCTAAATCAAAACATTAAAAATTATTTGAAAAAAAGAAGTATAAAAACAGCGTCAAAAGGAAGCATTAAAAAAGTAGAAATAAAACCTGTACACAGGAAACATTCAAAATTTACAAGGTAGTCAAAAGCACAAAATAAAAAGAACAGGAAGAAAATATTTTCCTCTTTCAATTGAAATAATTGCTACAACTAACACCTCAAGAGTAATTAATTTTGTATTTCCATAACATGAATAAAATAACTACATCCTCCTTAACCAGTTAGCTCTTGTGATAAACAGTGGACCAGTTTAAACTGCTAACACTAGGACAAAAGGAGTATGAAAGTGACAGCTCTTGCTTCCCATACACACACACTCTTAAATGTGCTAAAAATACCATCTAAACAAAAAAAAAAATGTCATCTTATAAACATTCCCACATTAAGTATTTTTGTATGCTAAATATATTTTTATGACAAAGAAATTTACAACTACATAAACTGTGATGGTGCAACTAATTCAGGATTAACCACATATGTCTCAGAACAAATAAAAAAAAAAAAACCTCATTACAAATAGGCATCACCTTAAGTTTCCCTCTGTAAATACACCTATTTTTCATACCAGAAAAGTGCATGTTTTCTGATTTAAGAAAAAAAAGTACATCATAAACACAACCCAGGCAAGATAAACTTGACAGGAACTATATAACTACAGTAGCTTATTTCCTGCTCTTAAATATATTTAAAGCAAGCCTCTTTAAATAAGTCAGAAAAGTTCAAACAATGGCTTAGAAAACCCATTTTTATTAAAATGAAGGCTGGACAAAATAAACAAATGAGCTCATGTCCCTTCTTGATGATGAAACTACCCAAAAACTACAACTACTTTCTTTCCTGTAAAGCAGTTACACTCGACCTCTATGCTTACCACGGACCAAAAGAAAACAGCAATGCAGCTACACACAGAGATAGGGGCAGTTAGAGATGACTAATGGCTCCCTCTGCAATTCACAAAATTTAAAATTAAAAAGCTGCTTTTTCAAAGTGTAAATGGTTCCTTTCCACACACATAGGCCTGAGACCCTGTTGCAAACAGTGTCTAACAGGACCAGGCAGCACAAAGACAGGAATGGGAGATCAGTGGGAGGGAGGGAGGGAGGGAGGGAGGAAGGGAGGAAGGGAGGAAGGAAGGGAGGAAGGGAGGGAGGAAGGGAGGAAGGGAGGAAGGGAGGAAGGGAGGAAGGGAGGAAGGGAGGAAGGGAGGAAGGAGGGAGGGATTTGGGCCGAGCAGGATCTTCAGGCTTTTTAAAATTCAAACTGCTCCCTAACCAATACAAATCACGGACACGCTACTGACTACACTACACAGATTTACAGCATTAAAAACACACCTTCTACGTGACAGCTATATTCACTTCACCCTTTTAGAGAAGTATCAAGGCACTCAAAGTCACAATAACAGAGTTTATAAGACTCTAAACACAATATACCAGAAATTCATCACCACTTATTATTACAAGATCTGTCTGAACAACTAAAAACACTACTGAAAAATAGACAAATTCTGTAATGTTGATACTTGTTTGCCATTTACAAATTTCTTTTCTCTATGAAAGATGAAACTTGGTATTTTAAAATTTCCCTCAATTATGTAATTTTTGTTTGAGTATTTTTATTAGTTCACAGAGTGTTTATTTTACATCTACCTCAACTTTTAATAACACTCTGAACTCTACCACACAGTAAGTCCAAGATTTACCTTACTCTAAATTACCTACCATTTATAAAGACGTGACACTTAATCGTCATTTACAAAACACATCTGACTTGTTAAAATGACAACTAATTACATACTTAAACATCATGGACACAAACAGCCAATAATGACCTCAGGATCTCAAAGGAATACGGCCTGACAAGATATTATGACACTTTTTAAACGTTCCTCATTTTCACCTAATTAAATGTACTATTGATTCTCAAATACTTAGACTAAGATCTCATCTTCACCTTGACCCCTGAAACGTCATAAACATAGCACTCTACACATGACCCCTCTCCCATTTTCTGTTTTTCAAGAGTATAAAATAGTATTTCATCTGCATTTAATACGTATTCCTGTAACGTATACAGCACATGCACATTGAGATTTTGTGGAGTACCTGACACAATATGCTTGTCTATCTGTATTTTCTAGGTCTACAGGCCTCCGTGTTGTGTCAATCATGCCACAAGCGCTAGTTTTATGCTATAAATATAGTCAGTGATTAACACACTAATCAATTGCCATATTATTTAGAAATTAAACCTCTATACATTATAAATCCATGTGCCTTCGAAGTTTTGAATGTTCAGAACAGAGTTGGTTAAAAAGAGAAGATAATAGCAAAGAGAGCTAGTATTTTTGTTCCTGGGTATTTACATTGTCTCTCTTTCCCTATTCCTCCACTTACTTCGCCCCCGACTCCAGAAGTTGTAAATATGGCAAAGGATCAGTGCACATTTGTGACTTGTTGTATTGCTTCCTCCTCCTCCTGCTCCTCTCCGGATTGAGGCCTGTTACTGAGAAACCGCTTCGCCTTTCTAATCCCCGAGCTGGAGTAAAGGCGCTGGCCGACAGGCGTCCGCCCTCCGCCGGGCCTGAGCCTCCCGGCAGCCCGGGAAGAACTAATCTCCTCCCCCAGACCCAACCGAGCAGGAAGGGGGGTTGCTAAATAAACACCTCCGGTCACCACTTACTCCCCTCTATCCCGGATAGAAGGTAATCCCCTCTGCTCCCGGCAGTGCTGGGCCGCTGGGCCGGGAGGCACGGCCCTCTGCTGGAAAGGGCAGAGAGAGGAAGGGGAGATGAAGGGGGTTTACCTGAGCAAATCGGCGTCCGAATCCAACAAGAATCCGAGAGAGGGAGAGAAATCCGCCCCCTCCCTCCTCAGAGGAGCTGTGGCCGCTGCTAGGCCGCGGCCGCCGCCACCGCGGAGCAGGAGGAGGATGGGAGATAATATAACAACAATAATCCGGGCCGGGAGGGGGGCTGTCTCTTCTTCCGTCTCCTCCTCAGTGCAGCGAACATGTAGAGCCAGGGGGTGAGCGGCCAAGACAAATCCCTTTTTCCCCGAGCCTGCTTCACAGCGTCAACACGGGCCGAACCAAACCGGTTCCGAGACACATTGCAAGCCGCGGGGTAGGGGGGAGGGGAGGGCAGGGCAGGGCAGCTGCCAAGGGGCCGCTGCTCCCTCTGTACATGCGAGTGCAGGAGGATGGGGGAGGGAACAGCCTGAGCGGAGTAAGCCGTGAGTCGGTACCGGGGGGGCGGGGGGGCGGGGGGGGGGGAAGGAGGAAAAGGAAGAAGAAGAGGAGGAGAGGGAGGAGAGGGGAAAAGAAAAGAAAAGGAAAGGATAGGATCCTCTGTGTGTGTCTCTCGCTCCCTCTCAGAACAAAATGCCGACCGGAAGTGCAGCTGCAGGAAAGACTCCCTCCACCGGCGCCAAACACCAACAACTTCCCCTTTCTTACTCACTCAACTAGCGTCGCTTCCGCTGCCGTTACTGAGCTGCTCCACGCCGCTCCCTTCCCAGCTCTGCTACAGTTGGAGTGGTTCCCTCTGCCTACCTCGCCTAGCAGCAGCGGGCACAACTGGGTCTCCGCTGCGTAACTGTCTCTCCCCTTCCCCACCCCTTCAACTACTGCCTCAGTTCCTTTCTTCTCTCCCCATCTGGTGAAGAAGACCGGAATTTGTGCTTAGGCCTGCGCTGAGAGGAAGGCAGCCAGTGATTTGTGATGGAGTGACCGTTGAAAAAAAACACGTTTTGGGTTTTATTTTTGCCTTCCTTAAGGATGATAGGAAGGAGGACTGCAAAATAACAACTCCTAGGAGGCGGGCTTAAAGAGGCGTCTTAGAATGAACTCACAAAAGTGGCAGTCCCGTCCTTCTTTACCTCCCTGCCCCCGCGGATGAGATGTGTCAGACCTGAGACGCTTCCTGGAGTTACCGTTCCCTCTCGTGTTCGTCTGTGTGGGTGTAAATAGGCCGCGTCGCAGGAACTGAAACACCCGATGCTGAAAGCGTTGCCGGGATGAGGAATTTACAAATGGACGTACCGAAGTGGAGTAGCTTATAAAAACAACCTTTTTGGACGAGCACGGGGGGGAATGCTGGTGTTTGGATGAAGGGCCCTTTGCTAGAGGCTGATGCTCTCTGCCACCACCAGGCTTACTGGAAATATTTTAATTGCGGGTTGTGAAGGAGTGTTTGGTGAAAGAGAATGTCCTAGTCTGAAAGATTTTCTGGGTTTTTTTCTGTACAGGTAAAACTGGGAACAATCACAGAACGGCTTAATAGCATTTCTATCTGATGAATTAACTATGTAATTTCCTACTTATGTCGTTTTGTTCATCAGTATTTGGACAAAAGTCCTTTGATTTTTAGAGGAAGCCCTCCTTGTCTGCGGACTTCAGGATTCAGCCATACAGTTGAACACAGCTAGCTTTAAATACCCTGTGACATATAAACACACTTTTTCAGTGCTGGATGGATATTATTTGCACAAAGGGATAATATCTTGCACCAATGAACTTGAATCTTTTCAAGTCTTAGGATCTCCTGAATAACACTCTGTCTTTAATACAGATTTAAAATGCTTCTCTCAAGCTTAAAGAGCTATTAATTCTGTAATGTTGGATGAATCAAAGTTTGTTTTACAAGTATATGGGGTTTAGTTTGAAAGTACAGAAATGAAAATGGCATTTGAGACTACAGTAATTCAGTACTGGAGATATTAATATCTAATGAGTACATGGTCATGTAAGTTTAATGAAGACAGAGTAAACTAGGCTCTGAAAGAAATGTATTATATGCCTCTGTTCCAAGCTAATACAAAAGGTCCAAATCCTATAATTGTTTATTCATTCACAACTTCAATCTATCCATTTGAAATAAAGATAAATAATTAATGTAGCAAATGAAGTATGTTTCTAAGTCTTTGTGCTTAATTTAATACAATGCAATTCTGTAAGTCTAGAGGGAAAATATTTATCATTTTTTGGTAACAAACTGAAGTTTAATAAGCTACCTTTTTAGGGTTCACATATACATATGTATGTGGACATATACACCTATAAATTCAAAGGAAAATGGGATTCTAAAATTACAAAGTTGGCCTAGGGATACTACTTAATCTGCTTCTAACTGTTACCAATTCATGTTGATGCAGTCTATATGTGATTTTAGTAATTTATTTATATAACATTTTTTTCTTAATTGATGATTTTGTGTGCAAATAAAAATGTAAATACTGAATTTTTTCTTTTCAAATGCTAGGTGTCTGTCCCGGGTTAATGATAAGACTCTCTCCTCCGAGAGCGAAGGGCCCCGACACCCCCTCCCCCACCCACAACAGAACCTCTCAGATGAAAGTGAAGAAAAAACTATTTATTTAACAAAACCACGCAGAGTGCCCTGCAAGGCACAGGGGAAGGGGAAAAAACAAGGTGAAAGGCAGTTATTCAACCTGATTAAAAAGTCCTTTTCTCAGACGCAGTCCCTCTCCTCCTCGCCCCCCACCCGGGGCCGGGTGGAGCTCCCCGGAGAGCTCTGCTGTCCTCTGGCCCTCCTGGGTCTCCGGGTGGCAAAGCAGATCGAAGAGAAGGGGTCCGAACGAGGAAAAAAGAAGAAGAATGGAAAAAACGGGAACAGAGCTCACTCCGACCCCCGTCCAGCACGCAGTCTCTGCCGGGCGACGAATCCTCCCCCGGAGCGAGGCTTGGAGAAAATGTTTTCAAAACAACCCGCGTTTCTCTCTGCGGCTGGGTGCAGTTAAAGAGACAGGACCACACATTTTTACACATTTTTTCTTTCTTGGGCATATAAGCCAACGATAGGGGATAAAGGATTATCATATCATCAATCCAAGACAGTGTCTTCTATATCAAATATGCTTTATCCAGTACAAACATCGTGGTAAAACAACACATTTGACTAGTTTGTTTCTGTTGGAATTTTCCAATGAAAACCTCACTGGGCCATTTTATGTCTTTAAAGTCTTGTTCAACTAAAAAAAAATTTGTAGAAATGACTATTTTGTCTGAGTATTATGGTATTATTACCTGCACAAGAAAACAACTAATTTAAATCATTAGTTGTTTTAGAAGATGTTGTAACACACATGAACAAATCGGGAATTTTTTTCATTAAGGGAAATTAAATACTTCATATGTTTTACTCCATTAGACATGACTGTAATCCATTTTTAAAAAGCAAAGTGCAAAATCTTCACACCTGACACCATGTTTTCTTAGAGGTTGCTTGTTTCATAAAGACTGGTATAATATACAGGTACCTGTAATTTTTTTAATGGGATGCACAAACATTGTTTTATTTGCCTGTTAGTAATTTATAGGTAGTATGTACTTCTGTGCAGAATTTTAAAATAAAAGTGATGTGTCAGTAAAATATTTTTAATTAATATAATTTTTTTATAATTGAAAGGAAATCAGCTTATCTGAATGTAATATAGTAATGCAACATATAACTATCATCCTAATTTTAAATATTCAAATGATTGGGAATCTGGTGTTAAGGCTGAACTACAATAGTGAATAGAAAGAATGTAATGATGAACTCTGTATAACAAGACAAAAGTTATGTTCTTTGCATTGACTTTAGTTCAAAGAAACAAACAATAGCACCATGTGATTAATTCACTGGTGAAGATTCATCATTAAAAGTAAGTAACCTAAGTGTCAGGTGAAGCCTTCTGTGGTACAGGTAAAATTAAAAAAAAAATGCTGAGGAAGCCTGAAGAATAAGGAGTAAAATATTTGTCTAGGTACTTGCTCTAAGTTTACAACTTGATGGTGACTGATTTTTTATTATTATTTTTTCCTGGTAAGCAAGATGGAGGTTTGTGGACTTTTTTCTTATTCTAATTATTTAGCATATTTTAACTGATTAACATATCACATATATTCAATGTCTTGTTTTGCTCATTAGCAAACTCTCTGATGTAATGCAGGTGCTGTTGTCCGAATTCTGAGATCCACAGCTGGCTGCCAAGTTGGCACCCATGCAGGGATATATGCAATTGTGGAGGGGTGGGAAGTGAACTATCTTGGGTTACCATGACAATGAAATAGGATGTGCTTGGGACTCTTACAATACTCCGGCAGGGGAGGTGAACTATCCTGGGTTACCATAACAAATCTCACACCCTACATAGGGCTATTTGAAAATTTCATACTAACCATTCCTAAAAGGTATATTCTTGACTTAATCTTTTTTTCCCCCCACTATAACTCAGTTGCATCACCTAGGCAGAGACATTTATCTGTATTTAATTGCAATGTAAAAGCATGGGAAGCTTCTCTGAGTCAATAATTCAATTTTATGGACCAGTTAGTCCCTATCAAAAGTTAAAAAAATTAAAGGCTTTTTGTATCAGAATACATGCTATTGCAAGTCTGTAAGAAATTAAAACACAAGTTAATACTGGTTTCTGGCTCACTAATGGAACATCCACACATCTTCTGAAGTGTTGACAAAGCAGATAGACTGATGTTTGTTCCTACGACCACACTGAGAAGCAAGTTGTAAATATGTGTCCAGGTAGAAAATAGAATGTTTTTTAAAACAAGTTATAATAGGAGTACTCAGCATTCAGAAAACATCCACTGATGTTGTATTTATCCTTATTCCTAATCCATTTTTATTTTATAATCAATAAATGACATTTAATTTGTCGATGTTGAACCAATAATGGAAAGAAACCCAGCCAACGGCAGCAGTGTCCGAGCAAAGAAGAAGCAGCTTTAGTTATGAAACCTGACTTTTATACAGAAAAGAAAAGCATTCGGATTGGCCAGCGGTCACCCACCCCCCTGGGTGATTGGCCGAGGTGTCTCAACACCCATTCCAAAACATTCTCTGTTCCCATAGTGTTTATCTATGTTTTCTCATATCTAGCGAGAGAAGGGAAAGTTTCCCATGAGAGAGAATCTGTAGAGTCACAGCTCCCCCTTTTTGTTCAAAAACCAAAAGGTATTGCTTGTGATCCTCTGTAGGTCCCTTGCAGAAGGGAGAACAAACTCAGCATAAAGGATCTGCTTGATAATGGCCAGTTACCAAACAGAGCCTAAATTGAATACCGATAAGGGGTCTGCTCGGTAGTGGCCAGTTACTGAACAGAGCCCAAATCAGATGCTGATTTAAGGTGGACAGAGAGATTCTCCAGCAATACCATAGGTTGTGGCAACACAGATCCTTTCCCATGGGAACTTTTCTCCTTCTGTGTTTTTATAAATAAAGATAAAGTTTTTATGTTATTGAAACAGCCTTTTGGATACAGGTGGTTCACGCCTGGACCAATCAGTCCCTGGGGGAGGATTAAATTGGTCCAATCTGAACGGCCCTCTGATGTCTATATAAATTGTTAAATAAATAATAAAATCAGACATTTTTTCATGCACTCGGTCTCGACTCTTCACTCCGCTAGCGGTCCAACAGCGACAATGGCAATTCTTATTCTAATTATTTAGCATATTTTACCAACAAGAATTTAATATGGAATGAAATTATACTATTTAATTTTTAAATTTTTTCTAAGTGATAAACTTGCACTATCTCTACTATGTTAAAAATGTGCTTCTGTTTGTATGAAAAAGGGATATGAATTCTATGGCAGATATGTCTTTTAAAATGTATACTTGTAAAAAACAGTTCTCTGGAGGAAAAATGATAGAAGATAAAGCTCTAGTATTTTCATTTGAATGTTACAGTTAGTTTTTGATTATGCAAGGCACTAGGGATTCTGAATAAATTTTAAATATAGAAAATTTGAAATAATTTAGGCTATTAAATATATATAACAATGAAATACATTATATAACAGGAAAAGAGATCAGTGACAGATTATGATTACTCTGCTGGACAAGTAGATTGTCCCAGTATTGTTATATTAGGGCTGTAAAAACAGACCTAATACCAGTTGTTTTTGTAGGGAAGATAAATGATGAGCTATACGTTATCATTGAAAAAAATTTGAAATCTGGCTAAAGATGCTCCCTCAGGCTCTTTTCTGTAGATTCACTATTGGTGAACTCCAGAAAGGAAGCAAGTTTTATTCCTGCTATAACTTCCTGGACTTCCCGCAATTATTTTTGTATTTAATCTGACCCTCATATGACTTTATTCTCTCAAAAGTCTTGTTTTAGACAGGCACTGGAAAAGCAACTTACTGTCATGTTTTATAATAGAGATATAGAACTGCATGTCAGTTACATAACAAATGCTGTGCAATTTCATACAAGAGCTGGGAGGACCGTTATGGATTAGTTTAAGAGATTAATATAAAAGCATTTGCGTATTTTTATTTTTCACTTTTTAAGGTGTAAATTGATACAGCTTCATAGGTCAGAAAGTTAATTTGGACATTCATCTTCTGGCAAAGGACAGAAATTAAAAAATGGCCTAATGGACTGTTGTATTGAGGACTAGCTGATGAAAGCCACACTTCTGCGGATTAAAGAAATCTGAGAACATCATATCATACTTAAAATGCCTTGCCACTCCCTTTTTAATGGACTTGCCAGTTAAAAGAAGATTTAAGACCGAGAGAGAATTATCGAAATCATGTATGTTAAAAGAGCTTCTTGGGCTTAGGCCTTTTAAAACAGCTTCTTTCAAAAAAACCAGAACTGTCGCTGTTGTACCCAGAATGGAGCAATGTAGCACATGAACCCAGTCCAGTGAAAAGCAGCAGAAGAGTGTTTATTGTTGTAATTTCTCCTTATATGTGGTAAAAACCTGTTGGAAAATGCAGTTTTCCAGCAAAACTTATGCTAACTGAATAAACCTGAGCAGGGCCTCAGCATTCTCAAGCCTCAGTAAAATTCCAACAAGCTACAGTGGCTTGTTTACCTGAGAATGTTCTGTGGGAAGAATGTCATGAGAAAGATTAGGGAGTCAGAAGTGTTATGAGAAAAGAATAAGGGAGTTAACAGGAGGATCCCTGAATGTGTGAGAACAGACTGCAGGTGTGTGTGTAGCTATGAATAGTAACTTCTGTAACAGTATATAAGTCTCTCGTTTGGTGAAATAAAATGGAGCTTACTTTATATCTCATATTGAGACTGCTGTGAGTTTCCCTCTCGTCGTTATGTCAAAAACCCATAGGTGATTGAACAATGGTCACCCACCCCCCGGGTGGATTGGCTGAAGTCCTACAACACCGAATTCCAAACACGCTCTGTCTTGAATCAAAACAGATCAGGAAAAACTGCAGATGTTTAATCATTATATCATTGTTTGCATATTTTGCATGGGAAAGAAAAAGTTCTCAAGAAAGGGCCTGTGTAGCCACAGTTCCCCCTTTTTGTTTAAAAACCAAAAAGGCATCGCTTGTAATCCTCTGCGGGTCCCTTGCAGAAGGGAGAACAAACTCAGCATAAAGGATCTGCTTGATAATGGCCAGTTACCAAACAGAGCCTAAATTGAATACTGATAAGGAGTCTGCTCGGTAGTGGCTAGTTACTGAACAGAGCCCAAATCAGATGCTGATTTAAAGTGGACAGAAAGACTCTCCAGCAATACCATGGGTGATACATCTATCAAACCCAATCCTATATCACAGTTCTATCAAAATGAATTCTAAACATAGCTTTCAAAGTCCTTGCTTTCTGACTCCATAACAAAGGAAACTTAAAGTTCAGTCTCTGCTTGTGGAAGGACCGTCTGCCTGATGGTTGATATCCTGACCATCATCAGAAGGATCATTCGGTTGATGTTCTGCATTCTGGTCATCATTTTGAAGTTGCCGGTTCTGCCTCTGGAGTTGCGGGTCAGGGCGAATGCATCTTGCAGGCAGCCATCGTACCCCAGTATCTGAGGAAACGCAAGCATACCCACAACCCCAAGCAATAAGCTCATGCGGGCCTTCCCAGGTGTTAGTAAGTAGACTCCGTACCCAGACCTTTGTGCAGGGCAAGTGCGTCTCGCCTGATGACTGCAATGAGAGAAAATGGTTCAAGATCACAGGATTATTCGAATTTGGTGGCACTGTGAGGTGATTAATTGTATATAAAGATTTTTCCAGTCGGCTCTGTGGGGTTTCTCCATGCATTCCGCCTTTTTGCTTTTCCAAAACACGCTTCAAAGTACCACGAGCGTGTTCGACAATGGCTTGGCCAGTAAGAGAATGCGGAATACCGAATTCATTGTCTATACCCCATAGGTGCAAAAACTGCCGCGTCTTCTGCGAGGCGTAGGCAGGACCATTATCGGTTTTCACAGTAGATGGCACGCCCAGGACTGAGAAAGCCAATTTCCAATGGGCAATGACATCGCGGCTCTTTTCTCCAGTATGAGCAGACGCCCACATGGCTGAGGAGAAAGTGTCAATAGATATGTGCACGTATTTAAACCAGCCAAATTCAGGGATGTGCGTCACATCCGTCTCCCAGAGCTGCAAGGCCTTTAGGCCTCTGGGGTTTACCCCCGGTGGCAGAGGTGCAGCGAGCCCGTGGCAATCAGCACAAGCGCTGACAACGTCACGAGCCTCAGTTGGCATCAATTGAAACTGCTTCTGCAGGGTATGTGCACTCTGATGAAAGAAATCGTGCGATGCCTTGGCTTGTGCAATTTTGTCAGGCTGAGGTGCCATCCACGCAGGGTTGGCTAGCATGTCAGCCCTGGCATTGCCTTCTGTTATAAAACCTGGTAAGTTGGTGTGGCTTCAAATGTGCAAAATGTAATATAGGTGCACTCGAGCTTGAATTGCATTCCACAAAGTTTGCAATAGTGAAAACAGAGCCGCATTATTGACTTCCTTTAGAAGTGAACAATCTAAATGTTTAGTTATATCTGCTATGTAAGCAGAGGCAGTGACCAAATTCAAAGGTACCTGAGTTAACCGCTGAAAAGCCATGGCAACTGCCTTCAATTCAACCAGCTGGGCAGAGCCTGACTCATGGCCTTTCAGCACTTGCCACTCAGATCCTTCCTTCCAGGTAACAATGGCCTTTCCTGTTTTCCCAGAACCGTCCATGAAGACGGTGGGTCCGTGAACTGGCACCCGACTGTTCTTTGGCCACAAAGTGAAACTGGTTAAATTTGCCAGCTGCAGCAATTTGTGGCTGGGCAGGTGGTAAGCAATCTGCCCTGAGAAGTTTTGCAGTGCACTTGGCAAAGGAGCGCTATCAGCAAGGCTCCATTCAAAGTTGTCCCGTGATACCGGAACAACAATCGTTGCAGGATCCGCTACCATCAATTGTAAACGCCTATAACGGCATTTAATTATCAGACAAGCGATCAATTCAAGCAATGTGGGTGCTGTCTTTTTTGGCTGATGGGGCAAAAAGACCCATTCCAGGATATGCAAAGGGTCAGCCCATTGTTTGTTCCACTGGTCAATGATACCTTTAGGATGGAGGTCTGGAGCAGTAATGAAAACACTGATATCAACAGAAGGGTCCACTCGATAAACCTGACGAGCAGAAACAGCCTGCTGCACCTCATTCAGCACTTGTCGTGCCTCAGGAGTCAATTACCGAGGCGAATTCAGATCAGGGTCCCCCTTTAAAATATTAAAGAGCAGGGAAAGTTGTGTGGTGGTTAGTCCTAAATAAGGACGTAACCAATTGATGATACCCAGCAATTTCTGGGCATCATTCAGGGTATTAATGGAGTCCGTGAATTGCACCTCATGGTGTTGTATTGTTTGATCCAAAAATTTGACTCCCAAATACTTCCAAGGAGGCTGCTGTTGAACTTTTTCCGGAGCCACTTGCAACCCATAGGAATGCAGGGCAGCGAGCAATCGAGGCTGTAACCTCTGCAGCTCGTCCTGGGTGGATGCTGCCACCAGGATATCGTCCATATAATGGTAGCAGAGTGCCTCTGGAAACTGCTCGTGGACTCCGGACAAAGCCTGAGCGACATACCATTGACAGATAGTCGGGCTATTCTTCATGCCCTGAGGTAACACTTTCCCTTGAAATTTCTTTACAGGCTCAGCATTGTTAATTGCAGGCACAGTAAAGGCAAATTTTGGTCTGTCATTGGGGTGCAAAGGAATTGTGAAAAAACAATCTTTCAAATCAATGATCAAAATTTCCCACCCTGCGGGGATCATTGTGCGTGAGGGCATAACAGGCTGCAAGGTCCCCATACTTTCCATCACTGCAATAACTTTTCGGAGATCTTGCAACAGCCTCCATTTCCCCGATTTTTTCTTTATTATGAAAACGTGGGTATTCCAGGGACTAGTAGAATGCTCAATGTGTCCCTGTTGCAATTGCTCCTGAACCAGCTGACAAAGGGCGACTAATTTGTCTTTTGGCAGGGGCCACTGTAGTTCCCATATGGGTGTTTTGGTCAGCTATCGCAGAGATAGCACAGAATATGGTGCGCCCTTGCACACAGTGACCCCTATCAAAAATTTGTCCCGATCTGCACCCCCTAGGATGCCAACACATCCCGTCCCCAGAGGTTAACCGGAGCCGAAGTAACATAGGGCTGGATTGTGGATGTGTGTCCCTCAGAGTCTTTCACCAACACAGGTCGTTCACTCAGTTGGCTCTGTGTGGTTCCTCCTAGCCCCACGATGGCTGATCCCACAGGGGTTAGAGGCCATGAAGAGGAGGAGAGAATCATTACATCAGCACCCGTATCAATCAAACCTTGGAGCCGAATCCGGTGCAGACGAGCTTTCGGCAGGATGAGGGTACATGTCCTCTGTGACCCCTGACCAGAAATGTCTGCAGCCCAGCAGACCTGCGGAAGTCCCGGCGATTCAGTGCCGCTACCTCCACAAGCTTTTTGTTCTGCCCTGGGGACACAAGACTCAAAAGGCACTAATTGAGCAATGTGAGTCTTTTCAGGGATAGTGGCAGGGGTTTTTGGCGTGGAAGCCATAGCGTGAATCTGGCCTGTAAAAGCAGCATCTATAACTTCTGGGTGGACAAAAGTCCCTTGGTGGCTGAGGTGTTGCTTCTCCACGGGCAAACACTCCACGCCACAAAGAGGAGTGCAGTCCGGAGCCGGGACACGCCGTTGCACGGGCGCTGCAAAGCACTGCGGCGTGCAGTGGAGCTTAGGGGATGGAACCGGCTATGAAGCAGGCGGAAATAAGAGATGTAGACTCCCAGGCTTGGACTCTCTGGGGAAGTTTATTGGTGGTAAAGGGGACGAGGAGCGAGGGGCGGCGAGGGGGCGGAGAGTCGGAAGCTGAGAGCCCTGAATACTCCGGGACAGGGGTTTTTGAGGGACGGAGAAAGGGAAGTGGTTGACTCCGAGGAGCCAGCCAGGGAGAGACTGGTGGGAGGAGAGAGGGAGGGACAAAGGGGTATAAACCAATAACAGAACAATGGGGAGGGGTACAAAATAGGAGTCCAATGGGGAAACAACTGGGGGAGAACTTTCTAGACTAACAACCTTAAAAGGGATAGGGGAGGGGGAGTGTGTGGGGCCAATTACTAGCATCTTTGGTGCATATTTAATATCTGGACCGCAGGGGCTTATGGTGACTCACCATGACCAGGAGAGCTTAGGCTAGCCACTTTACCCAGCTGCCCCCCTCCTGGTACTGTGCTCCCTGCAGCCGGCCTTCCAGTCCCAGCCGGTTCAGAGCCACCGTAACAGGTGGGTGACATCAGGTCTCCCCACAAGCAGCGCACTAAGTCCCTGACTTAGGGGTCTATGTGCATCCAAAGGAACCCTATGGATACTACCAGATTCTAGGACGACTGTCCTTGCTGTGTAGACATCAACCCGGGCTGGTCCTTGGGTGCTGTCTCTAAATTGGCTGGGTAGGCCTGTGTCAGCGCCCTGTTCTGGGGGAACATTTGCGTCTGAGGGCAACTCCCCCTTTTTGCACTCTTCATCACGTTTCCCGACAGAGGTCGACCATCAACATGGTACTTAGACCTGCAGTATTCTGGACAGTGACCTGGCCTACCACACCTCCTGCACTGGGGAATCCCGGTCCCCAAATTTTCCTTCTGCTTTGATTTAGCTTGTTTCCGTTTGTTCCCAGCCTTGGGCTGCTTTTGTCCACGGTCAGGGGGTGCCTGACCAGGTGGCACAAGTGCAGCCAAGGCAGACCTCTTTTGGTTCCCTGATCTGACCTTAGAGCAAGCTTCTACCATTTCTGTGAGTGCAGGTTCCCCTGATCGAGCATCTATGATCTTTCTACACTTGTCATGGCATTGTCTCTTACTAACTGTTTGCACAATATCTGTCTCAATGAATCATCTTCCATCTGCTTTTCCAGGGCTGCCGCTGGCTTCTCTACAAAAGTCAGGAAAAGCGTAGACTGCCCCTGAGATATTTTTGAATACCGTGTTTTTCGGGCGGCCATGTCTATGGTTTTTATGATGGCTCCCATACCAATCTTTTGGGCCTGCTCCAGCATCCGAGGATCCCAAGTAGCTCGGAGATCGGGGCTGGAAAAAAAATTTATTCCCATAAGGTCATCCACCCCAACCGCATGTCTAGGGTCGTCAGAAGGCAAGTGCATATTCTGCATTGCGTGTTTTTCAGCCAGTTTTCTCCAGTTATTCTCAAAAACTGCATATTGCACAGGCTGAAACAGAACTTGACCCAAATGCCTAATATCGAATGGAGCAAGCAGATCAGTATTCATCACTCTAATAATTTGCATGACCTCTGGAGAGGAAAGGCCATGTTGTGCTACCTTTGTTTGCAAGTCTTGCACGACTTTTCACACAATGGAGTCGTGCCTGTGTTCCTGACTGGAATTCAGGGGAGCCTTGAACACAGGAAAGGCTTGGGCATCCCTTTGCGGGGTGTTAGTATCAACTTGATCTGCTGGTACACCTCCTAGAGGCACTGTAGCAGCCACCAGATTCTCTTCAGGGTCTCCTGTCTGGCCTGGCATCCCCATTTTTTCTAAATGATTCCAATCTCCCGCCTCCAGATCACCCAACTTTACCGATTCCCAGAAACCCTGGGAGTTTCTTGGGTGCACCGTCACTGTACAGTCTGGGAATGTCCAAGGGCGGTTCTGAAGCAGGCGCTTATTTCACCACCCTGCCACCACAGCTTTTCACCCTGGAGCAGGCACTTCGTCTAATTGGCTATCTGAGTCATCAGACTGGGGCTTTTCTGTGAGCCTTATCACAAATGACAGAGTTTGGCTGGATGTAGACATTGTGCCAAGAGACGGCACGGCGGAGGAGCTCAGAGTGGAGTGCAGAGAAGGCAGCGGCACAGGTAGAACATTGGGGGTCCCACTGGTTGCACTGGCACGTTATCAGTTAAAGTTGTCTGCTGCGCCGGCATAGAAGTGGCCAGATAGGCATGCCATGCTGGGGTCGCCTCTGCCACCGGAACCGTCACCGGGACAGGCGTATCCTGCCCGGAATCCATCTGCGTCCCTGCCGTCACTTCCGCTTTCGCCGCGGGATGAACCCCGGCCGTCTTCCGGGTTGCTCAAGCAGGCACTTCCAGCCCACACTGCCCCGGGTGAGGGGCCTCTTGCAAGCGGGTCTCCGCCAAGTCCTGACGGATCCCGGTGAGCTGGCTCAGGATATCCATTAAAAGCTGGTCCGGGGAGGGGGGGGGGGCACCTGTGGCAACCCAGGTATTCGCGCAGCCAGCGTTTGGGAGTTCTGTCCCGGAAGGACTGCAGCCGCCGTCTGGGACGACCCAATTGGCGCATACGCAGCCGATGGGAGGGAGTTTCCTCCCGAGCCAGCTGCGGTTGCAGCCTGAAAAAGGCCACCCGGGCCAGTTGCCACTTGTGGTTTGGGCCATGCCAGGCCAGGTCGCACGGTTTGTGCTAGCATCGGCATCCCCGAGCCTACGGTTTGAACGGACGGAACCAGGGTCTTTCCTTGCCCGGGCCGCGCCAGGCCCACACTCTGAGTGGGCGCACCTGGGAGGGGCTGTGCCAGAGTCGTGTGCGCCGGCGCGACCTGTGTTGGCACAGGTGGCTCTGGCCTGGGGTGGGGGGACCGGGGCATTTCACGCAGGAACCAGAGGCGGCACAGAGGTGGTAACTGAGGAACTCTGCCAGTTCTTCTCCTTTTTCAACATCTCCACCAGCTGATCCATAGGATGTGGATACTTAGAAGGGACGTAGTCCCGTGGCAAAGTATATTTGTGCTGGATGGACATGTCCACCATGGCCGGGTCGGCCCGGGGTGGGGACTCCTTAGACTGGCTGTCGTCAGCTGAGAGCAAGGAATCTAGACAGAGAGAGTTCATCTTCTCCCATGTGAGCTTCCTGCTCTCTTAAGGAGTCCAAGATCCATCTCCATGTACGATATATACGTACAATTTTTGGATTTGAATACACCAGCTCTCGCCAGAGCGCACCCCCAACTCTCAGCCACAGAACTGAGTCCACTTCCACTTCCAACACTTCTGAGAAGCCATAGCTGGGGGAGGTCCATTTTCCTTCCGATCCCCAAGCCGGGGGGGGGGGGGGGGGAAGGGCTGAG